>NC_083328.1:79483336-79804963 GCF_963455315.2 Globicephala melas
AACAAAGAATTTGAACATTTGCCCAGGAATGGTCACAAGCCATTGAAGGGTGTGAAGCTGGGGAGAGACACGATCTGAGTCCTGATTATAAAAATCAGGATTATTCCAGGTGATGAGCGCTGAGTGCTGAGTGAGAAATGGAGAAAGACAGAGAGGCAGAGAGAGAGGGGGGGGGGGGCGGGAGAGAGAGAGAGAGAGGATTTAGGACATATATGCAATCGTCCAGATTATGCTGGCCTGGAGGCTTAGATCAGAAGAGTGAAAGTGACCTGGAGAGCAGTGCGTGGACTTGAGAGCCATTGTGGAAGTGAAATACACAGTCGAGAGTGATTGATTAGATGTTGGCAGTAAAAAGAGGAGAGTGTCAAGAGTGACTTAGAGATGAATGACTTGGCAAACTGGGGAGACTGTGAGTTCTCTTTTGAACTTTATAACATTATTTCAAAATTCCCTATTTTATTGCCTGGAAATTTGTAGCAAGAAGAGAAAGGCATATACACACACACACACACACACACACACACACACACACGGACCACTTCCAAATTGTGCTTCACAATGCCAAGATTTTCAGCTCCATCTTTGTGGGAAGGGCCGCTCTTTCTGTTAAGTTCACCACTCTATTCCCAGTGGCTGTGACACCTGGGCATGCAGTAGGTGCCCAATAATGAGTCTATTAGAGCAGCTAAGCTGTGTTCCGATCTGGGATATAAGAGTCTTGGGGAGATGGCTGTCCTTTCCTTGTCCTTCCTTCCCCCTTCTTTATTTCTTTCTAAACTTGTACCTAAGTTTCTCATTTATGGGCTTTTTATGGAGTTAGACAAACTGATACTAAAGTTCATGTGGAAGAAGAAATATATAAGAAGAGCCAGGAAAAAAATAAACTTTGAAAAGAAAAGCTCTGATGGGGTCTAGTCTTAGCAAACATTAAAACATACTATAAAGCCTCTATAATTAAATCAGCATGGAACATGTCCATATATAGACTAATAGACTGGTGAAACAGAAGAGAAAGCCTAGTCAGAAAGAGAAAAACAAATATCGTATATTAACACATCTATGCGGAATCTAGAAAAGTGGTACAGATGAACCGGTTTGCAAGGCAGAAATAGAGACACAGATGTAGAGAACAAACATGTGGACACAAAGGGGGGAAAGCAGGAGCAGGTGGGTGGTGGTGGTGTGA
Organism: Globicephala melas; assembly: GCF_963455315.2. NCBI lineage: Eukaryota > Metazoa > Chordata > Mammalia > Artiodactyla > Delphinidae > Globicephala > Globicephala melas. The sequence goes on from NC_083328.1 coordinate 79,484,523, forward strand.
TGAATTGGGAGATTGGGATTGACATATATACACTAATATGTATAAAATGGATAACTAATAAGAACCTGCTGTATAAAAAATAAAATAAAATTCAAAAATTAATTAATTAAAAAAAGATGAGAAAGCCTAGTACAGTCCGAGGTACTTATGGAAATTTAGTATATAATGAAGGTAGCATCTCAAAGCACTGAGATAAAGAAGGGCTTTTTAATAAATGACATTGGGACAACTGAGTAGCCATCTGGAAAATGATAAAATTTGATCCATATTTCACACCATGTATAAGAATACACTCCAAATAGATTAGGGATCTAAAGTAAAAATATGAAACTATACAAGTATTAGAAAAAAAACATAGGTAAACTCTACTTCAACCATAGTGGAGAGAAAGCCTTCCAACTGTGACTCCAAATCCAAAAGTAATATAAGAAAAGATTGACAAATTTACTATAATAAAAGGAAGAAGTTACATGGGGGGAAAAAACCTAACAATAACATATATGAAATCAAAATACAACTGAAAACTGGGAGAAAATATGTATAAAATATGCCACAATAATGTCTCCAATGGATTGAAATCTCTAAAAATTGAGAGACAAAGTTGCAAAAAGCTGATATTTTAAAATGTCAAAAAACAGGGAGTTCACTGGTGGTCTAGTGGTTAGGACTCAGCACTTTCACTGATGGGGCCCAGGTTCTGTCCCTGGTCGGGGAACTGAGATCCCACAAGCCGTGCGGCACTGCCAAAATAAATTGCTCTGAAATTGATGAAGAATCCAACCACTCGGGCTTCCCTGGTGGCGCAGTGGTTGAGAGTCCGCCTGCCGATGCAGGGGACACGGGTTCGTGCCCCGGTCCGGGAGGATCCTACGTGCTGCGGAGCGGCTGGGCCCGTGAGCCATGGCTGCTGAGCCTGAGCGTCCAGAGCTTGTGCTCCGCAACGGGAGAGGCCCGCGTACTGCAAAAAAAAAAAAAAAAATGGCATGACCCTACAATTCCCCCAAATGATCAGGGTGTCCAGAGTCATATGTGAGTCACTAAGTAGAAAGATTCATATGAACACATACTGGTAGCCAGTGTCTCTGAAAATAAAAGATTTCCTATTCTAAATGTAATGGTATTCTAAGTGGAGATGGTAAAGTGCAAATGACTTAGTATCAAAATTTAGTATAAAAGCTGCTGGGTATACAAAGAGATGAAAAGGAGAAGGGAAACTGGAATTAGAAAAGATTCTAAAATTATAATTGTCACAAGCTTAGGGGAGACAATTAGCCATCTTACCAGACACTGCAGTGAGGAGAAAACTTGTAAATTAGATTTATAGGGAAGTAACCTCAACATAGACAAAAAATAAACAGAAAAGAACAAAGTCAAGCACCACTTGTAACTAACCTTGGAGAGATCAACTCTTTGATGGATTCAGTAGCCTACCTAGAGTACGTGTCTGTCTAGCGATGATTAACTACTGAATTGAAAACAGATTTACGTGTAGTTTAGGACACCCATTTGCAAGAGCAACATATATTAAAACTTTTATAGAATAATACTTTATATGAAAGTCAAATAAGGAAAACTTTTTCTTCCCCTCAATGAAGTCAGCAGGGATTGTTCAAAATCGTTAGAGTGCTTGCTTTGTTTTAAAATCATATGAGCAGTTTAAAACTAATTTCATAAATACCAAGAATAAGAAAATATCATATACAATCCAATTTCCCTACTATTCAACTGACTTTATTGTCTGGGCAATGTTCATCTCTTTGTTTTATGCATGTAAAATATTATGTAGTTATAATAGCTGTCATAAATAATTTTGTATTCTGTATATTCTTACTGTATCACAAACATTCTTAGGTGGCTGTATTGTCTTTATTGTTCTCATTTTTTATGACAGCTGAGTAGTCCATATCAACATTGCATGATTGTTTGGTTTTGTATTTTTTCCTAATTTTTCTTTATTAAAATACGGTTGAAGCTTTTACATTGTTTTTGAAGGGAAAGCATTTTAAATGTATTGTTTCACTACAGACTAGTTTGAAAATAATATCAACACAAGAAGAGAATTACCCACAAAAGTCATTCTGAAAACATCCATGTTTTATTTATGTGCATCTTCAATTTCATGTCACAAAAAGTATAGAGAGAACGTGTACTCTATACTTTCCATTAACATTATGCCCAGCATATTCTGTTTCTATTCAGTGATTTTTTTGTACCCTCTCTACAGTTACTGTGGCTCACATTACTCTATATTTTTTTCTTTAGGTAATTCACTGTTCTCTGAAACTGGTCCTCTAATGAACTTGTGTCCTGGTGCATTACCTGCTTCCTCCCGCTGAAATGTAAGTATCGTGAGGGCAAGAACCTGGCCTGTCTGTCCAGTGCTGTCTCTGCAAGGTCTGGAAAGGTGCTAGACCCAGACTGGGTACTCAATGAATGATACTGGACAAAAGAGTAAATGAAAATCAGAATGGTCGCAGAGCAAGTGTAGAGCTACGTTTTGAATCCCAGAGCTCTGACTCCACAATGGTTCTCTAATACAAAATGAAGGATAACCCATGTGCTATCTTCCTTTCTGTCATTCCCTCAATGAGGTGGTGATAGTGAATGTTTCTTAAAAGGATTATAACTTCCTATGGTTACAAGGGATTTTGCAGTAAATCTTCGCAACCCCTCGAGAAAAAGGGAAACTTAGATTCCCAAGATCTAGCAGTAAACTAAGAGCGGTCTAGAGATGCTTAGCTGTTCTCAACTGTAAATATTATGACATACTCTTTTATGATACTATTTTATAATATTTTAGTGATGTCAAAGGATGTGAGCTTTGAAGTCTCTTGGCAGATGACGTAATATCAATTCTACTAATTCCCAGCTGCATAACCTTGTCCAAGTCACTTCCTGCTTTCTACCTCAGGTTCCTCTGCTGCAAAATGGGGGACAATAATAATGCCCTTTCAGATGATTGTGGTGAGGACTAAGTAAATTGGTATAAAAACAACCATATGTCTATATTTACACGTATTTGGAGTGCTGCATTGTCTATAGAAAACATTCCATAAATATTAACTATAATCATCATCAGCATGTAATGGTCAGTAGTTTTGCAAATCCAATTAACTTTTCACTTGTAGAATTTAAAAAAACAGAGTTCACAAAGTATTCCTTTAAATAGACAGGACACGTTCAAGGCTATTCCTTGAATATCCCTCTTACTTATTTGCATTACACTGTCTCTTGACTGGAAGAGAGAAGGAAGGATGACCAACGTTTTGCTGGAAATGGTGCATAACCGTGGCTTTGAACATGCAAATGCATCATTCATGTGAATGTCATTGATCACGTGTGCTCAGGAGAGGTGGGGGGGGATGTTAAGTGATGCTGCTTTTGACTATAAAAATCTCCGGGGCCAAATTATGTAAATTCTTTTGGAGCTCAAAAGAGTATCCTGCCAACTAGTGGATGTAATAAATGTTGTTGATGTTGTAATGAAGATACTTAAGTTTCTGATAAAATGGCTTCTTCTTTGGTCCTTGCTTTAGGACCAAAGGCTTTCCTTGAAGGTGAAGGGGATTTATGTTTTTACCTAGACTCATAAATTAAGTGGAAAAAAAATCCTATCTGAGGCAAGGAAAGACTCTTCTCTCAGACATAAGTGTGTTCATAGGCTCTAGCATATTCTTCCTCACAGGCAGCACCTGCTGGAAATCTTTTAGTAAGAAACGCAGCTTATTGTACTGACTCTCTTCCCACCTTTTCAAATATTCTTTTCTTTTCTTCCAAATACTTGTTAAGCAATGATGAGTTGGTATAATCTGCACACAAATGAGAGCACGTAATTATGGTCAGGAGACAGTCCATTTTGTGTAGATAGAATTCCATGCCGTTCATAAAAAGTGTCCTCCAGGGGCTTCCCTGGTGGCGCAGTGGTTGAGGGTCCGCCTGCCGGTGCAGGGGACACGGGTTCGTGCCCCGGTCTGGGAGGATCCCTCATGCCGTGGAGCGGCTGAGCCCGTGAGCCATGGCCGCTGGGCCTGCACGTCCGGAGCCTGTGCTCCGCAACGGGAGAGGCCACAACAGTGAGAGGCCCGCGTACCACAAAAAACAAAAAAAAATGTCATCCACAGTAGCTTCATTATAGACAGAGAGGCCAGGATCAGCTGGGCTGCAGTAACATACTTCAAAACCTTAGAGTTTCAAGACCATAAGAGTTTATTTCCTACTCATGCCGATTCCACTCTAGTCTTTGTCTCTTCACAGTCACTTTCTTGAAATGCTGACTCAGAGATTCAGACCTTTCTCGTCTTTTGACCTCAACATCTCATTATTCATCCTCTGTGATCACCACTAGAGGGAAAGACAGAGCCTGTAGAATTCACCACCATTCTGCGATGCGTTGATTTGCTGAAGACCATAGGCCACAACTAGTCATAATGCCCACACCTAACTGCAAGGAAAATGGAAAAGGTTCGGGGAGAGGAAAATGGAAAAGGTTCGGGGAGAGGGAGGCGTCACATAAATATTAATGATCAGTAGAATGTAAAGATACAATTACCAAAATATATTCTGAGAAATATGAGGGCTATGGGTATTCTGAAGAAAAATGCAAGAGGCCGGAAGCATCCAGTTAACTAAAACACTATTGCTAATCTGACCCTTTAAATTCCCCACTTAGAAATTCTCAGTGCACGTTAGCCTACTGTCAACTCTGAGAACCCATTCTCCCAATAGGCATGATTATCTTTGTTTAATGCAGTTTTTTTTTTTTTTTTTTGCCAACTCGATTGACCATAGAATAATTCCTTTTCACAACACCCATGAACCTAATGTCCCATTGAACTCACATTAGACAAATATTCCATTAGGCAACTTGAAATACTGAAGTGAAAAACATAATGGGCACTTGATACATGTTTATTGCCAGAACAGTAAATGAATGAATGAGAAGTCACTTTTCAGAGTCAGGGACACCCATTAAATCAGATTTTCGGGGATAAAGTTCTACACAACACCTACCTTAAAGTTGAAAAAAAAAAACCCTAGGTCAAGCAACTAGCTTTTGCTTATAAGATGCTACACACCAATTTTGATGGGTTTTGTTGTTGTTGTTTTTGCCTCTGTGCTGACTTGAGTGGTTTATTTGTGTCATCAGCCATAGCTCATCTGCCCAAGATTTCATCAGGGTGATTGTACATGTACAGCTCAGCATGTACAACCCATCCCACACTTCTGTCCACACAGAAATTTAGGAATGGAAAACAAACCCCGCATTGTGATGAAGAGAACTGAAATTAGATGTTGCATAAGCCATGCTCTAGATGGTGTTCCACGCTAAAAACCTCACAGACTCACAGTAGGGAGACGCAGCAACAGACGCAGTGCTAGTGTACATTCCACATAATCCAGTGCAGTGCGGTTTTGAGCAATGCTCAGGCATTGGAACAATACCTAATGGTTTGCCTTAGGTCCAGAGAGTGGCTGGTTGTTGGCGGCAAACCCTGGAATCTGGGAGGAGAAAACAATATGGAAGCAATATTATTTGCCATCTAATTTTCTATAATCCAGAAGGGCGTTGTGCTGAATGATAACACACAGAGGAAAGATTAAATGTAATAACATAATATTCACACTCTGTATCAGAAGTTGCTACTTTTGGCGCCATGGAGGCAGATGGCTGGCACTGGCCGTTGCCAGGAGGTGTTAAGTGGGTAAGTGGTACTGAGGAATAGAGTCATCTGTGGGGAAAATGACAGTCATGAACTGCTTGTAATGCTGTGAAAACTCAATGAAGTTGATTAAACGCAGATTGCAAAACTGTTTCCTGGACGACCACAGGACACAATCGTTTATACCGAAACGTGACAAGTCTGACAGGAAAACTGCTGTTTCTGCTGCCAATTTGTTGAGCATCTTGACAAAGAACATGACCAAGGAGATGAAAATAGCCCTGTCCTCCTAGCAGAGTCACCAGGTCCCCATACACACAGTTGTCTAACTCTGCGGGAAGGTCTTCTGGGAGGGGCAAGGTGAGCGTGATTACAAGCCATCCTAGCCCTGGGAGACAAATTTGTGTAAAGTTTTTGTGAGATCTTATCCTATATTCTCAGTGACCACACTACCTGTGTTAGGTTAAGGTGCCTACCATACAGTTTATTTAGTGTGAGTGAGACAGAGACACTACAGTGGTAACAGAGCGGTTACGTGTATAAGGTTTGCAGGCTCATGTCAAGGGCACATATAGAAAGAGATGGGAATGGGGAGGCATATAGATTAGGGTGGCCCTGCACCAAGTGTGGTTCTAGGGCCCATGGGGATATGCCAACACTTCCTTACTGTTCACGATAAGACAAATGCAAAAATTGAGAGTAGAAATGTTTAACCATTTGACAATTTTGTTGAACCTCATACTAAACAAGTGGACTTTGTATTATTTGTACCTTTTTGAATTTTTACTTTTCTGGTAATTCCTTTTTATTATACTTTACAAAAGTTCTGTGATGGATTGGGAATTTCACCACAGACAGGGTGAGAATCAACAAATTGGAGTTGCAGAGGCAGATTTAGTCTGCATTTCTTACAAGGTTTATTGCTTTTAGCAAAGTACTAACCTATCTACATTTTGTTTTTCTCAACATTTGATAAGTAGATTATATCATTATTAAATAACTGGGTACACCAGGAACCCCTCACATAAACTACTGAAAAATAATTAAAATGTTTCGATAATCCACGCCTACTAATCTGAACATTGCACAAGGTGAGTGATTGATTAAGTTCACTTGTGGAAGAGTGAATGGATCAGGTAACACACACTTGCTTTTTTCCTGTATTCAGTCCATGCAGCAAGTATTTGTTAAGCATAAGCCTTGTTCCAGACACGGTTCCAGCTGCTGAGGGAATGCAAGTGAATAAAAATTGTAAAGACTCCTGCCTCTGGGGAGTTTATATATGATCAGGGGCTACAGTTGAGACAGAATAGTTATAATTAATAAGTAAATGGTATGATTGATTTGAGATTGAAAGTTGCTATAGAAAAATAAGAGAAGTATAGAAAGGCATGGAAAGAGGGAAGATTTCTAATGTGGGTTCAGACTGAGCTCCAAGTTAAAAAAATGACATTTCAACGAAGACATGAAGAGGTCAAGTTAGCCATGTGGATATCTGGAGGGGGAATAGGCCAAGTAGAGGTAACAGCCAGTGCAAAGGTCCTGTGTTAACAAGTATATAGCATATTTGAGAAGCAGCATGGAGGCCAGTGTGGCTGAAAGAGAGAGGACAAGAGAAAAGTGAATAGTTGAAGACACAGAGGCAATTTGAGTCCTTGTAGGCCATTGTGAGGATTTAGTTTTTCACTCTGAGTGAGATAGGAGCCCTTGACACTTTGAAAAGAGGACTGACATGGCTTTTCTTTATTATTTTAAAGGATTATAAGGCTATCACAGCAATCAAGGTAAAAGATGATGGCGGATCCAACCAGAATGGTAGCGATGGAAAAGGTGGAAAGCAGGCAGGTTCTAGGTATATTTTTACGGCAGAATCAACAGGATTTCCTGACGTACTGGGTATAAGGTATACCTTATACTCAGTATACCTGCAAGATATGGGTAGAGCAGATTATATAGCCATGGGGGTATATCTGAGCTTTGTTTGGAACATGTGAAATCATTCTTGTCTGTTAGGCATCTAAGTATCTCAAGATGTCAAGTATGCAGTTGCAGTCCAGAGTTTGCAGGAGACATAAATTTGGAAATAGTTGCAAATAAATACATTTAAAGCAGTAAAACTGGATGAGATTACCAAAGGAACGAGTGTAGATAGAGAAAAGGACTACAGACTGAGATCTGAGACACTTGGGCATCAAGAAGTTATGGAAAAGAGAAATTGGCAAAGGAGACTGAGAAGGAGGGACCAATAGGACAAGAGGACAGTCAATAGGGGGTGGGATTTTGGAACCAAGTGAAGAAAGTATGTCAGGGAGGAAGAACTCATCAACTGTATCAAATGCTGCTGATGGTCACATATGGTGAGGACAGAGACCTTCGGATTGAGAAATGTGGAGCTCATGGATGACCCTGTAATGGTATAATGGTGTGTGGAATGGCGAAGAAAAAGTCCTATGGGAGTAGTTTAAAAGAGCCTGGCCAGAGATGAATTGGAGACAGGGAACAAAAACAAGTCTCTTAAGTCTCACAAGGGAGCAAATATATGGAACAATCGCTGATGGCAGAAGTGGGGTCAAGAGAGATGCTTTATGTAAATTCCAAGAGAGTTTCTTCTGGGGAAAACATCAAATCAGTAATAGGACCAGTCATTGAGAGGGAAGACACACTCCGAGGTGGTCCTCAAATGAGCCAGTTTGGGAGACTAAGTAATGGAGCTACCAGAGGTGAACACAGTCACAGCAGAGAACCCTCTAACGCAAGAACAGGAACCGCTGTATGAATTACTTGTCTGATTTCAGGGGCTACACTTTTTAAATTCTGTAAGTGGTGCTTACCAGGCAAATTGCAGACATTTGTTTGCAAATGCAAACTCCTTTGTAACCATCATTCAGCCATTTGTACAATCACATATTTCTTCACACGAGTAATTAATACTGATACTTAATGCTAAATTGATAGGGTTTCTTGCTCTCTTGCTTACAAGCTCTTCACAGTCTAGCTGTAATTAAGAGTTAGCAGAGACAGTTCTTCAAGGGAATGGGTGGAAGTCTACTGTCCTCAGTTTTGGATTGACGTGTATTAACTAAAGTAGAAGTAAAAGCAACAAGGCTGCTTTCTTTTCAGTTTTTTGCCTTTCAGAACATTTTATCCTAATGAAGGAAGATAAAAATATATCATATATTTATTATATATAAATATAATATATAATTACTTTTGCAAAATATATAAATTATGTAATGTAATTATATTTACAAAATACAAAAATATTAAAAAATACAAAGCATTATATATATATCTGCCATAGGTGTATGTGTGTATGCATGTATGTGTGTATATACAGCATATATGTAATATAAAATATTATATATATTTATATATTATATAAAATATATTTATATATATATACACACCTTTGACAAATATATAAATACTTTATATTTTGTAATATTTTTTGTAGTTTATATTTTGTAAGTTTATATGTTGTGATCTTTTATATATAATATATAGTGTATTTCAATATCATGGTACTCACTTATATTAAATATTACTATCTCAGAGGTATAATACAAAAGGAAAATTTTGGTCAGCAATGCCCTTGTCCATTGCAGATGTACCTGGTCAATGGATGGTTTACTTTTGTCGTTCAGATTCCCAGGCTTCTTCCCTATTGTGACTTTGCCTTCCTTTAGGGTCCTGGATAAAGCCTATCTTCTTCTTAACTACTTTGACCTAGAAGTGACATATATCTCTTCTACTCACAGTGCATCAGTGAGAACTAGTTGTATGGCACTCCTTAGATGCAAGGAGCCCCGGGGACTGCAGCCATGTTTACTCTAGTCAGCCCCTTCTAACACAACTCTGTACTATGTAAGGAAATCATGTCACTCTGGGGGCCAGCCAGCCATCTGCTACAGGGAAAGAGTATTTCAAGGTCAGAGGCAATCATTTCAGTATCTGATGCTCTTTGCCTACATAATACTCCAAAGAATTTAGAGTTCTGCTATAGGGAGAAAAGCAACGGGAAGACGTAAGAATGTTCTAATATGACTTAATCTTTGATAAATTAGAGCCCTCTGAATTAAGTGAGAAAATTTGGGAGTTTTTTTATCTTATAGAATTTATCAGCCTGGGAATCTGTAAAATGAATCATGAATCTTGTCATACCCTATACTTCACAACTAGCACTAATTATATATTTGCACCATGAGGCAATTGTGGCTTTCTTAATTACAAGATCACATTAATGACTAGTGGCGATGATGAAGAACAGTCGACATCAGTGCCACTCAAGAGAGTAACAACAGGAAGAATAATGTCCTGGGACAGCCACTAAAATCAAACTTAGATTGAAGACTAGGGAAATGATCATTCCTCATCATAATTGTAATATATAAAATATTAAACATTTTTCTTCATTTTGACATTTTAATCACATCCCGTACTCCTCATATAGAGATATTTCTTTGAATTTTTTGAGACTTCTTTAGTTTATATAAATACATATACTTATATTGTATATAATATGTATATATTTAACATAACATTTGGTTTGTGTTTTTCATTTTTTGGTATTGGTGTTGGTGAATTCTTTATTTAAAAGCTTAATGTCTGAACTGAGAGCAATGCACACAACAATCGCAGTATTAGAATCTCAATAAATCTACTCAGCATAATGAACTGAATTCCTTGTACTTTAGGTGTCATGTTACTCTTTCTTTGACTTAATGTGTATTGAGGTCTGTGAAAATAGACAGCCACAGTGAAAGTTCAAGGTAGATAGCAAGTTAAAATGAAAAAGAAAACTTGCTTTTTAAATAATCTTTGGCAAGAGACATGTGAAATTTAGGAACCAGGTAGATCATTTTTTACCAAACTTCTTCCCTGCTCCCCTCCACCGGAAAATTGTCATTTTTTAAATCTACATTTAAAAAACAATCCCTGTGTCAGCATCAGTTTATTGAAAAGTCATCTCATAAGAAATATCATAAGAGTACACATTTCGGGGAAGAAAAAAAGGCTTTTCCTTTATCACTGAGATGAGCAGAGTGTAAAAGTATGCTTAGAAATAAATAGTAAAGGAAATCAACTAGACCTTACAATCTTTAAAATATCTCAACTTCAAAATGTCATGAAGTAGTATTTGCAACTTGAAGGGGTATTCCATAAATATTTATTAAATGTTTAATTAAATTAATTTACTAAATGTAAAATCTTAGTGATTGTGTCAGAACCCCTCTCTACCTCTCCATCCAATTTGCTGCCACAGGAAATGTAGAGTCATCAGGCAACTTTGCCCTTTGGTCCTGAATTATGTTAGGCCAATCGGAGCACCAATAGGAGGTTGTAGAAGAGAAGGATGAAGGTGTGGCATTACTGCTCCTGGACCCTCCCTACAAGATTGTCTCAGGCTGGGTGGAAAGATCACATCACTGCGCAATGCTGCCATAACTTCAAAGGTCAGTGCTTCTAAAAATCACTCACTTCCCTAAAGTGTGGAGATGGTAACAGCTCTGCTGTTATGAGCCCGGAATACGCCAGTGTCCCTGTGGTTTCTCTACACCTTGCCCTCACTTTCCAAGACCTCTTAACTTGAGAGTGCCATCTGTGACCCCAACCCAGGATTCTGACTGATTCAATGATAATGATTTACAAAATATGATGCCTATCACTATAGGGTTCTATACGGTCATGTATGAAAATAAGACACATAGAGAAATAAATACAATACATGTTAAAAGCAGTAAGGGCCATATGAGAACAACTAAAATGTCATGGAAGTTTCAAAGAGTAATTGCTTCTTGAGCAATCAGGGAAGATTTCATGGAGGACATTTAAATGGGACCTTGAAAGATGGGCACTATTTCCATAAGGAAAAATACACTTTCAGGTGAAAGAAATAGTGTAAAAAAGTGAGCATTTTTTGGCTTGGTTTATTTGGGGAACTGTAACTGTTTTATTGGAATATATAATAGACAAAGAGAATAAAAAGGAGAATAAAAATAAGTAGGCCAGGGATGAGTTGAACTCAAATATTGGAGTGATTAGAAATTTGGTAGATATTTTAAAATCAGTGATTCCAACAGGTGCATGAAAAAGTACTCAACATCACTAATCATTAGGGAAATACAAATTAAAACCACAAAAAGATATCACCTCACACTTTTTAGAATGGCTGCCATCCAAAAGACAAGAGATAACAAATGCTGGTGAGGTTGTAGAGAAAAGAGAACCTTTTTGTACTTTTGGTGGGAATGTAAATTGGTGCAGCCACTATGGAAAACGATATAGAGGTTGCTCAAAAAATTAAAAATAGAACTGCCATATGATCCAGCAATTCCATTTTTGGGTGTGTATCTCAAGGAAATCACCTGAAGAGATATCTGCACACCCACGTTTATTTCAGCATTGTTTACAATAGCCACAGTAAGGAAACAGCTGGAATATCCATCAATGAATGAACGAAGAATGCATGGTGTATGTATAATAGAAATCTATTCAGCCACAAGAAAGAAGAAAATCCTGCCAGTTGTGACAACCTGGAGGAATCTTGATGGCATTATGCTAAGTGAAATGAGTCAGACAGAGAAAGAGAAATACTGTGTAATTTCGCTTATATGTGAAATCTAAAAAGCCCAAGTTCATAGAAAGAGATCGGATTTGAGGTTACCAGAGATGGGTGTTGGGGATGGAGGAATTAGGTGAAGGTGGTTAAAAGATACCCATTTCTAGTTATAAGGTAAGTGAGCTCTGGGGGTGTAATGTATAGTATGAAGACTATAGTTAGCAATACTGTTTTATATATAAGTTGCTGAGAGAGTAGTTCTTAAAAGTTCTCACCACAAGAAAAAAAATTGCTACTGTGTGAGGCGATGGATGTTAGCGAAAGTTGTGCTAATCATTTTGTAATATATACATATTTCAAATCATTATGCCATTCCCCTGAAACTGATACAGTCAATTATATCTCAATAAAACTGGGGGAAGAAAGAAGAAATTTACATATATCAGAAAAATTAGTAAAAATAAAAACCAATGGTGAGTTCATAACTATCTTATTGCAGATAAAATTGTCATCAATATATAAGAATTTGAGAAAAAACCCTGAACATTAGGAAAATTAATTTGGCAATAAGATTAGAGATTAAAAAGGGAAACTTTGGGTGGAATTGTGAGAGTCTGCCCGAGGGTGTAACGTGGCGTGAAGACGAAGAATTGATGGAAAGCGACAGAAAGAGCTATGAGTCTGGGGGACGGGAGAGCCAGTCTGTAGAGGCAGGACTTGGAAGAACGTGGCAAAGGCGGTTCCAGATGGCAGACGGGAGGGATGGAGGTGGCACTAATGGTCATTTGGAAGTCATTAGAAGAAACAGTTTGGGGAAGAAAGCACCTTGCATTTTGATAAAAAACAAACGTCACTTCTGCCAGCCCGACATTAAGATGAACTTGAGGACCAGATGCTCACAAATGTGAAGTTGGATCCCAGCAAAGAGGGTAGAGCCAGGATATAAACTTGGGAAAGGTCTGAAAGAGGGGATCATTGAATCACATGCAGGAAAGGAAACTTGCATCAGTGCTCACATATATGAAGAGGAGGAATGAGAAGGTTAAGGGGTATGAAGGTAGAGTTAAACATCTTAATGTGTAGAAAGTATTTAGTGCAGTACCTGGGTCAGAGTAAATGTGTTTAATAAAAAGTTGGCTATTACTGAAGTCACTGTTAGCGTTGAGTTAAGGTGAGTCAGGACAGTGAAGTATTACGGAAGTTAAGAGGCTTTAAAGAAGGACTAATTTTGCTACAGTTTCAAATGCTCTAATGCTGGGATATATAGAGATATGTATTTGGAATATATATCTAGAAAGATATAGAGAGATGGAGTAAGAAATAGATAAACAGATAGTCTGCTCTCTGGTTGTCCTCACATATTCTGACATTCCGGGATCAGTGTTTATCTTTTGTATCCCTTCCAATGAACTGTGGAAGGCTTAGTGATTCATCTTCAATATCATCAAAATTTGTGTTGGTTTGTGTTGGTTAAGAGCACAGGCCATCCAGTCAGACTGCCTGGGTTGAATCCTGGCTTCATTTCTTACTAGATCTGTGAGGTTGGACAAGTTGCTTAACCTTTCTGTTCCTCAACTTTTTCATCTGTAAAATGGAGTCATGATATTACCTACTTCTGTTATGGAAATGAGTTAAGTACTTTAAAAACAACTTTCCTAACGTAACTAATAAAGGTTAGTTGCTATAGTATTTATTGTTTTCTGCTCCTACATAATTATATATCCCTGTTCTCATCTCACTTTCTACATGTGTTATTCTCTTTGCACCCATGTTGCACCACACTGGATATTGTTATAATTGTTGTAGCTGAAGTACTGGAGAAAATTGAGAAAGACAACACAGTGTAAAACAGAATGGGCATGAGTTTACCTTCAAGAAACAGGTTTCCTCGCCATCTTGGCTGTGAGGAATGTGTAAGAGCTCTCCATCTCACTCAGGATGTGTCCCACTACCGAAATAATCTTCTCAAATCTGTGTTACTCTCTATGTCTGGGCTAAGAAACAGAGAGCAATGAGGTGTACGGAGGTTAAATAAACTGTCTATGATTAAAAAATAAATGAAACAGAAATTGCCAATTAGCATAAGAACCAAAAGCAGTTCTGGAATATAAAAACATAGGTTCCTTATACATACAAAAGTATACTGTAATAATAGTGGTTACATCCACCAGTCCTGAAAGAGTTTGTCACAATTTGAAAGCTCCATAAACAACTTAAAATCTGTTCTCCGTCTTCCAACTAAGTGAAGCTAAAATTGTTCTTTTTAAGTGAAAGCTTTACGTATAATATAAAACAGAGGTAGTGCATGATTGCCCCGAACTCCTGACTACAACTGTGTTTTGTAGTGTGATTTTGTACATGGAATTCAAATGCTTTGAAGAGGTAAATGTTAGTCACAACCCCACAATCCCCAATCTTTAAAACCGATCTGATTCACATGGGTTTTGTTTTTTTTTTTCTTTTAACATCTTTATTGGAGTATAATTGCTTTACTATGTTGTGTTAGTTTCTGCTGTATAACAAAGTGAATCAGCTATATGTATACATATATCCCCATATCCCCTCCCTCTTGCATCTCCCTCCCACCCCTCTAGATGGTCACGAAGCACCTAGCTGATCTCCCTGTGCTATGCAGCTGCTTCACATTAGCTATCTATTTTACATCTGATATTGTATACATGTCAATGCTACTCTCTCACTTCGTCCCAGCTTACCCATCCCCCTCCCCATGACCTCAAGTTCATTTTCTATGTCTGCGCCTTTAGTCCTGTCCTGCCCCTAGGTTCTTCAGAACCTTTTTTTTTTTCTTTAGATTCCATATATATGTGTTAGCATATAGTATTTATTTTTCTCTTTCTGACTTACTTTGCTCTGTATGACAGACTCTAGGTCCATCCATCTCACTACAAATAACTCAATTTCATTTCTTGTTATGGCTGATTAATATTCCATTGTATATATGTGCCACATCTTCTTTATCCATTCATCTGTCGATGGACACTTATGTTGCTTCCATGTCCTGGCTATTATAAATATAGCTGCAATGAACATTGTGGTACATGACTCTTTTTGGATTATGGTTTTCTCAGGGTATATGCGCAGTAGTGGGATTGCTGGATCCTATGGTGGTTCTATTTTTAGTTTTTAAGAAACCTCCATATTCTTCTCCATAGTGGCTGCATCAATTTACATTCCCACCAACAGTACAAGAGGGTTCCCTTTTCTCCACACCCTCTCCAGCATTTATTGTTTGTAGATTTTTTGATGATGGCCATTCTGACTGGTGTGAGATGATAGCTCATAGTAGTTTTGATTTGCATTTCTCTAATGATTAGTGATGTTGAGCCTCCTTTCATGTGTTTGTTGGCAATCTGTATATCTTCTGTGGAGAAATGTCTGTTTAGGTCTTCTGCCCATTTTTGGATTGGGTTGTTAGTTTTTTGGATATTGAGCTGCATGAGCTGCTTGCATATGTTGGAGATTAATCCTTAGTCAGTTGCTTCATTTGCAAATATTTTCTCCCATTCTGAGGGTTGTCTTTTCCTCTTGTTTATGGTTTCCTTTGCTGTGCAAAAGCTTTGAAGTTTCATTAGGTCCCATTTGTTGATTTTTTTTTTATTTCCATTTCTGTAAGAGGTGAGTCAAAAAGGATCTTGCTGTGAATTATGTCACAGAGTGTTCTGCCTATGTTTTCCTCTAAGAGTTTTATAGTGTCTAGCCTTACATTTAAGTCTTTGATCCATTTTGAGGTTATTTTTGTATACAGTGTTAGGGAGTGTTCTAATTTCACTTTTTACATATAGCTGTCCAGTTTTCCCAGCACCACTTATTGAAGAGGCTGTCTTTCTTCATTGTATACTCTTACATCCTTTATCAAAGATAAGGTGATCATATGTGTGTGGGTTTATCTCTGGGCTTTCGATCCTGTTCCATTGATCTATATTTCTGTTTTTGTGCCAGTACCATACTATCTTGATTACTGTAGCTTTGTACTGTAGTCTGAGGTCAGGGAGCCTGATTCCCCCAGCTCCGTTTTTCTTGCTCAGGATTGCTTTAGCTTTGGGGGTCTTTTGTCTTTCCATACAAATTGTGAAATCTTTTGTTCTAGTTCTGTGAAAAATACCACTGGTAGTTTGATAGGGATTGCATTGAACCTGTAGATTGCTTTGGGTAGTATAGTCATTTTCACAATGTTGATTCTTCCAATCCAAGAACATGGTATATCTCTCCATCTGTTTGTATCATCTTTAATTTCTTTCATCAGTGTCTTATAGTTTTCTGCATACAGGTCTTTTCTCTCCTTAGGTAGGTTTATTCCTAGGTATTTTATTCTTTTTGTTGCAATGGTAAGTAGAGTGTTTCCTTAATTTCTTTTTCAGGGTTTTCTTCATTAGTGTGTAAGAATGAAAGAGATTTCTGTGCATTAATTTTGTATCCTGCTACTTTACCAAATTCATTGATTAGCTCTAGTCGTTTTCTGGTAGCATCTTTAGGATTCTCTATGTATAGTATCATGTCATCTGCAAACAGTGACAGTTTTACTTCTTTTCCGATTTGAATTCCTTTTATTTCTTTTTCTTCTCTGATTGCTGTGGCTAAAACTTCCAAAACTATATTGAATAGGAGTGGTGCGAGTGGGCAACCTTGTCTTGTTCCTGATCTTAGTGGAAATGGTTTCAGTTTTTCACCATTGAGAATGATGTTGGCTGTGGGCTTGTCATATATGGCCTTTATTATGTTCAGGTAAGTTCCCTCTATGCCCACTTTCTGGAGGGTTTTTATCATAAATGGGTGTTGTATTTTGTCGAAAGATTTTTCTATATCTATTGAGATTATCTTATGGTTTTTATCCCTCAGTTCGTTAATATGGTGTATCACATTGATTGATTTGCATATATTGAAGAATCCTTGCATTCCTGGGATAAATCCCACTTGATCATGGTGTATGATCCTTTTAATGTGCTGTTGGATTCTGCTTGCTAGTATTTTGTTGAGGATTTTTGCATCTATGTTCATCAGTGATATTGGCCTGTAGTTTTCTTTTTTTGTGACATCTTTGTCTGGTTTTGGTATTAGGGTGATGGTGGCCTCATAAAATGAGTTTGGGAATGTTCCTCCCTCTGCTATATTTTATAAGCGTTTGAGAAGGACAGGTGTTAGCTCTTCTCGAAATGTTTGATAGAATTCGCCTGTGAAGCCCTCTGGTCCTGGGCTTTTGTTTGCTGGAAAATTTTTAATCACAGTTTCAATTTCAGTGCTTGTGACTGGTCTGTTTATATTTGCTGTTTCCTCCTGGTTTAGTCTCGGAAGGTTGTGCTTTTCTAAGTATTTGTCCATTTTTTCCAGGTTGTCCATTTTATTGGCATAGAGTTGCTTGTAGTAATCTCTTATGATCCTTTGTATTCCTGCAGTGTCAGTTGTTAATTCTCCTTTTTCATTTCTAATTCTGTTGATTTGAGTCTTCTTTTCTTTCTTGATGAGTCTGGCTAAAGGTTTATCAATTTTGTTTATCTTCTCAAACAACCAGCTTTTAGTTTTATTGATCTTTGCTATTGTTTCCTTCATTTCTTTTTCATTTATTTCTGATCTGATCTTTATGATTTCTTTCCTTCTGCTAACTTTGGGGTTTTTTTGTTCTTCTTTTTCTAATTGCTTTAGGTATAAAGTTAGATTGTTTATTTGAGATTTTTCTTGTTTCTTGAGGTAAGATTGTATTGCTATAAACTTCCCTCTTAGAACTGCTTTTACTGCATCCCATAGGTTTTGGATCCCATAGGTTTTGGATCATCGTGATTTCACTGTCATTTGTTTCTAGGTATTTTTTGATTTCCTCTTTGATTTCTTCAGTAATTTCTTGGTTATTTAGTAGCATATCGTTTAGCCTCCATGTGTTTGTATTTTTTACAGATTTTTTCCTGTAATTGATATCTAGTCTCATAGTGTTGTAGTCAGAAAAGATACTTTATACAATTTCAGTTTTTTTAAATTTAACAAGACTGGTTCTGTGACCCAAGATATGATCTCTCCTGGCGTATTTTCCATGAGCACTTGAGAAGAAAGTGTATTCTGTTGTTTTTGGGTGGAATGTCCTATAAATATCAATTAAGTCCATCTTGTTCAATGTATTATTTAAAGCTTGTGTTTCCTTATTTATTTTCATTTTGGATGATCTGTCTATCGCTGTTAAAGTCCCTTACTATTATTGTGTTACTGTCAATTTCCTCTTTTATGGCTGTTAGCATTTGCCTTATGTATTGAGGTGCTCCTATGTTGGGTGCATAAATATTTACAATTGTTATATCTTCTTTTTGGATTGATCCCTTGATCATTATGTAGTGTCCTTGTTTGTCTCTTGTAATAGTCTTTATTTTAAAGTCTGTTTTGTCTGATATGAGAATTGCTACTCCAGCTTTCTTTTGATGTCCATTTGCATGGAATATCATTTTCCATCCCCTCACTTTCAGTCTGCATGTGTCCCTAGGTCTGAAGTGGGTCTCTTGTAGACAGCATATATACGTGTTTTGTTTTCATATCTATTCAGCCAGTCTATGTCTTTTGGTTGGAGCATTTAATCCATTTACATTTAAGGTAATTATCAATATGTATGTTCCTATTACCATTTTCTTAATTGTTTGGGGTTTGTTTTTGTAGGTCTTTTCCTCCTCTTTGTTTCCTTTAGTATTTGTTGTAAAGCTGGTTTGGTGGTGCTGAATTCTCTTAAATTTTGCTTGTCTGTAAAGGTTTTAATTTCACTGTTGAATCTCAATGAGATCCTTGCTGGGTAGTGTTATCTTGGTTGTAGGTTTTTCCCTTTCATCACTTTAAATATGTCCTGCCACTCCCTTCTGGCTTGCAGAGTTTCTACCGAATGATCAGCTGTTAACCTTATGGGGATTCCCATGTATGTTATTTTCCCTTGCTGCTTTTAATATTTTTTCTCTGTATTTGATTTTTGATAGTTTGATTAATACATGTCCTGGTGTGTTTCTCCTTGGATTTATCTTGTATAGGACTCTCTGCGCTTCCTGGATTTGACTGACTATTTTCTTTCCCATGTTGGAGAGTTTTCCAGTATAATCTCTTCAAATATTTTCTCAGAACCTTTCTTTTTCTCATCTTCTTCTGGGACCCCTATAATTCTAATGTTGGTGCGTTTAATGTTGTCCCAGAGGTCTCTGAGACTGTTCTCAATTCTTTTCTTTCTTTTTTCTTTATTCTGTTCCATGGTAGTTATTTCCACTATTTTTTCTTCCAGGTCACTTATCTGTTCTTCTGCCTCAGTTATTCTGCTATTGATTCTTCCTACAGAATTTTTAATTTCATTTTATTGTGTTGTTCATCATTGTTTGCTTGCTCTCTAATTCTCCTAGGTCCTTGTTAAATGTTCCTTGTATTTTCTCCATTCTCTTTCCAAGCTTTTGGATCATCTTTACTATCATTATTCTGAATTCTTTTTCAGGTAGACTGCCTATTTCCTCTTCACTTGTTTGGTCTGGTGGGTTTTTACCTTGCTCCTTCATCCGCTGTATATTTCTAAGTTTTCTTATTTTGTTTAACTTACGGTGTTTGGGGTCTCCTTTTCACAGGCTGCAGGTTCGTAGCTCCCGTTGTTTTTGGTGTCTGCCCCCAGTGGGTGAGGTTGGTTCAGTGGCTTGTGTAAGCTTCCTAGTGGAGGGAACTGGTGCCTGTGTTCTAGTGGGTGGGGCTGGATCTTGTCTTTCTGGTGGGCAGGGCTGTGTCCAGTGGTATGTTTTGTGGTGTCTGTGAACTTAGTATGATTTTAGGCAGCCTCTCTGCTAATGGGTGCTGTTGTGTTCCTGTCTTGTAGGTTGACTGGCATGGGACGTCCAGCACTGAAGCTTGCTGGCCATTGGGAGGAGCTGGGTCTTAGGGTTGAGATGGAGATCTCTCGGAGAGCTTTCACCAATTGATGTTATGTGGGGCTGGGAGGTCCCTGGTGGTCCCATGTCCTGAACTCAACTCTCCCACCTCAGAGGCTCAGGCCTGATACCAGGCTGGAGCACCAAGACCCTGTGAGACACATGGCTGAGAAGGAAAGGGAGAAAAAAAGAAAGAAAAAAAGTTTGCTAAAAAGAGAATTTAAAAAATAATAACAATTAAAACAAGAAGACAGCAACCAAACCAATAAACAAATCCACCAGTGATAACAACGCTGAAAACTATACTAAAGTAAACAAAAATCAGAAGCAAATCAGTTGTACACGACAGACCCCAAGTCTACAGTTGCTCCCAAAGTCCACCACCTCGATTTTGGGATGATTCATTGTCTATTCAGGTATTCCACAGATGCAGGTACATCAAGTTGCTTGTGGGGATTTAATCCGCTGCTCCTGTGGCTGCACGGAGAAATTTCCCTTTCTCTTCTTTGTTCGCACAGCTCCTGTTGTTCAGCTTTGGTTTTGACCCCGCTTCTGTGTGTAGGTCCCCCTCAGGCATCTGTTCCTTTTGGGAAGTCTGAGGTCTTCTGCGAGCATTCAGTACGTGTTCTTTAAGAGTTGTTCCACATGTAGATGTAGTTTTGATGTGTTTGTGGGGAGGAAGGTGATCTCCATGTCTTACTCCTCCACCATCTTGAAGGTCTCCCTTCTGTGTATATTTTAAAATAGAAGGATAATCCAAATAATTTAGTTTTTAGGTTATCTCCTCCCCGAGCTCCTTTCGCAAGCGCAGTCCAGAGGTGGCACTGCTCCCGCCGCCCCGAGGAGCAGGGGAGGTGACTTTCTTTCCCCACACCTGGCTCCAGGAGACGGAGGTACACACACAGCTCCCAGGAACCAGTCCTCAGCTAGCAAGGGACTCCAGGATGGCTGGGGAGCGGTACCCGCCCGCCACTTTGCCAGGGTCAAGAGATCCTGGGACGTAGGAAAGAAAGGAATGAAGAGAGATGGGGTTTTTTTACTACCTGGCAGGATCTGCGGCCATTTGAGTTTGTAACTTAGTAGTCACCAGAGAAAAGACACATTTTGACTATCTTTATTGGATTTTATGTATCCACATTATTCAGGGGAACTGACTGTCCCAAATTCAAGTCTAGACAATGAATTTATTCAAAATACATTAAACATTTATATTGAAACTTTTATTGACAATATTATGTCATTGATGTTTTATTTCCTATATCTCCCATGTCAGAAATACTTTCATTTACAAATGTAGAACCCACCTGACATGCCCCAGGGAAAGGAACATGAAAGCCTTTTGTTTTGCAGCCCAAAACCTAGATAGATACAATTTTGTACTTGTCAATCACACCTCAGTAAAGCTGGAGGGAAAAAAGAATCTGGGCTTTCAGAAAATCCAATTGCTCATTTACCCCTATTCTTGTCAAAGGCATATTTTCATAAACATTCACACACTCTAAATCTTGGAGGAGAAGAATACTAGCTAGTCTTATTTTTTTCTAATCATTGGCTCATTTAACATGAAAAAGTAAATGACGTTCGAGCTTATTTCATTTATTTTTTATATTGATTTTTTACTAAAACTGTAAAAGAACAAGGCCTTGGTATCATAATGCGCAAGCGGGAATGATTAGACGGATGCAAATACTCAGTTAATCACCAAAGAACAACGTTTTGGGGTCTGCATGGCCTTCTTTACAGTGGCAATAAAGACTGGGGGGTGTTTGGCATTCGTTTTTCACATAAAGTGTTAATGAGATGCACAACGGATGACTATTCTTTCCTTTCTGGATTTTAAAAGATGATTTGTGCCATTGTTCTGTTTATCCTAAGAAGGATTTTTTAATTAGTAGAATCCTAAAGACTTCTTAACAGGTGTTTCCATGTTTCTGATCGATATTTGTTTAACATATGGCTAAGAAAACAACATAAAACAATGCAATAGCTGAAATATAAAATTTATAAGTGCAGAGTGCTTTGCAGTTATCTTAGGTTGGGCTCCCTGGCAGACAGATTCTACGAAGGAGATAAAGTTACCACAGTGTACCCTTGGGAAGGAAGAAGAAAATAACTGGAGAGAGAAGAGGGAGATGCAGCCATGGTGAAGGTCTAGGCCAACCCCATGGGGCGTCTGAAGCTGGGAGGCCCTTTTGGGGTGCCCTGAGTTGGGGCTTTTATATTTCTCCCTTGACAAATCATTACATGTGGGCTGCCCCGGGAAAGGGGCATGACCTCGGGAGAGGCAAATTATTTCCGTTGAGGCATTTCCAACAGACCTTAAATATTTGGGTATTTTCCTCCTCCTCCCCTGCCAGTGTCTGTTTACCAAAGCAACTGGCCATAGGTCCCTTGGAAGGATGAGTGGAGGCATCATTACCACGTGTGGTGGTCAGTACAGGATTCTTCCTCCCAGACACCTGGCCTCTTCAGTCAAATGATGCCTGATCTGAACACTGGCTTTCTTGCAGAGCCTGGGAAAAGGACTGTAACATTTTATTGAGGCAGCTTCCCTCACGCATCTTCCCTGGTCCTCCATGCATCTTCTGATTGTGCACACACAGCGGTAAACTTACCAGCTGTCCATCCGTTTGGCTGCAGGGACAAGTTCTATTAATTATCTCCGTAACTCTCTGGGTCTGGCCCTCTGGCTGCCATGCTGACCTGCCACTCAGTTCAGTGCTCACATTCACCTGGCTTCTATAGTTTGGGGCCCTCTTCCTATCGTTACTAACCCAGCGGAGTGATGACACCTCCCACCATTAGCCTTGGTCTACTGAGAATGCACGCTACTGAACTTTGTGATGCAGGTGCCTCTGCCAGCAGCACATCCCCTATAGCTTCGGAAAAGGGCTTGTCTTTCCCGGAATCCCATGGAACGTGGTCGTCGGGTGGGTCTTCCAGTCTGACAGAATGTACCCATCACAGCTGCCCGCTGAGCTGAGCTTTTTATTCCCCTCTTCCACCACCTGCCCTGGCATGGGGCATTTCTGCCTCACTTGCTGTGCGCCTCTTTGCCACTTCTGGGAGCTTTCCTAGCATTTGTGCTAGGTGTGTTTGTACCACCTCTACTAGTTTTCTATGCATAACAAAGTTAGCTGTTCGTAACAGCCCCCGTTTGTTATCAGTTCTGTCCATCAGAAGTCCACGTGGGCTCCACTGGGCTCTCTAGTGACGGGACCCACCAGGCTGACATCCAGATGTTGGCTTGGGGGGAACTCTCGTCTGGAGGCTGTGTGGGAGAACCCACTTACAGGGTCATTGAGAAACTGGAGATTTTAGAAAATATGCTAGAAAAATTCTGGATTCAAATGTTTTTGCCCCTGAAGTTTGTGCTTATGGCCCTTTCTTCCTTCCTTCCATAACTTAACTAGGTGAATCTGTTAATTCTCTCTGTCTGTGATGTGTGTCTGCTGATGTCTTTGCTCACTTTTAAAAACTCTTTTAAATTTCGCTTTTAATCCTGACTTCCTAGGGGCCACCCCTGTGTCTGTGTAGATTTGTGTCAGCCGGTGATGGCACAGAGGTTATGCTCACGTCACCTTGAGTCAGGAAGTCTTCCATCTCTACCGATGGATTTGGTTGTAGGAGAAGCACATTCGAGGTTCAGAAGGTTTTCAGTTCTGCCCCAGATTTCACCTTCTACTGGGCCCTTTCACATCTCCTATGCAAATGTCGCAGCTTCAGGGCTAACCAGGAGTGTGTGGCTAGCATGTGCCCCCTCCAGAGTCCATTGTCTGTGTTTGCAGCCTCAGCCTGGAATATGCTGCCCTGATCTCGAAACCTCAGGCCAGTGTGTCCATTGGCCTACCCCACCCCCACCTGAGCAACTGCTACATAATCACTTTTAATATTAAGGCTGCTGGGTGCGGCCACCACCCACTGCTCCGAACAACAAAGCTCCTTCAGCCAGGGCACAGAAGCTGCCAGTCCCCATGACCTGTCTCATCTGGCAAAACCTGCATATGCCTCCCGAGCTGGGGCAGGCGGGGAGAAGGCCTCCCCCAGAATGCCACAGATTCCCAGAGTTGAGCAGATTTTTCAAGATTAACCACTTCTCAGATTGTTGTGATGTTGGTTCATATCCAGAACACTTAAATGGTTGTGCTTATTTGTCTCTCTATAGTTGCTCTCTGGGGAGAGGATTTGCCCACCTCCTTGCTTGATCGTGGTTCAGCTTTTGGAGACTTCTTTTGGAATCTGTGATTTATCTCATTTTCTCCCCAGAATTAAGTTAGAGCCAGTTTGGGTTGCTTAAAAGCAGAGAACCTTAATGAGTAAAACTAGATTTGGGGGCTTATTTTCCGAGCCAGCATTTCAGAAATGCACTTTGCTTTGCTTGTTTCATAGTGTTACATAGTGCTTCAGATGAAGGACTTTTGCCTTCTTTTCAAATACATTTTCTTTTTCCTGTGAAGGTGAGTTCTTGACTAAAGAAATCAGGAAAATCCTAAAGGAAACTCTATGGTGAGATTAAGTATCTGCTTCCTTTAGTTCACATGCACTGTTGACTGAGAGCTCTGTTTCTGTCTGAGAACTCTTTGCGATGTGAGTATATTGAGCTTGGTTAGAGACTCCAAGTGTGGGAATGCCCTGGCAGTCCAGTGATTAAGACTCGGTGCTTTCATTGCCGAGGGCCCGAGTTCGATCCCTGGTCAGGGAACTAAGATCCCGCAAGCCGCCCAATGTGGCCAAAGAAAAAAAATAAAAAGACTCCCAAGTGTGAGAATGCAAACCAGACACCAATTCCAGGCCAAATGTAATATCTGAAGAGCTATTTGAAAGGCCAACTTATGAGAATGCTGGAAGCAAAAATATATTTGGAAATGTCTCCGTAACTACTTTATTTGAGAAGGAAGTAGAAGTCATTCTGAAACGCGACCCGGAAAAAAGGCATATCCATTTCCTCAGAACATCAGAAGCAGGGTTTTGAGGTTGATCTGAGACTTTACAAAGGCTCCAGCTGCTATGTGGGCTGCTGCCCGATAGCAGAAGCATGCGGGCCACCTGCACATCCCATCAGAGCTCCAACAAAAATCAGCTGTGTTGCTAACAGCTGTGAGGCAGCATGGACTTGGAGTGGATTTAAACAGCAATTTCAGTAGAATTACATCTCCATTTACCGGGACATTCAAAAGGCCAATGGGAAGGTCTAAAATAATTTGACTTGAGTCTCTTCTTTTCGTTTAGCAAATTAAGTACAATTATGTGTATAGACATGATGAAAAACATTCCATCTTTCTTGGATTGTACCTGAGCTCCGACGCCCTAGAAAATCAACCAGAAGTTCCTTTTCTTTGCCAGGAAGGTCAACATGTGTAGAAGAATCATTTTTTTTAACAGTTATGATGAAAAACATGAGTGGTTCGGCTCTAAAGCTAAATAAGATTCTTTCTCTGAATAACAATCACCCAGAGGTCAGAATATTCCCTGGCTGGCCTTTAATGATCCTTATGAGAGGACTCTTCAAAGAAAGCTTTCTACAACTGGAGGTTCAGTTGGCTTCCTGGTCTTGAGCAAAGTGAATAGATGTGGTCCTTATGCCCCAAAATGCTTCCAGTTCTAGAAAGAAAACTAACTTTTGTGGGCACATTCATACTCTGGAATTTAATAAATGCTTGGGCTTGGGGATGGGGCAAGGTGTAATGGTAATACACAAACATCTTTTTATTCTTATCTTTCTTATAGTTTCTCCCAGATATCAACTCCTTCCTATACTCATAGTATCCACAGATTTTTAGCCCCCAGTCTCTCCAGCCATGCTTACAAATGTGAATTTGTTGAAAAGAATAAAAGTAACTTCATCTTGAAAACTGGTGCTGAAAGGCACAGTTTATTTTAATTCTTATAGGTATGTGTGTCTGTATGTATATGTGTGTGTGTCTGTGTGTGTGTATAAGGAAATGGTTAAGTTCTAATCAGTAGATAAGACAAACATCTTGTACAGTCAAAACTACCCTTGACATTTTATCTTAGAATATATCCACCACATCCAGTTTTTCCTCCAGTGTCAGAACAGTAGCTCTTTCTTTGGTTGAACACCAGATGAAGTAGGTAAATTGTGTTTAGGGACCAAAACAAATGAACAAACAAACAACTTATCTTTAAACATTAGAATCATAGGCACGCAATGTGAGGGATATAAGACTTAGACCAGAGTAGGGAAAACAAGCTTCATGCCTCCCATGTCCTGCTCACTTTTAGGCTGCCAGGAGCAAAATAGCCAGCATTACTTGAACTATCCCTTTATCTCATTTTAATTATTACTTTAAAATTAGCTGCTGAGCACACATAGATGAATTGTATTGGTTTAAGTATGTGTGTTGTGCCTCATGATATATTCATAATAAAC
Organism: Globicephala melas; assembly: GCF_963455315.2. Lineage (NCBI taxonomy): Eukaryota > Metazoa > Chordata > Mammalia > Artiodactyla > Delphinidae > Globicephala > Globicephala melas. The sequence continues at coordinate 79,511,013 of NC_083328.1, forward strand.
CACACACACACACAAACGCACACACACACTTTGGAACAGTGGAGATACATGCATGTTATTTTCCACGTTCTCCTAAACTTATTTTTCCCCATGCACCATGGCAAAACACCAGCTGACTGAGACATCTCCAAAAATCTTCCCCTATCAAACATGCAACTCTAAACTTCTCCTCTGTTAAAACAAGTTCAACAAGGGGATGTTGTCAAGAGTTCTTTAATCAGTTAGGTACACTATCCTGTCCCTTGAGTTATCCTAATTATTTGAATGGTTTGATTTCCACAAGATTCAAAATTGCATATTAAAAAGGAAGGTGGGGAGAAACGCTGGGAGAAAGGGATACTTTCAGTTGCCAGATGAAAAGCAGTGATAGGTTCCCTCAAGTAATCAACACTCAGCTTTGTTTGGAACACAATTGATCCTGTCAGGGCTAAAAACCCATCTGCCTCTGCTGTTGATATCCCCAACAAGGAAGAATAATTAGAAAATTCCTTAATTAGTGTTCCATTTAATCTTCCATTGTCAAGGTAAACACTTTGATTAAAGTAAGTAGTACTCAGGAGTAACTACAGACTATTTGAATTTCCATAAATGTATTTAATTTTCCCATCTTTCACCATCTCAACCAATATTGCCCTTCCTGAGACTTGCAGTAACAGGGAAAGATTTTAAGCAAAGCAAGTGAAGTGCTGGTTTTCACCAAGATCTGATCCCCAAGGAACAGATTGTCAGCTTTTCTTTTCTGCTGAAGATACAGATGAGTTCATAAGCCATCTTCAAGATGCTCCTGTTAGTAGGGTCAGCCTGCAGCGACCATGATGCTTCCTGTAGTGATCCACACAAGGCTCACTGGGGACTGTAGTCAAATGCACTTTCCTGATGCAACTAGAGATTCTCATACTAAGTGAAGTAAGAAAGAGAAAGACAAATATATGATATCACTTATATGTGGGATCTAAAATATGGCACAAATGAACCTATCTACCAAACAGAAACTGACTCAGACATAGAGGACAGACGTGTGGTTGCCAAGGGGGAGGGGGAGGGAGAGGGATGGACGGGGAGTTTGGGGATGGTAGATACAAACCATTCTAAATGTAATCAAACTATTACATTTAGAATGGATAAACAACAAGGTCCTAATGTATAACACAGGGAACTGTACCCAGTATTCTGTGATGAACCATAATGGAAAAGAATATAAAAAAAGAATGTATATATGGGTATAACCGAGTCACTTTGCTGTACAGCAGAGACTGGCACAACTTAAATTAAAAAAAAATTTTTAATGCCCATTCCTGGGCGCACTCTTAGATTTTAATTCCATAATTGGATGGTGGTAGGGTTCAGGTATTTAAATTTTTATCTCCCCAGGGATTCTAAAGCAGAAATACTACTTTTACCATCCACCTATGACTCCTGTTTACCTTATTTAGGCAAGCTACCTATGGGACTCAGCTCCTTCTGTTGGAAAGCCCCCTAACTCAGAGATATAAGCCGTGCTAATGTTATCTTTTATCTGTTTTCCCGGTTTTAGCCTCTTATTCATTCATTCATTTGTTAAACAAGTATTTCTTTTTTTTTTTTTTTTTTTTTTTGCGGTACGCGGGACTCTCACTGCTGTGGCCTCTCCCATTGCAGAGCACAGGCTCCGGACGCGCAGGCTCAGCGGCCATGGCTTACGAGCCCAGCCGCTCCACGGCATGTGGGATCCTCCCAGACCAGGGCACGAACCCGCGTCCCCAGCATCGGCAGGTGGACTCTCAACCACTGCGCCACCAGGGAAGCCCAACAAGTATTTCTTGATCACTTACTACGTGCAAAGCAATTTTAGGTGCTGGAGATTTAGGAATGAAAAGCAAAAAAATTAATAACATCAGGGGCTTATATTCTACTGAAAGGAGGCAAAGAAGAATTACCCAATAATTTAGAATACCAGGAGTGATGAACACAATGGAGAAAAAAATAAAGCAAGGGCAAAGGATAACGTGTGGGAGATAGGTTCTGATTTTAAACTGGATTGACATGATAGCTGACAAGTTGGGGCTTTGAATGACCGCCCCCCCCTTGTGGTTGGGAATCCTCCATTCACTTAAGCGTCACACCCTGCCAGAAAGTAAAGCCAACACAGGAGAAAGCAGAGGGAGAGAAATTGGTTCAGGCATCCTTGTCACAGATCCTGAATTCAACCATGCCTCTATTTTTTGGTAAGACATTAGAAAGACATTTAGTAAGGAAGCTATTAAACCCACTCCTCTATTTTTTAGTGAGACAAAACATTAAATTCCCTTTCTGATTAAATAAAGAATACATCGTACTTGTCCTTTGCAACCAAAAATTCTAACAAATACTCTAATGAAATTTATTTTTAAAAATTAAAATCTATTTTAATAGATTTCTCACTACATAAGAATATTATAGAAAATTTAGAAAATACAGAAAGGCAAAGGGGGAAAAAATAAATCTTAGGATATCATTGTAATGATTTTGCTGAGTATTCTATAATATGGCTTAATTGAACCAAACTCTACTGTTGTGTGTTTAAAAAATTTATCATTGCTGTTGGTAATGACTCCCAGCAAAATTGTAAGAAATATCTTTGAGGCAAATTCTTTCCCATCCATAGTTATTTCCTTAAGATATATTACTGGAAGTGGAATTGCAGTCTCAAACAGTATACACGTATTTGTGGCTTTTGAAATGAAAGTGTCAGTTTGCCCTCAATTACAATTGTTACCAGTTTTGAGCACCACTACAAGTAGATTAAAGTGTTTATTACTTTATACATTGACCAACAGCAGAAAATAGGAAAAAAAAAGTTTTAATATCTTTCTCTTATCAAATCAGGGATATCATTATTTTATATATATTTATTTTTTCATTCCATGTAATATTCCTTTTTTCACCCTATTAAGAATTTAATATATTTCTTCTTTTGTGAATTGACAGTTCCTTGATTTTAATGCCTTTCAAATATTTGGGTACCTGTCATGTTCTTACTGATTTCTAAGAATGCTTTATATATTAAATGTGTTCCTTTGTTGATGACAAAAATTCAAATTATAAGCATTGTTATTTATTGTGCCCAGAACAATAAGTTCTTCATACACCATTTAATTTTCCTACTTTAATAATATGATCTATTATCATGCTTTTCTCTTAGCTGTATACCATGCAAGATACTCACTTAACCAAGGATGAAATTGCAATTTAGAGAAATGAACCTGTTCGAAATCACACAGCAAGTAAACATTAGAGCTGGAATTTTAAGTCCAGTCTGCTTGAACCCAAACCAGTGTTTAACATGATGCTAAGTTGCTATTGATTCTTATTTCCTCTCTATCTCGTAGTTCAGGGGTCAGCAAACTACATTTCTCAGTCCAAATCTGGCCTGCCACCTGATTTCATAAATAAAGTTTTACTGTAACACAGCCATACAATCATTTATTGTGACTTTCCTGCTACAAGAGCAGACTCAGTTGTGACAGAGACCACATGGTCTGCAGCACGCTAAACTATTTACTCTCTGGCCCTTTACAGAAAAAGTTTGCTGACCCTTGCGGTAGCTTCTTGTCCCCTACAAACAATGTAAATAGATACTGGATGTCCTGAATCTATCCTTCTCTCTCTATATCTTAGCGTTCTCTCAACATTTCTATCTAGAATTAAATAACCAGTTATCCTGCTTTTATTTTAGCTGTACATTGTGCAAGACTGTGATTGATTGTCCCTACGGATACTTTCATTCAAAAACTAACTAGCATTTTTTTATTTCCAAAATACCTTATTCTCAGCCCCTCTTATTTCTTAGCATCCTGCCTTGTTTTAATGACACAGCATCTTCCTGAATTTCATTAAGAATAATATTTACCTTTTTAAAGATGTTATTTTTAATGAAAGCTGTTTCATTTGTGGGTTGTTTCTGACTTTTAATCAGGTGTTCATATGAGTTTCTGGATCTGTCATTGCTGGAAGCCATTGTGGAACTCTCTTAACAGAGATACAGAAAAACCTAGGCAGACTTTCCTTCCAATGGCCTCCCAGTTCACTCCTGCACCCAGGCAAAATCAGTCTACTGCCTGTGTGCCCTGCCAGCTCTGCCCCTGGATGTTGCTGTAGGAAAATGGATTCTGTGTGTGAGTGAGTGTGTGTGTGTGTGTGTGTGTGTGTGTGTGTGTGTGCAGGTACATGTGGTTGAGGTGGATTGTGATGTCTCTGTACTCAAAATGCTCCTAACTAACCCTCACTCTCTCTGGTATGGGTCAAATTCCTCTGGGTCTTCACTGCCATGACAATTCCGTGTGCTTCTGTGATATTGTGATTTATAAGAAATCTATGTTTGGTCATTCAGACGACCAAAATATACTTCTCATGTATATTTGGTCTTCCTCCACAGTTCCTGGCTCACCGTACCCCCAACCCTTGGAATTTCCTAAGTGATGAGAGCTATCGAGCTGTCTTTTGTTATGTAAATGAGGTAACTTTGGGAGCGCACCTAAGAATGGAGGCTGGTTGCCAGAGAACCAGTCCCCATCATTGAGGGCTTAAACTTTCAGTCCCACACCTTGATTTCCAGGGAGGGGAAAAGGGCTTCAGGTTGAATCAGTAGCCACTGGCAATGATTTATGTAATGAAGCCTCCATAAAAACCCAAAAAAGGGTAGCTTTTTGACCCTTTTCAGAGCTTCATGCTGGGGAACCGGAACACTTCCCTGTGGCTGGCCGCATGCTCCGGGAGGACAGAAGCTCCTTTGTTCAGGACCTTGCCCTCTGTATCTCTTCATCTGGCTCTTGATTCATATTCTTTAATATCCTTTTATAATAAATTGGTGATCTAGCTGTTCTAGCAAATTAATCAAGCCTGAAGAGGGGTTGTGGGAACCTCTGATTTATAGCCAGTCAGTTAGAAACACAGGTGACAACTTGGACTTGCTATTGACATCCTGAGGTGGAGGGGATTGTGGGAACCTCCAATCTGTAGACAGTTGGTCAGAAACGCAGGTAACAACCCCTAGGCTTGTGACTGAGCCTTTTACCTGTGGAAACTGATTCTGTCTTCAGTAGATAGTGTAGAATTGAGTTGAATTCTCAGATACCCCGCTGGTGTCCAAGAATTGCTTTGTTGGGTGGAGAAACCTCCACACACATGTTGGAATTGGGTCCAGGAACCCTTATCAGCGTCTAAGAAGAACAACTTATCAGCTGGATAGATATGTTTCCTTTCATGGTGATCATAGTGGAATTTATTCTGGCAAATAGTCTTCTGTGTTTGTAGTAGGAGGTTGGGCCCTTCCTCGGCATCAAGGCAGGTAAAGCTCTGTTCTCTGTTCCTTCTTTGTGTTTAATAGGGATAAATCTATGGGAACATTTAGGCTAGAAGAATACATTACACAAGAGCTGATTGTTCTTAATCTGTAGTATTTTAGATGAAGCTCAACAGAATCTGTTAAGTAAGACTCATTTGCTAAATAAGCTAAGGCAACGAACAGGCTACAGAACTGGAACACAGTGTACAAATCAGCAATAATAAAGCGCTCATCAAAAAGTACAGGAGACACATCATACTGGGAGAATCCCTTCCCAGCCTGGCACCGCATTTTGAAAGTGATGTTGATAAGTTCCTCTATATCAAAAAGTGGGCAACCATGGTAGAGAATTGTCTGGAAAGAGAGTCATATTTTTGAAGATCGTTTTCACATTTTGTAGTGGCTTCCAGATGGAAAAGAGAACAATATTATGAGTGACTTTAATCAGCAGAAAAAATATTAATGATGAGATGTTATAGGGAGGAATTTTTTGGTTTATATTAAGTAATATAATTTATATTTATTTTTAGTTTAGAAAGAGATATCCTTCTAACAATTAGATATATCCCAAAACAGAATAGGTCACCTTCTGAAAAATATTAGATCATTTTAGTTAAGAGCTTAATTTGAGGTTAAAATAAGCTTTGTCTTTGTTTTGAATCACTAAGTGTGACCTTGGGGCAAATTACTAACTTTCTCTGAGCCACTAGTTCTAAATTTGCAACATTTTCATAAATGTTGTTATAAAGATAAAATTATAATGAGATGTTCTTAGAACAGCACTCACACTCAACAAATGCATTTATGTTGTCACTGGTGAGTGGTGAGTTTCCCATTTCCCGGGTGTATTCAGGTAGAATCTGGATATTCTACCTCGAATAGTGTACAGGGGATTCCAGTGTTGAAATGGAGGTTGGATTAGATTTGGTCAAGTAAGTTTTGACCACATATGTACTGACTTTAATTTTGCACATCCTTTGGTTTATTCATTTGTCCCAACAAATATTTACTGACTACCCATTATGTACCAGGACCAGGCTAGGTGCTAGAATTCCAGCTGATAAAGGAGATAAGATAAATCCTTGGTCTCTTAGAACTTGTACTTCAAGGCGGGGAGAAGAGATAAGAAATAAACCTTAGGGCTTCCCTGGTGGCGCAGTGGTTGAAAGTCCGCCTGCCGATGCAGGGGACGCGCGCGTTCGTGACCCGGTCCGGGAAGATCCCACATGCGGCGGAGCGGCTGGGCCCGTGAGCCATGGCCGCTGAGCCTGCGCGTCCGGAGCCTGTGCTCCGCAACGGGAGAGGCCACAACAGTGAGAGGCCCGCGTAGTGCAAAAAAAAAAAGAAAAAAAAAGAAAGAAACCTTAAAAAGCAAGAAAACATTAGATAGTGGTAAATGCTCTACTTAAAGTTAAAGGAGGATAAAATAGCAGAGTGTGCCTGGGAAGGCCTCTCTATGTGAAGCCATTGAGATGGTGGAGTTGTTCACTAAAGCAGCACAATCTAACTTAGTCTGACTAATTCAGGGAATGACTAGTAGTAGAGGATATGGTTAGAGATGCAGGCCAGGGCCAGATGATATTGGGTTTTGTAGGCCAGAATAAAGTGAGGATTTGTGAACAAAATTAATGAACAGCCACTGTTGTCTACTGACTGATTACAACACTGCCATAACTCTTCAACTCTCAAACCCAAATCTCTAAAAATTTGCATGATCTGCTGAGGTCCTGCCTCCTCACCCTGCATCAACTACATCATGTCATGAGAAAGTCAACCTAAATAGATTTTATGGATTTAAGAGCAAAAGGGAAAAAGAAAGAAAGCAACAGATTTTACAAGTCCTGTAAGGATGTCTTCCGATATACGCTTCACCACCTCTTCACTATAATCATTTTTTTCTATTTTTTCTTGGTTTGGTTTTGTTTTTGTTTTCTGACTTTTGCAAAGTATTTTGCCAAAAAGTATTTATCAAGTAAAGGATTAATTTATAAATATTTGTTGTAATTTTCTTTTTCTATCTTTCTATGTCCTTTTAAAGAAGGAAAGATTGCCAAGTTCCAAACTGCATTAAATGCACACCTGTCTAAGTGCTAAACCTGAGTCATAATTAACAGGAAATAAGCCAAGTAACCGTATTCTTTTCTGTCAACAATCAAATACAGTTTTACGCCATGCAGAGAAGTCATGACCGCATGTTTAATTATAGTTTTCAAATGTCTTTTTTATGAGGATATTATTGCCTAACATTTACAGAGGATTTACCACTGATATATGCCAGGCAGAGTCCTAAGCACTGTATATATACTATCTCATTTAATCTTTACAATGATTCTATAAAGTAGATTTTATCGTTATGCCATTTTATAGATAAGGAAACTGAAGCTCAAGAAAAGTTTAGCAAGTTGACTAAGTTTACACAACTAATAAGGGGTTGAACTGAAACTGAATTAAGGCAATTTGACCAAGGATCCTACATCCTTAATTATTCTAAAAGCTGTCGTAATATAAGAAAGATAATGAGGAAAACATTTACTTGAAGTCAGGAAGGCTGTCTACTTACAGAGTGACCACTCTGATTTGGGGCAGATATGTGATATTTTCTCTGTTTTGAGATGGAAGGTTAGCTGTGGGAAATGGAGAAAGATGTGCTATATAGAACAGATTATTTAATCTCTTTGATTCTCAACTCTCTTGTCGGTAAAATGAGGATTAGAATACCTACCATATAGATTCCTGATGAAGATTAAATGAGATGATGGGCCAAGAGTAGGCATTCTATAAATACCAATTATCTGATTAAGTTCTTTATTTCCTTCCCATCTCTCACTGAAATCTTGGAGATGAGTGGTACCAAACTGTAAATCATTTTACAATCCAGGAATGAAAGCTGATGCAAACATACAGTGTTATAATTCCTTCTGGAATCAAAAAAGATTTTTACAATATCCTTTGATTTACTGTGGAGGAAAATGTCATGCACACTAAAGGTAAATTAAGTAAGACAATTGTTATGATCTATATGGTGATGGCAGTTACGTATCTTATCCAAGTTCATGGTGCTAGTAAGTAAAAGAGGCAGAACTTAGAAGCGACACTGTTATCTTCTTTTCAAGTAGCTTTCCTGCTACATCCCCCTGAAAAGGTACTAATTTATTATTTGGTTTCTCTCAACTACAAATCACCTTATTTTTCCTTTTTCCTCTAAATCATGTTAGTGGACAACAAGCTACAGAGAAAGTCTGTGTATCACTGTCTAATCTCCTTTTGGACAATATCACCCTGCCATGTTTCTGTCGAAATGAATCTGCAACACTGACGGGAGAAAAAATATCTAAAGTAAAAGTCCTCATTGTTCATTCAGGGATGGAGTTGGCTGAACGAAGCCTTGGGAGGTGGCATCACCAGGGCAGACTGGATGCAATTAGGAGACGCTGGATGCTGCTGTGTTCCCTGGCACTTCTGCACTCACTTAAAAGGGCAATTTCGCTTTGTTTCTGTCCTGGCTTTCATTCCACTTCTGCGGTTCACAGCCATGGCCAACCCTGAACGCACTTTTATATTGTATGTGTGGACAGTGTCTGTGACATATTGACCTTGCTTAAGATAGGGGAACTGGAGGCTCTTTCTTCTACGCGTGGGGAAACCAGCTATGCTGGTGAATACTGCATGGAATGAAAGGACAGCAGAAACTGTTTTCAGAATTTCCTGAAAATCAGGGGAATGAAGCTAGAGTTGAGATGCTTGAAACTATTTTTATACATGATTTGAATTTGCTGTGTGAAATATTGACGCAAAAAAAGCCCGTATCATAATACCTACTCACACAGCCCTTTGGTGAGTAGGGAGGGAACATTTCCTCTCTTCCTTAACTCGGATTTCCAGGGTTTACCAGGAATACAAGGAAAGGGTATGGACTATAGTGTATGCTAATTGTTATGATTGTTACCCATCCATCTGTCAAATGATGCTGAAATTGTATCTGGCAGGAAGGGTAGCACTTACTTTCAGGACTATATGTCCATGAGTTTTTATTTCAGATATACTAAGTCTCAGAAAGTTCAGATGTTTATGTGCCTCTACCTGACAAAATTCCATCAGGATCCCCATGATAAGATAAAGGAGAGGGTCCAAAAGTGCATTTTCTGAAAATATTTTGAGAGTCACCTTTTGGTATCCAAGCATAGGCAGTATCCTCTAGAGGCAAGTCTTGACTTGAGGGATAAACACAGAATTTATCACAAATATAGAGGGGAGAAAAGTGAAGATTTATATGTTACAGGAAAAAAATAAAAGAAGAATCCATAGCTAGAGTGGATTTGGACTGATTTGCAAATAGTTGGCCTAGAACTTTTTTAAGACTATCAGCCTAAATATTGGCTATTCCCCCCAAAACTTACCTCAATTTCCACTGGCCCTATTTAGGTGAGGTCTTAAAAGATATTTTACAAAGTTCTTGGAACTGAGAGGCAAGGAACCAAAGTCATGTATCATCCTAAGGGTGTACTATTTAGCCTCTGTGACAACCTTGGTGGTGGTGGTGGGTTATTTTTTTTTTTTATGTATATAAAGTAAAATTCATTCTGTGTGGTACAGTTCTATGGGTTTTGACAAATGCATGGAATCATATATCCAGCCCCATGGCCATGGCACAGAACACTTCCATTATCCCCCAAATTCCTTTCTCTGTCTCCTTTGCAGTCAAGCCTTCCCTCCACCATCAACCCATGGCAACCAATAATCTGTTTTCCACCCTATAGTTTTCCCCCCATTGTATTAGGTGTGGAATAGTATCATGTTGAAGATTTAAAATTTTTTTGATATAAATTTATTTATTTATTTTTGGCTGTGTTGAGTCTTCCTTGCTGCGCTCAGGCTTTCTCTAGTCGCAGCGAGCGGGGCTACTCTTCGTTGCGGTGCTCGGGCTTCTCATTGCGGTGACTTCTCTTGTTGCAGAGCACGGACTCCAGGCGCGTGGGCTTCAGTAGTTGTAACACGTGGGCTCAGTAGTGTGGCTCACGGGCTTAGTTACTTAGTCGCTCCGTGGCATGTGGGATCTTCCCGGACCAGGGCTCGAACCCGTGTCCCCTGCATTGGCAGGCGGATTCTCAACCACTGCACCACCAGGGAAGCCCGAAGATTTAATTTGCATTTTTCTAATCACTAATGATGCTGAGCAGTTTTCATGTGTGTATTTGTCATCCTTATATCTTATTCAGTGAAATGTCTGTTAAATATTTTGCATATCTTCTAACGGAATTGTTTTCTTACTGTTGGGTTTTGAAAGTTCATTATATATTCTGCATAAAATTTCTTTATCAGGTATAAGTTTTGCAAATATTTTCTCATAGTCAGTGACTTGCCTTTTCGTTCTCTTAACTTTGCCTTCTGAAGAGCAAAATTTCTCAATTTTGGTAAGTCCAGTTAATGAATTTTTTTAAAATTTTATGGATCATGATTTTGGCATCATATTTAAGAAATTTTTGCCTAACTCAGGGTCACATAGATTTCTTCTGTGTGTGTGTGTGTGTTTCTAGATTGCTGTGATTTTAGGTTTTTACGTTTATGCTCCATTTTGAGTTAATTCTTGTATAGGGAGCAAGCTATGGACCAGGGCTCATATATCTTGTGTTTTATATTCCAGCATAATTCGTCAAAAAGACTATCCTGTCTCTATTTAACTACCTTTGCATCTTTTCAAAAATCAATCAACCATAATGTGTGGGTCTATTTCCGGACTTTCTAATCTGTTCCGTTGATCTATCTGTCCTTCCTTTCTCCAGTACCACACCTATTACCCTTATTTGGTTGGGTTGTCAGAAAGATGATGAAACAGGTGAAACACAGGTTTTGTTTTGGTTTGGTTTGGTTTTAGGGATGTGAAACTATTCTGTATAATGCTATAATGGTAGATACATGACATTATGTGTTTGTCAAGAAGCCACAGAACTTTACAGCACAAAGAGTGAACCTTAATGTATCCAAATTGAAAATAAAGCATTTAAGAGATGGAGAGATCCCAGGATGGAATACAGACCATAACAAAAGAATCTAACTATATTACAAACACTGTGCCCGAAACACACTCACAGAAGGGATGGAAGAAAAAGGTGCTGATCTAAGTAACTCTGGAAATGAGTACGGTCTGTAAGACTAAAGGCAAAATAAATGTCACGTAAGCGCTGTAATTGACAAAGGTGTTTCCCACAGGGATGGCAGTTAACAATCCTGAAACCATTACACATGTGTACGTGAATTGAACAGTTAAGTAAATGGATGGCAGATGGGGGAAACCACGTTTTTCCTTGTTGGAGTGTGAAGTTACAGACAATCAAGGGGGAAGGCTCCAATGATCCATGAGGTAACGGATTAAAGTTGGAGTCATTAGCATGAGCTCTTGTTTAGCTTAATATAGATACAGATACATATGTATAGATATGTGTATATACAAAAATGAGTATATATATGTACATATATATTAGAATCAACAATGCACTTGCAGCAGTGAGCACACCAAGGGCCCAGATTCTGGTTTCTAATTCTATTCTCCAATAAAAGGAACAACGGCTTCTTGGGAAAATGGCTGATTTAAGGACGGGGTCAGGATATACAAAATGAGCCTGAAGAGTCTTGTAATGCCAAAAAGTACAGAAAGCCTCAAAAAAAAATCATTGGTGGGAGTATGTCAAAGGGACATAGAAGCCAACTGAAAGCACATCCAATGACCAAAGCTGGGAGATTTAAGCAACAAAACACAGTAGCATTCCAAAAGTTTAAAATCATAACCGAAAGTTTAAAATCAATATTCATACTATATACTGGTGTAAATAAATGATTGAATAAGTAAATAAATTGGGGAAAATGGGTAAATCTTCTGTGCAGAAGAATTTCACTAATTTATTTGCCCTTAAAGAGGTGAAGCTTAATTTCCCACGCCTTAAATTTGGGCTGTCCATTGTGATTTCTTTCCAAAGAGGACACTATGGAAAGAAGGACAAAAGTAACTTTGCAGTGGAGAAACCTGAGACACCACATCAGCCAGGTGATGAAGATCAAGCACAATGTAGGTCATGTTGATAGGGTGCCCCCTCGATACAATGTGAAAACAATGCCATTTTAACTTCGTGTCTTCCTTCCGAGAAACCATGACCCCAAGTCTAATTGTGAGAAAAACATTAGATAAATCCCAATTGAGTGATATTCTGAAAAAAAAAATCCTGACCAGTATGCCTCAAACTGCCAAGGTTATCAAAAAGAAAGAAAGTAAGAAATTATCACAGCCAGAGGAGACATGATGACTAAAGATAATATGGGATACTGGAACAGTAACAACGAAAAGGCAACAGGTGAAATCAGGTTAAAAAAAGGAAGTTAAAAAAAAAAAAGACCTACTAGAGCATGGACTTGAGGATACGGGGAGGGGGAAGGGTAAGCTGTGACAAAGTGAGAGAGTGGCATGGACGTATATACACTGCCAAACGTAAAATAGATAGCTAGTGGGAAGCAGCCACATAGCACAGGGAGATCAGCTTGGTGCTTTGTGACCACCTAGAGGGGTGGGATAGGGAGGGTGGGAGGGAGACGCAAGAGGGAAGAGATATGGGAACATATGTATATGTATAACTGATTCACTTTGTTATAAAGCAGAAACTAACACACCATTGTAAAGCAATTATACTCCAATAAAGATGTTAAAAAAAAAGAGGGAAAAAAAAGGAAGTCTGAATAATCATGGACTTCAGTTCATAATACTTTTAAAATATGGATTCATTGTGACAAATGTACTATACTAATACAAAACATAAGAATTGGGTGTGGGGTATGTGGGAACTCTCCGTACTATCTTTGCAACTTTTCTATAAGTCTTAATTTATAGAAGCAAAACGTTTTTTTTTTTAAGTGGAAAAAATCACAAGCTTTTCTACCTCAGTCTTAAACATGAGATTCTAAAGCAGCTTCATCTCATTTTCCGTCACCAATCTAAAAGTCCCCAAAGTATTTGCTTAGAAGAATTACAAGGCTAGGTCTCCTCTTAAGGACAAGAGTGCCATATCTTTCATGGGCTCAGGTGAAGGGATGATGACATGCCACTGTAAGTGCACAGAGTCTCAGGGGAGAGCTTGAAGATGGCCACACACCCTTTGCTATTCCTCCCGTGAAGAGGTGGAGTCTCCCTTCCTCTTGAATCTGTACTCTCCTTAGTGATTTGTCTGATCAACAGAATGTGGCAGAAATGGCATCCTGGGACTTTTGAGAACAGGAGCTAAGAAGCTTCAAGCCTGCTAGAATCCCTTGGAACAGACAATCTTGGGACATCTCCTTGGGGAACTAAATGCCTTGTAGTGAGAAGCCCAAGCCCCATGAAAGACCAGGTGTAAGTGCTCTGTTGGTACCTCAGTTGAGCTCCTTGCCAACAACCAGCAACTCCAGACAAGCATGTGAGCCGTATGGGACATCCATCCCAGGTGAGAGGTGACTCCTATCCTGATCACCATCTAATGGCAACTGCAGGGTAGAATCTCAGTGGGAACTGCCAGCTGAGCCCAGTCAGTCTGCAGACCGTGAGAGATAACAATAAAGGGTGTTTTAAAGCACAGAGATTTGGGATGGCTTATTTTGTAGCAATATAGATAAGTAAAATTGAGCACTGTTGAATGTTGCAGTTTCAAATTCAATTTTCTAGGAGCATTTCGTGTAGGAACAAACAACTACACAAAAGCAAACATTTACTGTGTGCCTCACATTTGCAAGGCATGGTCCAGCAACTGCAGCTCCAAGCCTTAGTGATACCGCTGGGCAGAAAGAAAGCATTTTTCAAGTAGCCATTGTGACATATGTCAAAGGAGCCACCAAGTCAAAAGATTTATGTCTTCCAAAAGATTACTTACTACTTAAAAGACTACCTACTGCTTCTTCGCAATTATTTCAGAAGTATGGCCGGTTAGAGTATATGAGGACCCTCAGAGGAAATAAACATAAAATCAACACACCTGAACTGGTATAAATTGAAAGACCTTCAACATTATCCTCGCCAAATATGAATACTTTAGATTAATGTATGTTTAATAGGTTATTAATATTAGATTTTTGAAGCAAGATGGCATTTCTAAAATTTCTTTTATCGAAAAGGTTTGTTATAAATATGCCAACTCGATGAGTTTCAAAATCTTGAGTAAAAGTTAATGTCTCAACAAGTTATCCTATCTACATCCATGAGTTTGTTATTATTAGGTTACTATGAAATGCAGTGGAAATTGAAATGCATTGCTTAGTTAGAATGAATCTATCAATATCCTTTCTTTCTGTTTCTTTTGAATAGGGGAGAAATATAATCATGTGCAATTTGTGCCAGTAACCCAAGGGAAGAGGTGAAAAGGTGTATGAACATAAGCTTGGGAAGGAGCCATGAGCCAATGAGGTGACTAATGTCTTAACCCTCTCCCAGGTAAACTCAGAGCTAAGCACGGAGGGAAGCAGGACAGTACAGCAGTTAAAGGTTCTTCTCATTGAAGCAGAAGTCCAGTTCCTCCGCTCACCAGATTTGTCACCTAAGGGTTTTAAGCTATTAGAGAAGCATTTTTAAAATATATGTATAATACTTGCCTTAGAGACTGGAGGGGTTAAAATATGATTAAGCTTTGAAAGTGCCTGGCAGAACCTGGCACGTACTAAGCAGTGGTAAACACTGGCTTCTAATTTTAATAAGTTGGGAAGAACATGATCTGGATTCTATGCCCTGGCTTCTCCGGCCACTCACTTCTCTGCAGGGAAGATACCAGTGCTCACAGAAACAGTCTCAGCTCATTGAGAAGGAGAACATTTCCTCTGACCCATCTGTTTTTGGATGCCATAATTCTGGTCAGAGCAGTGATACGGAGAAACATCTGTAGGGCTTTGTGATCTTGGCAAATTATTTAACCCATCTCTCTGCCTCAGTCTTTTCATCTGTAAAATAGGGATAATATGGTACCTCCCATATAAGGCAAATATGAGGATCAAATAATATTATGCATGTAAAGTGTCTAAAACAATGACTGGCACATAGAAAACATTCACTTTGTCATTATTATGTTTAAACAGTTATTATCAGTGTAAAAAAATATATCATGAGGCATACCCTGGTATTCTGGTAGCCTTTCCATTGGTCTTTTCCCTAACCATTTTTTTTTTTCAGAAAATATACCTGAGTGTAATAAGATGAAAACAATACTAATATGGTAACAGGGGTCATTTGATGTATCTTAGAGAAGTTGTTGCTTTAGTTGTAAAGGTTTTTTTGTTGTTGTTGTTTTTAAGGCACGTGGGTTGTTGGGTGACATATTGAGACCTTGGCTAACAGAGCTCAAGCAATAAGCCTTGTTTGAAAGATTATGGAGAACAGCCCCAAAAGGGGAGAGGAAAGAGATCAGAAGGGCCAAGAGGGGAGGGAAGAAGGAAGAACTGGCTATCAAATGGTGCGTGGAACTGCAGGGTGGGAACCAGTGTAGGGTGGATGAACGTGTTCTAAGAATAAGCATGTTCACACGTCATGTGTTTGCTTGGCTGAAAGCTCCTCTTCTCTCCAACAACCCCACCCCTATCATGTGAAAGTCTATTCACTTGTGAACATGTTGGACCCATAGGGGCTTTAATGTATGCACATTAAGAAAGTGGATATCCTGCCTCGGTGATGAGCTGTAGGCAATAGATGACACACGCATAGAAAAAGGAATTCAGAGGCAGGGAGTCACTCTGCCTCATTTACCCAATGCAAAATTGTAGAGAAAATATTGACTGTTTCAAATGTCCACAAGTTATGGGATGGAAGACTCATGACCATCTTAATACGATCTTACCATCATGTCCCTGTGCCCAGTCCAGGACCTTGCATATGAAAAATTAATGAGATCACAGCTCGCATCTGGGTTACATATGTCTCAGGCATTGTGTATATAAGTAGTATTTACTGCAAAGAATTCAGGCCTCGTTCATAATTCTCTAGCTGGTCTGCGTAGCTGAGAGAGAATGTGTGTGTTGAACGAGACTACTTGAAATACATTCATTTTACCCAGACATTATTTGTTCAGTGTATTTTTTTTCTTTAATACTTAACATTTACCATGTAGTGTTCCAAGTAGACAATGATGCCCTCATGGATCTTTCACGTTAGGCAGAGAAAACAGAATATATACATGTTCTAACAAGCATAATAATTTCACATAGGGCTATGAAGAGTATTAAAGAGGGTGTTTGGTTAGGGGGGATCTTGACAGGGAATTCAATAGGGAAGCCACTTAACAGAGGATTTGGGGGTTGAAGCATGAATGATGAGAATTAGCCATAGGATAATTTGGTGGTAAAGACAAATTAGACATCTAGACAGAGGAGCATTGTGATAAAGATGAGGTTAGTGAGATGTAAAGAAGGTGAGTGTGCTGGATTGAATGGGGTACAGGGAATAGGTGAGTTCAGAGATGAGGAGAGGTATAAGTAAAGAGCTGAATTTTATTCTGAGGGCAATGGGGAGACTTTGGAAGATTTTAAACAGGGGAATGACATGATCTCATTATAAGAATGTCTTTTCCAATAAACAGTGTCCATCTCATCTATATCTCATTTGTCTATCACCACAAACCTGGACTCTAAGCTTTTAGCACTGCATCTTTTAAGAAGGCAACTGATACTCAAAGTGGATATTTGCTTTTTCCAAGGTCGTTTGAGCAAAAGGAAAAATTAAGGACTTTACATCATGGCAAGTGAGAATTGGCTGCCTCTCAACTAGAGTGCTTTGCATTTAATAACTGATGGAAGGGAAAAGGGACCTTTCTAAAATCGCTGCTGAAAGACAGTGTGGTACTGTGATTTTTTTCAATACTCTTTGCAAAGTAAGCTAAAACTCATCTTTGAAAGAAGCATGAGTAAAATGCTTTTCCTTACTTTCCTTCTAAGTCTGTCTTTTACCCATGTCTTTGCTGAGTCTGCATATGCACCATCCATGCCAATTGCTAAGGCATTAGCTGATGACCTGCAATCTGGGGAAAAGGGTCAAGAGAGAGATTAGAGCTGAGGGGGGAATCTAGGGCTTAGAGGGAAGGGATGATCCATGAAGCGGGTTTCAGCCAGCCTGACTCAGTATCACCAGAGGTGTATAAAAAGGATTTTGTGATGTTTAGATTTTTGTGAAATGAAGTTATGTACCTTGATACAACATTTCTTAGTTTCTAGAACAGTCCAAATCAGCAAATTTGAAGTTACCTTCAATATGACTAATATTTTTGGCTTATGTAAAATTTCATTTCTGTGATAACATTATAGTGTATGTGTTTAACATATTGCATTAAATTTTGTGCTGTTTTATGGAATTCTTAATATAATGCTCTGAATCATATATGAACTCTGAAAACAGACCTTTACTTTTAATTTATTTTATAAAGCATTGTTAGTCTTCCTTATAATTCAAGGTTTGGTAATTTATGCCAAAACTTTTATCGAAAGCAAGCATAGGGACTTCCCTGTGGCACAGTGGTTAAGCATCTGCCTGCCAATGCAGGGGACATGGGTTCAAGCCCTGATCCAGGAAGATCCCACATGCCGTGGAGCAACTAAGCCCGTGAGCCACAACTACTGAAGCCTGTGCGCCTAGAGTCCGCGAGCCACGACTACTGAGCCCTCATGCCACAACTACTGAGCCCATGAGCCACAACTACTGAAGCCCGTGCACCTAGAGCCCGTGCTCCGCAACAAGAGAAGCCACCACAATGAGAAGCCCGCGCACCGCAACTCCCCGCTCGCCGCAAGAGAAAGCCTGCGCGCAGCAACGAAGACCCAACACAGCTAAAAATTAATTAATTAATTAATTAATTATTTTTAAAAAGCAAGCATAATAAAAACACTCTTTAAAACGTGGTGGCATTAAAACACTAAAGATATTCTGATTTTAAAAAATAAGTTAACTAAATAGAGTAGATCTAGATTAGATTAGGGAAAGATTGTGCTTCCTCCTGTTCTTACTTCTTCTCACCTTGTAATCCCATCATTCAACTTTCAGTGACCAAAGATGTTTTACGTTTCTTCTAGATACCAAACAATATGGTAGGTGGAGTGTAGGCACTGGTGAGAAAAGCAGACATCGACCCTATAGAAACAAAGGGCAATGTATATACAGTAAACAAAGAGACATAAATAAATGAATGAATATACAGTTACAAATTGTATTGAGCTCTAGGATGCAGGAGTGAGGGGATGGCATACACTTTGTTGCCTCCCTCGTATCCAAGTTCCCCTTTTTTTCCTTAGCAACAAAACTATAGTTTTTGCTGTTGGTGGTGGTGGTATGGGGATTTTTGTCTGCTTGTTGGTTTTTCGGAGTGGATGTGGTGACAGTATGCCCTACCTAAAAGAACTACTTTTCCCAGAATCCTTTTTAACTAGAGTGAGCCTGTCACTGAGACCTGGCCAATCAGATGAGAGGAGGCATGCACTCTTCTCTCGGTCAGGAACACGGACGAAATTCTGGAGTGGAGAGTGGTCATGTGGGGACTGTAGGGCGAGAAGCATGAGTGCAAAGATAAATGGAATCTGGGTTCCCATTCCTGGGCTTAGTGTTACATGGCAAAATATGTACAGACATTTACTTTAAAATGTGTATTAGTTAGGTTTTCAGGCTAATCCAGGCTGGGATGTGAGTGCTGAGAACTTGCTTAGGAAAGAGGTAGGAATTAAATAGAATAGAATTAAATATAGGAGCACCAACAGTTCTCTGAAGTTGGTCGGTTATGTCTATACAAATGCTTAAGAAAAACAAACTGAAATTTTAAAAGACAAAAATACACCATCCTTACACTTTTTTTTAAGAAAAAAGGTAGGATATTTGGTACACACCCATATTCACACAATATATTTAGCTGTCTACTTCTCTTTATGTGTGCAGGCCTATATATCTAATGAGTAAAATGGAAATATCTATTCCTTAGGTTAAGTTTTCATTTCTACTTTTGACTAAAATAATAGTTTTCAACTTTTGTTTGTAATATTAGAGGATACAGTGAGCCTCACCCCAGACCAAATGAAGCTTAGAGACTCTGATTTAGTAGGTGTGGGTGCCGTGAGCAGGGCCACGACATTGGGAGGTTTAAAAATCCCCCCATGATTCTCATATACAGCCGGTGTTGAGACTCACTGACCTGGAGGAATGAACTGTACTTGGGCCGTTTGCATACCTGACTTACCTGTGCAGAAAGGGCAGTCAGGGAGAAGAACCTAGGGGCTAACAACTTCCTGCATCCCATCAGAAAGAAAGTCTCCATTCAAGTTCTGTCTTCATTAGGAAGTAATTGGGTGATCTTGAGAAAACTATCGAATCTTTCCAACCCTCCGTTTCCTCATTGTAGATTAAATGAAATAATAGATGCCATCCACTTACCGACCAAATATGATGAACATGCAATGTATTTAAGATCTATATCAGTACAATCAAGTTTCTGCATCCAACATAATCACACGAAAACGACTGACATTTTGCGATTTGGAGGATACTTTGGGATGGTCTCACTGAAAATACAGACAATGGGAGATGCAAAAATGTGCTTTGTGAGCCCCACAGAGAGACTCCAAGAGCCAATAACCGGCGCACTTGAAACTAGATGCAGTAAGAAACCTTTGTGAATGCATTTGGAGGACGCCCGTCATATTAAGATGCTATTGAAAAGTAAAAACAGCAATTTCAAATATGAACCTCTACTAAAAGAATCCCTAGAGCAGGCCTACTCAGTTGCTGGCTCCGATTTGCAAGCTAGCTGCTCCTCGCAGGACAAGCCTGTGTAGCTGCTCCATGGCGGGGCTCAGCGGGAATGTCATTTACTTAACCATGGATAATGGTTTTTCAGAGCAACCCCAGGGAAGCCAGCAAGCAAAAGTTCCTTCATTATGATAATAGTATCATAGTCTTAGAGTTAAAATAAACACTTAAGACCATCTACCCTGACCTGTTTATTTCAAAGATTTAAAATCCATAGCCCGTGGGTTCAGTGCCTTGGTTAACTCACTCTAGACAGTTGATGGAGGGCAATTACAAGCCCCCAGGCTTGTTGATGTCAATTCTAGTACCCTTTATATTTCTCTTAGAACTGCTTCCCGATCCAGCAGCCCCAAGCCACGTGTGGCTTTTAAGTCTCGAAATGTGGCTAGTTTGAGTTGAGATGTGCTGTCTTAGTACATTTGGGCTGCTATAAAGAGTGCCATAGACTAGGTGGCTTATAAACAACAGTGATTTATTTCTCACAGTTCTGGAGGCTGAGGTCAGGGTGCCAGCATGTCAGGGACTACTGGAAGCCCCCTTCTGGGTTGCAAACTGCTGCCTTATTATATTCCTCACATGGCAGAAAGAGAATGAAAGAGCTCTTTGGTGTCCCTTTTATAAGGACACTAATCCCATTTGTGAGGGCTCTATCCTCATGACCTAATCACCTTTCAAAGGCCCCATCCCATATCATCACATTGGGGGTTCAGATTTCAACATATGAATTTTAGGGGGACAAAAACATTCAGTCCATTGTACATGCTGTAAGTAACATATACCTCAATTTTAAAGATTTAGTATGAAAAAATAGAGCACAATATTGTTATGCTGATTACAGGTTGAAATGATAACATTGGGGATACATTTGGGTTACAGATAAAACATACAATTAAATTAATTTCTTCTTTTTACTTTTTGAAATGTAGCTACCAGAAAATATAAAATTACATATGTGACTCACATTTTATTTCTGTTGGACAGTCTCAGATTCCTTGCACCAAGGCAAGTTAAAAGAACCAGGAAACACAATTTAAAAGATTCACAGTCATTTAAAAGTTGCAAGGACATGGTAAGAAATAAAGGGAGAAAACTTCGTAGAATAAAGATCTGTGTAGTCAGGTTTAAA
The DNA here is from genome assembly GCF_963455315.2 of Globicephala melas. Lineage (NCBI taxonomy): Eukaryota > Metazoa > Chordata > Mammalia > Artiodactyla > Delphinidae > Globicephala > Globicephala melas. The sequence goes on from NC_083328.1 coordinate 79,532,214, forward strand.
ATTCTAGATGTGTTTTTCAAATGGCTCATCTTCTAGAAACATGGAGAAGTCATTCAAAGAAAGAAAATGGGAGCGTTTCATTCAGTGATTTAGGGGCAAAACACATCAACATTTAGAGGCTACCAGCTGTTCTCCTTTCAATGTGTCTTGCTTGCGCTGCAGGGGGGAAAATGTATTACATACAGATTACAGTAAGTCCCCTACGTACGAACGAGTTCTGTTCCGAGAGTGCATCCGTCCAATTTGTTCTTAAGTCCAACAAAGTTAGCTTAGGTACTCAACTAACAATCAGCCATATAGTACTGTACTGTAATAGGTTTATAATAAGTTCGCATCTTCGAAAGTTCGCAACTTGAAGGTTCATAGGTAGGGGAGTTACTATATAACCCTTAACTGTATGCTTCTTACGGTCATTGACAGACATCAACATGACTCCTAGAGAAAGTTGTAGTAAGGATAAGTTATTTTTATCTGAGAAATGCCTAGCAAACCTGTATTTTTCTTTTTTCTTTTCTTAAATTATCCTACAATAAATTGACTTTTTATATATGTTTGTAATACACACGTTTGTAGCAAACAGTAGGTTCAGTCAATGTGCTACTACAAATTAGACTGCTGTTCAAGAGAGGGGTTAGGGAGGGGTATCTGTCTAGCTGGTTTTCTTTCTTTCTTTCTTTCTTTTTTTTTTTGATGGAGATTTATTTCTTCCAGGTTTAAGATGGAAATGGAAACCTGTACCATTATTCATTTGGCATCACAGTAAGTAAGCTTCATCACCACTGGAAGTTTTAATTTCTTTGTGGAAATACATTCCTTGCTGATTAATTCCATCTTCCCTTCATTTTCAAACTGCAGAAGATTTGCTTCAAAACCCAAAGATCAGGTATATTTCATTCTTTATTGAACCAGTAACAGAAGAAAATACATTTATATTATTCAGGAAGCAATCATGGAGATACTTTATAGCTCATTTGTATCAATATCAAACTAATTCAATAAGTCAAACATGCTGCCCTTTAACCATGGAAAACTGTAAGGTATTTCAGCTGAATAAATTAAGGGCAATTAACTAAAAAATGAGCTACACACATGAAGCTCATTATTTTTAAGTTGAGGGATCCTTTTAGTTTATTAGAATTGTTTTTTTTTTTTAATATGCCAGATGCCTGTTTTGCCCAACAAAAGTCAAAACACCTCAAAGTATAAAAACATGCACCCCATGTGTTATATAAACTTGACTTGATAACTAACATCAGCCATGTCACTTGCAGCTTTTATCTTGGTGAAAAATACATATTACTTGTCTAAAGGAGAGGTGCAAGTTTAGAATGCCAGAAATACCCAAAATATTAAAATCCAACACAAATTGGATTTAATTGTATAATTCATGCTGGAAAATCAGTTAAGATCAGGAAGAAACAAGTTGGACATTGGCCAGAAATTCCTGTAAAAGGAATAGACAAACCACATGCTGGTTGGCTTTTCTAAATATGGACAGAACAAAGAGGATGTGTTTTGTACAAACGCCTGTTCTGGGCACAGATGTTTGTGACTACATGTCATTTTCCTGAAACTTTTAATAAAGCATGTAGATATTTACTGACACTGCCTTAGTCTCCTAATGGTTCTGCCAGCAATACTAAATGTTGGCTATTTATGCGCCCATGTTAAAGGAAATTTAGTCAATCACGATTGATTTTTGCCAGTGGATGCCCGTGAATGGGATGAACAGACTAAATAATCCAAAACAGTGGATGAAATGAAAAATAAGTTGGGTTCTACAAGGCCCCATGTTCTGCCATGTTTGTTGGTTCAGCTATGTGTGAATGTATGGTCATTAGACTTCTTGTTCACATCAGAAGATTTGCATTTCCCGAGAATCTGGCAACTATTATAAGAACAATAATCTCAGGAGAAACATCTTGGGTGATTGATATGAATTTGCCATGGATTAAGATGTTCAAAAAGTATTACCAGAAAAATATTCACTGAGCATCTTTTAGCATTCTAGATGTTCAGGATACAGAGGTGATTAAAATAAAGACCCTGCGTGTATTCTATCCAGAAGGATGGCAGATAAGTTATAAATAAACATACTAACGATGTTACATTAAGGTTCTGTGAAGTTAATAATGGCATAGGTGGCCCGGGCCAAGGGCAACTTCAGTCACAGTGGGACAGCCTCTCTAGGAGGTAATTTTGGTTTTTTAACTGTGCGTTTTGAAAACACATCAAATCTACAAAGTGTTGCAAAAATAGTACAATTAACTGTGTATTTCCTTCATTTCGCTTAGCCAATTGCTAACACTTTGCCATGTTTGCCGCATACTTATCTCTGTATTGTTCTTACCCAATTAAGAGCTTTGGGTATCTTGAGCCTTCACTCATGTTATTCATTCCTAAATACTTCAGCGTGTATCTCCTAAGAACAATGCCATTCTAGCAATCACCATGGAACGGTATCGTATTTAGGACATTTAACACTGATGCAAAACTAGAATGTAAAATACAGTGCATATTTTGAATTTGCCAGTTGGCTCAGAACTGTCTTTTCTAACATAAGGAAGTGACTCTGACTAATAACTAATTGATGAGCTAGACACAGCCACATAAAAGGGGTTTCCAGGAATAAAGACAGAAGGAATAGAGAATCCAAAGAAAGTTACATAACATCTGTGTAAAATACTTATTTAAAAATGACAGTTCTAGCCAATATTCTAGGAATTATTATAACCAATTATAATAACCAAAATCTGGCTCTACATATGCTAGTTAATTTGTAAAATTTTATGTAACATTCTATGTAATAAGAAACCTTGTCCAAATGGATAGTCATTTTGTTTCTATTTGGTTTTCCTCTCTTTTACCCGTATGCACTTCTTACCTGGTCCTCCCCGCATCGTCGATTGCAGTAATCTGCCGAGGAGCGCCACCAGTAAGGTTTAGGGAGATTGTTGCCTGCAGAATTTGAAACATGGAGATGAGGTATTGGAAGCAATTTCTGATAAGAGAGGCCTATAAATTGCTACCCCAAGGTACAGCTTGCACATTACCCAACAAAATATTTTTCTTTAAACAAGATTCAGAGGGAGGAGGGATGTATTAGCCATGAAACTTAATGGACTAAGGTGCCATTACTTATTAAATAGGACTGTTTATATGAAAAATGAACATTGAATGTACACATGGGGATAGTGTAATCCATTTATCTTATCTACATACACAGAAGATTCTGACCGTAATGGACCTGGTGGTCCCTTTTTGCTCATTCCATTTGCTTGAGTACCGTGTCTGGATTAATAAAAAGAGCATATTTTCCCAAATGAACATAGACAGAAAGGCAAACTGGCCCTCTCCTAAGGACAGAGAGATCCCTCTAGGACTTTCAGAGGGACCCAAGGTCAGGTGGCCCTCACTTGGGACCACGGAAAGATTGTAACATCTTTCATGTCCAGCAGAGAAGCAGGCTGGGATGTCTGATTCTTTCTAACCTTTGAAAACCATAAAATAAATCCAAAGCATCATAGGCCATCTGTTACTTACAACGCAATATCTACGGATAAATCCGAGCAAAGGGAAAACTATTACCCCCACTGGGCGAGAGTTGCAGTTAAATTTCCTTCTACTTCACTTGCCTGATCACTGCCCAAGATATCATAAAAAAAACCCTCCTATACAACCCCCTTTCTTCACCCTTGAATTAATCGCTCCTCTTAATGTCTACATTTTATATTTTTTTAAAAGTACCAAGCTATAAGCAAGAGTGATGGGAACTCTGAACAAGAAAATGTCACATACACATTTTTTTGTCTTATTATTGACATTTACAGCAGCCTTAAAAAAAAATAACTAAAAATACCTGAAAGACCAGCAAGAATAGATGATTAAACAAATTTACCTAATAAATATTAGCCATATTAACCGCATTAAAAAGGAATGTGGATCATGTATGCCTCTGCTAAAGGAGAGCCATCATGGAAGGGAAAGGACATGACAAGACAACACAAACCCAGAAAGTCAATTGCAGAATTATACTCAGAGGAGTCCCTTTTTTTCTGTAAAAGCAAGAAGGCAAGCACTGTGTATGACTGTGTGCCACTGGATGTGTGTGTGTGTGTGTGTGTGTGTGTGTGTAAAGAGAACCATAGATTAAAGAACTGAGCTGTTCACAGTAGTTCCCTTTGAGACGTGCTATTGAGACCTGACAGTGATGCGGAGAGGAGTGCCTTTTTAGATTTATACTCATTTTTACGTTGTGTTAAGCCCATATATTGTCATTTAAAAAATAGCAAGGACATAACCATAAGGTAATAGAGAGAAGTGGCAGCTTAGCAAATGTCCAGCCTAGTTCCATATTCTTTGGACATATCCCTTTTTTTTTTTTTAACATCTTTATTGGAGTATAATTGCTTTACAATGGTGTGTTAGTTTCTGCTTTATAACAAAGTGAATCGGTTATACATATACATATGTTCCCATATCTCTTCCCTCTTGCGTCTCACTCCCTCTCACCCTCCCTATCCCACCCCTCCAGGCGGTCACAAAGCACCGAGCTGATCTCCCTGTGCTATGCGGCTGCTTCCCACTAGCTATCTACCTTACGTTTGGTAGTGTATATATGTCCATGCCTCTATCTCGCTTTGTCACAGCTTACCCTTCCCCCTCCTCATATCCTCAAGTCCATTCTCTAGTAGGTCTGTGTCTTTATTCCTGTTTTACCTCTAGGTTCTTCATGACATTTTTTTTTCTTAAATTCCATATATATATATGTGTTAGCACACGGTATTTGTCTTTCTCTTTCTGACTTACTTCACTCTGTATGACAGACTCTAGGTCTATCCACCTCATTACAAATAGCTCAATTTCGTTTCTTTTTATGGCTGAGTAATATTCCATTGTATATATGTGCCACATCGTCTTTATCCATTCATCCGACGATGGACACTTAGGTTGTTTCCATCTCCAGGCTATTGTAAATAGAGCTGCAATGAACATTTTGGTGCATGACTCTTTTTGAATTATCGTTTTCTCAGGGTATATGCCCAGTAATGGGATTGCTGGGTCATATGGTAGTTCTATTTGTACTTTTTTAAGGAACCTTCATACTGTTCTCCACAGTGGTTGTATCAATTTACATTCCCACCAACAGTGCAAGAGGGTTCCCTTTTCTCCACACCCTCTTCAGCATTTACTGTTTCTAGGTTTTTTGATGATGGCCATTCTGGCTGGTGTGAGATGATAGCTCATAGTAGTTTTGATTTGCATGTCTCTAATGATTAGTGATGTTGAGCATTCTTTCATGTGTTTGTTGGCACTCTGTATATCTTCTTTGGAGAAATGTCTATTTAGGTCTTCTGCCCATTTTTGGATTGGGTTGTTTGTTTTTTTGTTATTGAGCTGCATGAGCTGCTTATAAATTTTGGAGATTAATCCTTTGTCAGTTGCTTCATTTGCAAATATTTTCTCCCATTCTGAAGGTTGTCTTTTGGTCTTGTTTATGGTTTCCTTTGCTGTGCAAAAGCTTTGAAGTTTCATTAGGTCCCATTTGTTTATTTTTGTTTTTATTTCCATTTCTCTAGGAGGTGGGTCAAAAAGGATTTTGCTGTGATTTATGTCATAGAGTGTTCTGCCTATGTTTTCCTCTAAGAGTTTGACAGTTTCTGGCCTTACATTTAGGTCTTTAATCCATTTTGAGCTTATTTTTGTGTATGGTGTTAGGGAATGATCTAATCTCATAGTTTTACATGTACCTGTCCAGTTTTCCCAGCACCACTTATTGAAGAGGCTGTCCTTTCTCCACTGTACATTCCTGCCTCCTTTATCAAAGATAAGGTGACCATATGTGCATGGGTTTATCTCTGGGCTTTCTATCCTGTTCCATTGAGCTATCTTTCTGTTTTTGTGCCAGTACCATACTGTCTTGATTACTGTAGCTTTGTAGTATAGCCTGAAGTCAGGGAGCCTGATTCCTCCAGCTCCATTTTTCTTTCTCAAGATTGCTTTGGCTATTCGGGGTCTTTTGTGTTTCCATACAAATTGTGAAATGTTTTGTTGTAGTTCTGTGAAAAATGCCAGTGGTAGTTTGATAGGGATTGCATTGAATCTGTCAATTGCTTTGGGTAGTATAGTCATTTTCACAATGTTGATTCTTCCAATCCAAGAACATGGTATATCTCTCCATCTATTTGTATCATTTTTAATTTCTTTCATCAGTGTCTTATAATTTTCTGCATACAGGTCTTTTGTCTCCTTAGGTAGGTTTATTCCTAGATATTTTATTCTTTTTGTTGCAGTGGTAAATGGGAGTGTTTTCTTGATTTCACTTTCAGATTCTTCATCATTAGTGTATAGGAATGCCAGAGATTTCTGTGCATTAATTTTGTATCCTGCTACTTTACCAAATTCATTGATTAGCTCTAGTAGTTTTCTGGTAGCAGCTTTAGGATTCTCTATGTATAGTATCATGTCATCTGCAAACAGTGACAGCTTTACTTCTTCTTTTCCAATTTGGATTCCTTTTATTTCCTTTTCTTCTCTGATTGCTGTGGCTAAAACTTCCAAAACTATGTTGAATAAGAGTGGTGAGAGTGGGCAACCTTGTCTTGTTCCTGATCTTAGTGGAATTGCTTTCAGTTTTTCCCCATTGAGGACGATGTTGGCTGTGGTTTTGTCATATATGGCCTTTATTATGTTGAGGAAAGTTCCCTCTATGCCTACTTTCTGCAGGGTTTTTATCATAAATGGGTGTTGAATTTTGTCGAAAGCTTTCTCTGCATCTATTGAGATGATCATATGGTTTTTCTCCTTCAATTTGTTAATATGGTGTATCACATTGATTGATTTGCGTATATTGAAGAATCCTTCCATTCCTGGAATAAACCCCACTTGATCATGATGTATGATCCATTTAATGTGCTGTTGGATTCTGTTTGCTAATATTTTGTTGAGGATTTTTGCATCTATGTTCATCAGTGCTATTGGTCTGTAGTTTTCTTTCTTTGTGACATCTTTGTCTGGTTTTGGTATCAAGGTGATGGTGGCCTCGTAGAAGGAGTTTGGGAGTGTTCCTCCTTCAGCTATATTTTGGAAGAGTTTGAGAAGGATAGGTGTTAGCTCTTCTCTAAATGTTTGATAGAATTCGCCTGTGAAGCCATCTGGTCCTGGGCTTTTGTTGGAAGATTTTTAATCACAGTTTCAATTTCAGTGCTTATGATTGGTCTGTTCATATTTTCGATTTCTTTCTGATTCAGTCTTGGCAGGTTGTGCATTTCTAAGAATTTGTCCATTTCTTCCAGGTTGTCCATTTTATTGGCATAGAGTTGCTTGTAGTAATCTTTCATGACCTTTTGTATTTCTGCAGTGTCAGTTGTTACTTCTTCTTTTTCATTTCTAATTCTATTGATTTGAGTCTTCTCCCTTTTTTTCTTGATGAGTCTGGCTAAAGGTTTATCAATTTTGTTTATCTTCTCGAAGAACCAGCTTTTAGTTTTATTGATCTTTGCTATCGTTTCCTTCTTTTTCATTTATTTCTGACCTGATTTTTATGATTTCTTCCTTTCTGCTAACTTTGGTTTTTTTTTTGTTCTTCTTTCTCTAATTGCTTTAGGTGCAAGGTTAGGTTTATTCGAGATGTTTCCTGTTTCTTAAGGTAGGATTGTATTGCTATAAACTTCCCTCTTAGAACTGCTTTTGCTGCATCCCATAGATTTTGGGTCGTCGTGTCTCCATTGTCATTTGTTTCTAGGTATTTTTTTATTTCCTCTTTGATTTCTTCAGTGATCACTTCGTTATTAAGTAGTGTATTGTTTAACCTCCATGTGTTTGTATTTTTTACAGATCTTTTCCAGTAATTGATATGTAGTCTCATAGCGTTGTGGTCAGAAAAGATACTTGATACAATTTCAATTTTCTTAAATTTACCAAGGCTTGATTTGTGACCCAAGATATGATCTATCCTGGAGAATGTTCCATGAGCACTTGAGAAGAATGTGTATTCTGTTGTTTTTGGATGGAATGTCCTATAAATATCAATTAAGTCCATCTTGTTTAATGTATTGTTTAAAGCTTGTGTTTCCTTATTTATTTTCATTTTGGATGATCTGTCCATTGGTGAAAGTGGGGTGTTAAAGTCCCCTACTATGAATGTGTTACTGTCGATTTCCCCTTTTATGGCTGTTAGTATTTGCCTTATGTATTGAGGTGCTCCTATGTTGGGTGCATAAATATTTACAATTGTTATATCTTCTTCTTGGATCGATCCCTTGATCATTATGTAGTGTCCTTCTTTGTCCCTTGTAATAGTCTTTATTTTAAAGTCTATTTTGTCTGATATGAGAATTGCTACTCCAGCTTTCTTTTGGTTTCCATTTGCATGGAATATCTTTTTCCATCCCCTTACTTTCATTCTGTATGTGTCTCTAGGTCTGAAGTGGGTCTCTTGTAAACAGCAAATATATGGGTCTTGTTTTTGTATCCATTCAGCCAATCTGTGTCTTTTGGTGGGAAGCATTTAGTCCATTTACATTTAAGGTAATTATCGATATGTATGTTCCTATTCCCATTTTCTTAATTGTTTTGGGTTCGTTATTGTAGGTCTTTTCCTTCTCTTGTGTTTCTTGCCTAGAGAAGTTCCTTTAGCAGTTGTAAAGCTGATTTGGTGGTGCTGAACTCTCAGTTTTTGCTTGTCTGTAAAGGTTTTAATTTCTCCATCAAATCTGAATGAGATCCTTGCTGGGTAGAGTAATCTTGGTTGCAGGTTTTTCCTCCTTCATCACTTTAAATATGTCCTGCCAGTCCCTTCTGGCTTGCAGAGTTTCTGCTGAAAGATCAGCTGTTAACCTTATGGGGATTCCCTTGTGTGTTATTTTTCACTTGCTGCTTTTAATATGTTTTCTTTGCATTTAATTTTCGACAGTTTGATTAATATGTGTCTCGGCGTATTTCTCCTTGGATTTATCCTGTATAGGACTCTCTGTGCTTCCTGGACTTGATTAACTATTTCCTTTCCCATATTAGGGAAGTTTTCAACTATAATCTCTTCAAAGATTTTCTCAGACCCTTTCTTTTTCTCTTCTTCTTATAGAACCCCTATAATTCGAATGTTGGTGCGTTCAATGTTGTCCCAGAGGTCTCTGAGACTGTCCTCAGTTCTTTTCATTCTTTTTTCTTTATTCTGCTCTGCAGTAGTTATTTCCACTATTTTATCTTCCAGGTCACTTATCTGTTCTTCTGCCTCAGTTATTCTGCTATTGATCCCATCTAGGGTATTTTTAATTTCATTTGTTGTGTTGTTCATCGTTGTTTGTTTTATCTTTAGTTCTTCTAGGTCCTTGTTAAGTGTTTCTTGCATTTTGTCTATTCTATTTCCAAGATTTTGGATCATCTTTACTATCATTATTCTGAATTCTTTTTCAGGTAGACTGCCTATTTCCTCTTCATTTGTTAGGTCTGGTGGGTTTTTATCTTGCTCCTTCATCTGTTCTGTGTTTTTCTGTCTTATCATTTTGCTTATCTTACTGTGTTTGGGGTCTCCTTTTTGCAGGCTGCAGGTTCGTAGTTCCCGTTGTTTTTGGTGTCTGTCCCCAGTGGCTAAGGTTGGTTCAGTGGGTTGTGTAGGCTTCCTGGTGGAGGGGACTAGTGCCTGTGTTCTGCTGGATGAGGCTGGATCTTGTCTTTCTGGTGGGCACGTCCACGTCTGGTGGTGTGTTTTGGGGTGTCTGTGGACTTATTATGATTTTAGACAGCCTCTCTGCTAATGGGTGGGGTTGTGTTCCTGTCTTGCTAGTTGTTTGTCATAGGATGTCCAGCACTGTAGCTTGCTGGTTGTTGAGTGTAGCTGGGTGCTCTTGTTGAGATGGAGATCTCTGGGAGATTTTTGCCGTTTGTTATTATGTGGAGCTGGGAGGTCTCTTGTGGACCAGTGTCCTGAAGTTGGCTCTCCCACCTCAGAGGCACAGCCTTGATGCCTGGCTGGAGCACCAGGAGCCTTTCATCTACATGGCTCAGAATAAAAGGGAGAAAAAGTAGAAAGAAAGAATTAGTAGAAGTAGAAGGAAAGAAAGAAAGGAGGGAGGGAGGGAGGAAGGAAGGAAGGAGGGAAGGAAGGAAGGAAAAATAGAAAGAAGTAAAAAAAAATAAAGTAAGATAAAATATAATAAATTTATTAAAATAAAAAATTAAGAGAAAAAAACAGACGGATAGAATCCTAGGACAAATGGTGGAAGCAAAGCTATACAGACAAAATCTCACACAGAAGCATACACATACACACAAAAGGAGGAACAGGGGAAAAAATCATAAATCTTGCTCCAAAGTCCACCTCCTTAATTTGGGATGATTGGTTGTCTATTCAGGTATTCCACAGGTGCAGGGTATATCGAGTTGATTGTGGAGCTTTAATCCGCTGCACCTGAGGCTGCTGGGAGGGATTTCCCTTTCTCTTCTTTGTTCTCACAGCTCCCAGGGGCTCAGCTTTGGATTTGGCCCCGCCTCTGCGTGTAGGTCGCCGGAGGGCGTCTGTTCTTCTCTCGGACAGGACTGGGTTAAAGGAGCTGCTGCTTCCGGGGCTCTGGCTTACTCAGGCCGGGGGAGGGAGGGGCACGGAGTGCGGGGCCGGCCTTCGGCGGCAGAGGCCGGCATGACGTTGCACCAGCGTGAGGGTCCGGCCGGCGTGACGTTGCACCAGCCTGAGGCGCGCCGTGCATTCTTCCGGGGAAGTTGTTCCTGGATCCCGGGACCCTGGCAGTGGCGGGCTGCACAGGCTCCCGGGAAGGGAGGTTTGGAGCGTGACCTGTGCTCGCACACAGGCTTCTTGGTGGCGGCAGCGGCAGCCTTAGCGTCTCATGCCCGTCTCTGGGGCCCGCGCTTTTAGCTGCGGCTCGCGCGCGTCTCTGGAGCTCCTTTAAGCAGCGCTGTTAATCCCCTCTCCTCGCGCACCAGGAAACAAAGAGGGAAGAAAAAGTCTCTTGCCTCTTCGGCAGCTCCAGACTTTTCCCAGATTCCCTCCTGGCCAGCCGTGGCGCACTAACCCCCTGCAGGCTATGTTCACGCCGCCAACCCCAGTCCTCTGCCTGCGCTCCGACTGAAGCCCGAGCCTCAGCTCCCAGCCCCGCCCGCCCCGGCGGGGGAGCAGACAAGCCTCTCGCGCAGGTGAGTGCAGGTCGGCCCTAATCCTCTGTGCGGGAATTTCTCCGCTTTGCCCTCTGCACCCCTGTGGCTGCGCTCTCCTCCTCGCCTCCGAAGCTTCCCCCCTCCGCCACCCGCTGTCTCCGCCCACGAAGGGGCTTCCTAGTGTTTGGAAACCTTTCCTCCTTCATGGCTCCCTCCCACTGGTGCAGGTCCCGTCCCTATCCTTTTGTCTCTGTTTATTCTTTTTTCTTTTGCCCTACCCAGGTACGTGGGGGGTTTCTTGCCTTTTGGGAGGTCTGAGGTCTCCTGCCGGCGTTCAGTAGGTGTTCTGTAGGAGTTACTCCACGTGTAGATGTTTTTCTGGTGTATCTGTGGGGAGGAAGGTGATCTCCGCGTCTTACTCTTCCGCCATCTTCCCGGAAGCCTCGACATAACCCATTTTAAACAGGCAGTGAAAATTGAATTAGCCCAAGCTCCCCAAATCTTAAAGAAGGTAATTAGGGCAATTATTTATTTAATTTAAATAAAAAAAAGAATACCACCCCAACCTACTTTCCTGTACATTTGGATATTTTAGCACAAAAATTATAGATAATTTAAATGATTAGCCTGCATGTTGTAGACAATTTAAACTGAGGCTATAATCAGTGAGATACTAAGTTTAAGTTATTCAGAGTCATGTTTCCACACATTTTCATTTATTAATGATAATTCAAGAAAACTTTCAAAACTTCTCATAAAGTAGATTTTCATGGAATTAATTTTAAGTTGAAAACTGGAGTATGATCTCATCATTGGAGCATAGAGAAAAGAAAGAGAGAAAAGATATCGGCTAGTTACGATTATAGCATTCATTTTGTGTCCTTTTTTCTGTGTAAACTTGTGACATTAAGTATGACTTTTTCTATTGCCTTCGGTTACCTTCCTGTTTTCCAAAGCTCAGAAATGGACAAGTGGGGGCAGACTCTCTCCTATCTTATGTCAGGGTTCCACCAGCTCTGCAGGTTTAGTCAAGAGGTTATGAGCCTGGAGGTCCTGCTAGCAGTAGGCTGTCACCCACCTGCCAGCTACACAAAAGGGACTAAAGGGCCAGTACTTGGTGCTATTTGGGGCAGAGCAGTAGCTGTGCTGTGTAGTCCATAATTGCACCTCACAGTGGAGAAATAAATAAGCTTTTTCTTTCTTACCTCTAGCCAAGTGAGAGATTTTTAAAAGAACCATATTGAGAACTAGACATAGATTCTCCTTGACTTCGGGGACATAGGAATGGGTGTCTGATGCTGAATGAAGGAAAGTTCAGAGGAGGGAGAGCTTAGGAGAGCAAAGAGAGAGGGGCTGCACTGCAAGCTGAGTGTACCTTTACTGTTTGCAGAATAAGAATGTGTGCTTCTCGTGGACCAGCATTGGCGTGTTCGAAGGGAGCTGTCCTAGGGTTGTCGTAAAAGAGACCCAGCCGAGAACACCCACAGAGAGATGGGCACCTGGAAGTCCAGCTGCTGAGAGAGAAGGCATTGCTCCTTGGAAGGGCACACAGTTGGGGACTCCGTGAGAGCTCTCTTAGGAACCCAAGAATGCACCCCATGTGAGAGAAAGAGCCAGAAATTTCTTCTCTACTCCGCTGAGACGGTCCAAAGCCAGATAACAACCGGTCCCCCCAGGTAAGACCTTTACTCTTCTTACTGCGCCTCTCTCCCCGGTGTATCAAACTCTACATCAGTTGTGTATGGGTGCTGGTGAGGAAGAAGGGACAGCAGAAAGGAAGAGGCAAAAAGCCGGTCTGCAGGTCAGGGGAGACAGACCAGCCTTACAGTGGCTGAAAGAATGGGGGTTCCGTATAGCTGGGCTGAATCTTAATTACCAAAATGACCGTTCTTCTGAATGAAAGACCATGAAAAAGTGTGTGTCTTGCTGAAGACTTCATCCAGCATAGAAAAGGGAGCTGCACAGAGAAGGGGTTTAATGGGGCAGAGGGAGAAAGAATAGAAAGCTCTGTGCACTCTGCCAGGCCAGCTTGTTCAGTCCGTAGTTACACATGGTCGCTTTCAGTAAGTTCCTAAATGCTGGTTTAGAACTTTTTATTCTACTTCATACATTTATGAAAACCACTCTGAGGAAAATCTCCATTCCTTTCACGTATTGTGGAGTCTTTCAGAAAGATGTCTCCCCAGTCCTTTGGTGAACAATGGCTCCGTGTCATTGAAAGAGTCCCTTCTATGAGCAAAATCATGTTAGGGAAGGGACTTTGTCAGCAGAGATTCAGGGTGCTATCAAGCCCATAATTCCTGCCACTGTGAATAAGAATTATGTGTGAACATCAAAAGGAAGATGAGTTCTGCCTCGCCTGCCATCTTTTGCTATTAAGAGATTCTGGACTTTAATCAGAACTTTTGCACAGCGCCCCTCTAACCATTCAGAAAAAGTTGGTTTGTGCCATTCAAAAAAGAGTTGGAAACGGTACTTGCTTTGTTTGAAAGTAGCCAACAAAAAGCCCCCATTTAGCAAGCATTTCCTTTTGTAGTTTAGTATAGGTGTTTGGGGTCAGGCGTATTTCCCTGAAAGTAAGTCATAAATGTAGGTTGGAGTTTGCAAACCCACAGCCCAGGCGTCCATGTGTGTGTTGCCAGCCTGGTGTTTATGTTTTAAAACCCATGTTATTGTTTTGTTTTCTAAGAGCTTTACTGAGGTGTAATTGACATTTGATTCCAGACATATTTAAAAAGTATAATTTGAATTTTGTGTACACATAAACCCACCGAATGATCACCACAGTGAAGATAGTGAACGTATCCATTATCCCTAAATATATACTTGTATCCCTCTGTATTCTGTCTCTTCTGACCTCTCTGCCCTACCCCCATCCCCATGCAACCCCCAATCTTCTTTCTGTCACTGTGGATTGGGCAGTAGACTGTTTATGTTTCCCCAAAATTCATCAGTTGAAACCTAACCTGCAATGTGATGGTATTTATTAGGAGGTGGGCCCTTAGGGAGGCGATTAGGTCAGGAGGGTAGACCCTCATGAACAGGATTAGTGCCCATATAAAAGAGGCCCCAGGGAGCTCCCTCACCCCTTCCACCAGGTGAGGACACAGCATCTATGAACCAGGAAGCAGGTTCTCACCAGACACCAAATCTTGATCTTTGTCTTCCCAACCTCCAGAATGGTGAGAAATAAATTTCTATTGTTTCTAAGCTACCCAGTCTATGGTATTTCTGTTATAGCAGCCCAGATGGACTAAGATAGATTGGTTTACATTTTCTAGAGATTTATAGAAGATTCATACAGAATATAACTTTCTGTTTGTTTTCCTTCACTGAGCATAGTTATTTTGAGATCCATCATGTAGCAGGTATTAATCCATTCCTTTTTTATTGTGGACTAGTATTCCATTGTATGGATATACCACAATGTTTATCCATATGCCTATTGATGTATATCTGGATTATTTTCATCTTGGGGCTATTGCAGATAAAGTTTCTATGAATATTTGGGTATAAATTTTTGTATGGACAATGTGTTTTTCTCTCTTGGGTAAATACTTAGGAGTGGAATGGCTAGCTCATAAAGTAGGTGTATATTTAGGTTTTTAAGAAATTACCAAACTATGTTTTTAAAGTTGTAATTTTTAAATTTCCAACCATCATTTTATCAGCATTCTAATTCCTTCACATACCTACCATCATTTGGTATGGCCAGTCTTTTTAATTTAAGCCATTTTAATGGGTTGCAATGGTATCTCACTGGGGTTTTAATTTGCATTTCCGTAATGATGAATAATGTTGAGCTTCTTTTGTTGTGTTAATTTGCCATCTGTATATCTTCTTTGGTGAAGTCCGTTCAAATCTTTTCTGCATTTTTACTGAGTGTTTTCTTATTATTGAGTTTTTTTTTTTAAACTGAAGTATAGTTGATTTACAATGTTATGTTAGTTTCAGGTGTACAGCAAAGTGATATGTGTATATATATACACACATATCACTTTTTCAGATTCTTTTTCCTCATAGATTATTACAAAATATTGAGTATAGTTCCCTGTGTTATACAGTAGGTCATGGTTGATTATCTATTTTATATATAGTAGTGTGCATATGTTAATCCCAAACTCCTAATTTATCCCTACCATAAATTTGTTTTCTACGTCTGTGGGTCTATTTCTGTTTTGCAAATAAGTTCATTTGTATCATTTTTTTAGACTCCACATATAAGTGATATCATATAGTATTTGTTATTATTGAGTTTTAAGAGTTTTTTTACATATTCTGAACACAAGTACTTTACCAGATATGTGCTTTACAAATATTTTCTTCCAGTCTTTTCATTCTCTTAACATTGTCCCCTGAAGAGCAGAAGTTTTAAATTGTGAAGAAGTCAAATTTATCAATTTCTTCTTTTATGGGTTTTCTCCTATGTTTCCCGTCTCTCGGCATCATTGTCTTTAATTATTGTGTCGATTGCTTTGAAAAATATTATCTTAAGTATTGTGTCTGGTTTTTTGTTTGTTTCAAGGGGGATAGTAAATCCAATCCCTATTATTCTATTTTGGCAAGAAGCAGAGGCCTGGTGTGTTACCTTAAATTTATTTTATGGCCAATATTTAACAAACTGGAAACTCCACATAATGATCTACAGATTTGGATTCCCTTGAAAATTATCTGGTTACACAGTGGTCATATTCCTGCATAAACTAACAGGCTGGAGCAGAGTAGCCTTCAGCTTGGTTACTAACCACTAACCACTTACCCAATTCAGCTTTCTGATTCAGTTGATAAAAAACAATATCTTTTTATTAAGTTTCTTAAAGATATTAAAGATAAAATTAAAGATATTAAAGATATTATTAAAGATATTAAATAAAATATCTTTTATTTTATTTATTTATTTTTGCTGCATTGGGTCTTTGTTTCTGCCTGCGGGCTTTCTCTAGTTGCCGCGAGCAGGGGCTACTCTTCGTTGTGGTGCTTCGGCTTCTCATTTCGGTGGCTTCTCTTGTTGCAGAGCACGTGCTCCAGGTGTGCGGGCTTCATTAGTTGTGGCGCACAGGCTCAGTAGTTGTGGCTCGTGGGCCCCAGAGTGCAGGCTCAGTAGCTGTGGTGCATGGGCTTAGTTGCTCCGTGGCATGTGGGATCTTCCTGGACCAGGGATTGAACCTGTGTGCCTTGCACTGGCAGGCAGATTCCTAACCACTGGGCCACCAGGGAAGCCCAGAAAACAATATTAATTACAAGGTTACTTAGCTTCGTTTGCACTCAAATATAGCCATATCTCTAGGTCATACATTGGATGGGCAAAGAGTTTTAGTCATTCAGTGAACAATTATCCTTTATTATTAAATGAAAACAATGCATATCTGATTGAAACGTACAGTACTATTATCTTTATTTGCAAAGAAAGGGAGAAATTGACATTTTTAGTGCTTATATACCAGGCATTTTAACGTATAATGCTTAGTTAAATCAGTGAATTCAAGTCCTAAAGCAATGCTATGATTAATTCTTTCAAATACATATTTATTAACCTTCAGTGCACATGGGACACTGGCTGATGACTGCGATGGGGCAGAGAGTGTTATGATATCATCCCCATCTCATAGGTGCAGCCTGCTGGCCATCATGTAAGACTTGCAGCCTTCTTGTAAGCTCTATTCCTCCAGGACTGGGGGCTGGCTAATTTACAAAAAAACATAATTAATCTTATCAGTGAGAATTACCTGAGGGTGGCTCAGATTAGACACATCAGACTTCATTCTAATTTGGTATTATTGCAAGTATTATCTAATTGCTTCAGAGACCGGTTGAGCTATCTCCTCTGGATATGTGGATAGAAGTATTTTCTCCAATTTATTTCCTACGAGGTGGTTTTGTAACTTGCCCCAGAATCCTTGTTCGGTCTAGTTACCGTGAAAGAACTGATGAGAGGTATAAAATGAAGACCAAGTGACCCATAAAGATCAAGCCCCTTTGGACTTCCAGCCTGGCACGGAGGGAGAACAAAGATTCCGTGCCATGAAATAAACTTGAAATAAACTTGTGGTCTCAACTTCCCTCATGCAGGCTCCTTGTATGTAATGGGCAGTATTCTCTTCCCCATCCTAGCAGATGATTTTAGAATCAATTTGGATAAGGAATGCAAAAGTACTGTGTAAAATTAAAAGCAATATAAAATGTAGGAAAACAGTCTGTTGTGCTGTGAAATGATAATATTAACAATAATAAGGATAAATAACCCTTTTTGAATATTGCTATGCAAAACATTGATCTAAGCACTTCACAATTAGGAGTTAATTTAACCCTCATAGTAACTTCATGACAGTAGCTACTATGATCATCTCATTTTACAGATGGCAAAACTGAGGCACAAAATGTCTCAGTAACTTGTCCAAAGTCACAGCTAGAGGGTGGCAGAAATGGAACTGAGGCCAGACAGGAGTCTCTTGAGTCCATGTTCTTAATTACAGCACGATGCACCTCTCAATATGAGAGCTGAATTGTCCACAAAGAGTATTAGAAAACAGTTGTTTTCAGGGAAAAAAAATCAAGTTGGGTGTTAAAGGTTATTAGAATTCCATCTTAACAGAGTTTGTTGTTTTTTTAAATTGTTTTTTCCTTACAGGGATTTTAATAGTGAGGTTTTCTTTATAGAAAAAAAATCCAAAACAAAAATAATCATATTAGATTTTAATTATCTGCTTAAATTTTTCTCCCAATATATCATGAGCCCAATATACCAGTATATCATGATACCTTTTTTTTTTTTTTTTTTTTTGCGGTACGCGGGCCTCTCACTGTTGTGGCCTCTCCCGTTGCGGAGCACAGGCTCAGCGGCCATGGCTCACGGGCCCAGCCGCTCCGCAGCACGTGGGATCTTCCCGGACCAGGGCACAAATCCGTGTCCCCTGCATCGGCAGGCAGACTCTCAACCACTGCGCCACCAGGGAAGCCCTCGTGATACCTTTTGAGCAAAATTTTTGTTTTTCCTTTTTATTCCTTTTTCTACTCAAAACACAAAAGAATGAACAAAAACATATAATAGTTCCTCAACAGATACTTGATGAATAAATTTAAGGTTACAGTTTTAATTTGGCTTGCTTCAAAAGAAACATTTTGATACGGTATCTCTACTGAAGGTAGATATAGAATTATAATTAACATCTATATATTACCTGGAGAGTTTCTTCAACCTTCCCTATATTAAATAAGATTATAATTCAAGAATTAAAGGATAGTCATATTTTTAATATAAAATTATCTTTTAAAAACTATTTCTAACTAAAAAGGGTATTTAAGTAATCACACATTCAACAGATTAATTTTAAGGACACTGTAGGCGTGATAAAAACTCAGAATCCTAGGTCCTGAACCTGAGTCTCATGTTTCATGTCAACTACTCTAACACCAATGACGTGAAACAGACTCATGAAACATTACTACCCAACATTGTAACTGGATGTTAGGAAAAAGAATTGAAATAGATCTCATGGGAGACATTTTTTGTCTAGTTCCAGACATATGCTGCTCTCTAGTTTAGCTTAATAGGTCACTCTCAGTATTGGTACATAGCCAAAATATTCCCAACTTTATTTTTCTTTTCATCTAGATAAAATTTGTCAGTTTTTATTCCAAAAGCATGGAGTTCTGCTTTGATTTGTGTAGCATGAAACCCCACCGCTCATTAACCAAGCAAATGCCTTAGAAGCTAACCTTGGTAAAATTAAGGAAAAACAGGATTTCTAGGGATTCTTGGCAGGAAAGGAAATCCTAATTTCTGAACTCTTTATATGCGGCGTTGACACTGCTTAGAGTGAAATCTGGCCAAAGGTATAAAACAACATCTGGCAGCTGTTCAAGAGCCATGTTGCTAAAGCAGAGATAAAAGTGAGAAAATACAAGCATAGGACGCAAGCATGAAAAACTACAGTAAGTCGCATTACACTAGATTCAAGCTCTGGAAGCTGTTAGAGCTGAGAGTGTTCTTTATACAGGCACAGAGCTATGTAGGTCAGGGACTCAATTTAACATAGATTTTGCTTTCAGTCTTGGCCTCATGTAGTAGCCAGTAGTCTCACCCTTACCCTGACAGTCCATCTTCAACACAAGGGCGGCTTATTTGGGGCTTTGTACATAGTTAGGGACTGAGTTTTATCCTAAAGCAATGGGAAGCCATGGATGGTGGTGCCTAGATGTGACTTAGTCTTGTGTCTTTAAAACACCCCTCTGACTGCGAGACTGAAAAGGTTAATCATAAAGAAAGGGCAGTTATGGGCACTAAATAAGATAATTCATGTAAAAAGCCTAGCATATTTCCTATTTATAACCTTGACCCAGAACTTGTCACGGTTTTAAATATGTAAGCATCTATGCCTTTGCTTCTTTAATTATTCACTCCTTCACGTGGTGACTGCAGTCCCATGAGAACAGGGAGCCCATCTAACGCAGCCGACCCTGAAATCTAAGTGCCTGGCACAGAGGAAGAAATGCATATAAAGCACCAAAAGGATCAAATGAATGGATAAATGGATATGTGAGAACTCCTAGAAAATACTCCTGCTGGGAAACTTTCTTCCATTGCACTCATCTCAGATTGTGATTTGATGTGCCTGTGAACATTTGATTAACGGCTGAATCCTGAACTTGACCGTAGCTCCATAAAGGCAGCCACTGTGTCGCTTTTACTCACTCCCTGCTATTTTCTCACCATCCAGCCGTCTGGTACACAGCCCTTAAACATAAGCATTTGTAGAATAAATTAATTTAGTGGGTCCCACGGTTGTAGCAGAGGATGTACGTAGAATCTTATAGATGGTTATTTCGTAGTTCTTTTGATATATATATGTCCTCCTCTAGCACGTATGCTCCCTGGGGGTGGGATACATGTATCTCCACTCCCTGCCAACAGCTGCCCAGCAGAATGCCTGTATCATAGCAAATACTCCATACATATTATTAACTGGATGGCATAGTTCCCAAACTAAATGTAAATAAATGTGCTTGATTAATTTCATCTTCAGGAAGAGTCTTGAAAAGAATGAAAGAAAGTTCCATTGTCAATTTAACTTTTGTTGTATTTTATTTATGTTGAAGAAAACGTTGGAAGAATCTGGAGGCTTAAAAGATGTTATACTTTTTAAATTCATGCTTTGGAAAGTCTCAAGAGGCCCTTCTTTCCCCTTGGTATTAAACAAGGCCAACAATATTACCAAGCTGAAGCTAAACTGGCATGAATTATTCAGAGCAGCAGGAAAAAGCAGCTGCTCATCTTCTCTGTCCCTAATTCTGAAGGGTGGAGAATTGGAGGGCAGTGGTGATAACACCAGGAGGGAAGAAAAGATAGATTGTTGCCCTAAACCTCATAAGCTATAACATCTGCAGCATTGCGTTTAATTTGGCGGAGTCCACAGTGCCTGCTGTAGGTAACAAGGGCAAAAAATGGGAGGAAGCATATGAATCCTTGCTTGGATGGTGGAAGTGCATGGGGGAGAGGAAAAGGGAAGGGGAAAGAGCAGAGGAGGGAGAAGGGGAGGAGGGGAGAGAAGGAGGGAAAGACACTTGCATCCATCCTAGAAGGCAGGAGAACAAATTCTACTTAAGGAATAATATGGGGCTGGGAAAACTGTCTTCCTGTCCAGAAAAAAGCTCAAGGGAAATTTAATGTGTAAAGAAAAGTATTTGCAAATTAAAACATGTTAAAATATTGTCAAAATAAAACGACCCGGCCACTCAGCTGAAGAGAACCCCTGCCTTCCGGATAATTTTTCTCTCTTTGATCCAGAGGCTATTTGGGAATATTTTGAACTTCTTGGAGACCCAGTGGGTGGCATATAGGAAAGTACTATGAGAGAGAAGGGGTAGAGATGTTGTGATCATAAATATAAATACTGGAATCATAAAGTCCCAAGGGAATTCCCTGGTGGTCCAATAGTTAGGTCTTTGCACTTTCACTGCCGTAGGCCCAGGCTCCATCCCTGGTCAGGGAACTAAGATCCCACAAACCGTAAAAATAAATAAATAAATACAATAAAAAATAAAGTCCCAGGATTTTAGGACTGGAAAGCACTTTAGAGTTCCTACCGTATGGTCTTGGGTTGTGGAATTTGAGACATGTCCAGTTTTCTTTTGGATTGAAGTGACTTTTACATGATGGATGTATTGATGGGTGGGAAACAATCTTGAATCTATAAAGTTTTATTGAAAACCACCCTGAAGACATTCTGACCACATCAGCTGCTTCCTAATGTTGCAAATCAAGAGCAGATGAATTGAGTCAGAAATGGGAAGAGAGTCCAACCTGCAATACGATGCTTTTTGGCGAAGGACAGGTAGATGCTCAGTGACACGCTGAGGTTAAGACACTGAGGTTAGAGACAACACTCTCTTGTTGCGGAGCACGGGCTCTAGGCACGCGGGCTTCAGTAATCATGGCATGTGGGCTCTAGAGTGCAGGTTCAGTAGTTGCAGCACACAGGCTCAGTAGTTGTGGCTCGCAGGCTCTAGAGCGCAGGCTCAGTAGTTGTGGCGCACGGGCTTAGTTGCTCCGTGGCATGTGGGATCTTCCCGGATCAGGGCTCAAACCCGTGTCCCCTGCATTGGCAAGCGGATTCTTAACCACTGCGCTACCAGGGAGGCCCTAGATGGGCCACCACACTGAGGCCCATCTAGGCTTTCATAAAAGAAAATGTGTAATAAAAACAGGAACTGCAAAGCATGTATCCCATTACATTCATTGATGTGAACTTAAAAAACACAACTAAGATCACTCCCTTCTTGACAACCTGTACAAACACCCATTTACATGCACATAAGCATACATATATATCCATAAAGAAGTGTTAGGTTTCTCTTTAGAGCAGCAGTCATCAATCAGAAAGGACTTTTCCCCAGGGACATTTGGCATTGTCTGAAGACAGTTTGGGTTGTCACAACTGAGTGGGGGAAGGTGGCACTGGCATCAAGTGGGTAGAGGGTAGGCATGCTGCTAAGCACCCTATGATGCCAGGGACAGTCCCCGCCACAATTATGTAGCCCTCGGTGTCAATAGGAGAGAAGTTGAGAGACAAGCCACAGGAGGAATAATAGAGAAGTTCTCTCCCTAAAAATAGCAAAAGCTGTCATTGTACCCAGCGTTGTAATTGATTATTTGTAACCTTTATGATTAATTCTCAAAACATCCACAAAAGGTCATTATTGGTATCTGCTTAAGGAGAAAGGGAAGCTTGAAGAGGTTAAGTAAATCATCCAATGTCACTTGTCTCTTTAGAAGGAAAGAGGGGACAGAAAATCAGCATGGTTGTACTCATCCAGCTGGCCCCCAAATTCCTCTTAAGGAAGGCACTCTCTTTGCAAAGAAAACTACTTTGATAAAACAGATGAATATTAAAAGATATACCCCAGGCAACGTTATGGGAGAGGAGAGCCAATAGGAAAGAAAAAAAAGAACTTGATTTTCATAGCCCCCCAAAATAAGTAACACTTTTTCTATGAAAATACAGATGGTGCTTTTGCCTAGGTTCTCCTGAAGTCATGTGGTTTCAAGAGGTGAATTGTTTCTGACCATTTCATATAACATGTGTTCTTCTTTTTCTTCTTGCCTTAAAAACTAGACAGAAACCAACCATGTCTATTAAAAAGAAAATTCTTATTTTTAAATGCTTTGTTTGAAACAAGTAGGTAAGACGTGTGATTAGTTGCAGGAAAGAATATCACTTTTTTTTTTTTCTTCACAGCATAGGCTGTATTCACTAGAACTCCTGGCCAAAAAAAAAAAAAAATTAAACTATACCTCATTCTCAGTATGTGAACTCACACAAAAACTTGCTAAAATTCTCAATGCTCTACCTGTTAAGACCAAGGAAGCAAAAATTCAGTTTCCCTTGGATGGGGGTTTTTCAGATTATCCTTCTTAACAGTTACTGTATGAGCTTATCTTAGAGCAGAGTTGTAAAAATTTCTCTTTAAGGGCCAGATAGTTATTATTTCAGGCCTGCCATCCATGCTGCTGTAGCATGAAAGCAGTCATAAGCAATATATAAACAAATGAACATGGCTGTGTCCCAATAAAACTTTATTTACAAACACAGGCATGGGGCCAGATTTAGCCCGTTGATTGTAGTTGCTGGATCACTACCTTGGATTGAGAGACTCCCATCTGACATACCAGATGCCTGTTCTTGGTACCCAAACCTGAGTAGCCATGTAAGGAGCTTTGAAAAATACCCATGCCCAAGACCCACACCGGGAGATTCTGGTCTCACTTGTCTAAGGTGAGGCCAGAGCATCTGTCTATTACAGGCTGCTCAGGACTGGGAACCTCGAGGCTGGTTGCTGTCTGAGGATCAAAGGAGAGGTTCAAAAACTCACTCAGCACCCACCAAAGTCTTATCTGTGCAGTGTGCTCTATTTCATACAAACTGGCTTCCTCTTAATTGCACAAGAGTCTCATTCACATTTGGTCCTGCTTCTCTCCCTGGAACACACTGCATAGAGAAGCAGGTCAATAGCAAATGATCAGCTCTAACCAGATAACCAACTTGGGGATGATTTTTTAAACCACCATTAAGGTGCCCAGAACATCTTCATGAATTTAGCAAATCTCCCCTGATGAGAATCACACAGGCTCTTAGTGCAGGATTTCTCAAACTTTAATGTGAACACAGATCAGCGAGGGATCATGCTTACATGCAGGACCTGATTCAGTTGTTTTGAGCAGAGCTCACAGTTTTGCATTTCAAACAAGCTTCAAAATGTTGCCGATGCAGCTGGTTTGCAGACCAGCTTGGTGGTCTTGGTGGACCACCCTTTGACTTGTTCTGGAGGATGACTGTATGACCTTGACATGCCCTCCCACTACCATGTCCCACAAAATATATTTGGAGATGCAATAACCCTATACTTAAGTCAGAATACTGCAAATATACCTACCAAATATGATGAAAATCCACACTGGGCTATTTTAGTTCATTTCTTTGTTTTTCAGTGAGCAAAGACAGGCAAAATAATTTTACTTATGTAGACAAAGTGTTTTGCACTGATTTGTAAGCAGTCAGCAATGATTAATGAAGTTGTATTGGCTAAAATGGTTGTTTTCCTTATCTTATAATATTGCTCTAGCTTCCCTGTTTTTGCTGAACATCCACAATCAGCAGACATTTTTGCCAACTCTACAATATGAGGTGTTTCTTCCTTGTTTCCTATGTAGAAGGCTTGAGTCCTTAACAAGGCTATCCATGCTTCCACGGCAAAGTCTGCAACGGTATTGTGCAAAGAAAATTGGCTTTGTAGATGTGTAAGTTTTCTGTGCTGTGTAACAAATTACCACAAAAGTAGTGGCTTAAAATAATGCTCATTTATCATCTCTCAGTTTCTTTGCCTCTGTAGTTCTAGTTCTGGTGAAGCTTAGCTGGGTCCTCTGCTCCAGGATCTCACCACACTGCAATCCAGGTGTCAGCTAGGGCTGCAACCTTGTCAGAGGTTTGACTGAGGAATAGTCCACTCTCAGGCTCCCTCAGGTTGTTGGCAGAATTCATTGCATTGTCGCTGTAGGCAAAAGGTCCCCGTTTTCCTGCAGACTGTCAGCCAAGAGCCACCTTCAGATCTGCCGGTCTTAGGGGCCATCCACAGTTTCTTGCCACATGGGCTTCCTCAGTTTGATTGCTCACTTGACCAAGCCAGCAAAGAGAACCTTTCGCTCCAGTTTTATGGGATGGAGTCTTATATAATGTATTCTAATCAAGGGAATAATGTCCATTACCTTTGCCATATAATGAAATCTAATGAAGAAAGTGATATTTTATCACTTTTGCCATATGTATTGAAACAAGTCACCAGTTTCCCTTATATTCAAGGGGAAGGAACTACACAAAGGCATGGAATTTAGGGGAAAAGGCTTAATGGAGGTCATCTTAGAGTTTGTATATTTCAGTTGTTGAAAGATTTGGCTTTCTTATGTCTGGAAAAGCCAGAGACTCAACCACTTTGGGGTCATTTGATATTCATGGATAACAAAGCCTAACTGATACAGCTACGAGAAACAAAGTGAGATAATATGCAGCATCATTGTAAAGTTTTATATAAATGTTAGGTTTTGCTTTTTTTGTTGTTACATACCCTGAGAAGACAATGAAAAATGATGGACTTATAGAATTAATAAAACAAATCCATTCCACCTCCTAATAAGAGGTCATGGGGAGATCAATTGCAGTGTTTTTAAAAACATCATTTTCAATACAGTGGGTTGGATTAATCCTTAGAAATATCAACTGCGTTAAGAGTGTGGGCTATAGGGCCTTCTAGTATTCCCAAGAAACTCCTTTCAGTCCAACTATTCCTCAGACAACAACTATACATTGTGGGGAAAGTAGAAAGACAACCAACCAAAGACACTGGAGAGTTAACCAAAGCAGGCTGAAACTGGAGGGAAGTCAACACACAGGAGAAAGGAGTAGCACTGGGTGAGTTTCTCACTTTAATGGCTTTTATCCTGAAGGCATGCCCAGTCTACACTATGCAGGACAGTTAAAACTACGATGTAAAACCTGCAGCCTTGCTAGCTAAAATAGCTAGGGTATAGGGTGTGAGGCAATCACAGCTGTCAAAAAGTGAAGTGGGGGAAATACCAGAAAAGAAAAAGTCAGAGAGGGGACGCACCAAATTCTGTCTACCAGCTGTGCCCACATCACTGGATGACTCCACAAGCATGCACGCATGCATGGGTCAAAGACCAGATGGCTAATCTAAGCCTAGAAGGATTGAACTGAAATATGAACTGCCACCTAAAGCAGGACAGACAAAATTCCGTGATTTGAGTTCAGCCAAGTTAACTACCTGCTTTAAAAATAAACAAAAGACAAACACAGTACTCTTCATAGGAGTATAACAGAATCTAAAGTTTCTATATAGCATACTGGTCACAATGTTGAGGATATAATCAAAATTACTCATTATTCCCAAAATAAATATGAAGACCAGAAATGAAGACCAGTCTTGAGCTGACCCAGATATTGGAAGTAGCAGACAAAGATTTTAAATAGCTCTTATAACTAGACTGAAAACATGAAGAAAAAATTTGCTTGAAATAAAAGATTGGAACTCTCAGTGGATAAAGGGAAATTATTTCAAAAATAAACAAAAAAATTCTAAAATTTAAGAATATGACATTGCAAACAAAAAAATTCAATTCATGGGCTTATGGACATAAAGAGGGTAACAAAGAAAAGAGCCAGTGAACTTGAAGATAGAAAATCATCCAATCTGAATAACAGAGAGAGAGAAAAAGGAAAAAATTTAGGTCTCCGAGAGCTGTAGGACAATATCCAGAGGTCTAACATATATATGTAATTGAAGTCTCGGAAGAAGAAAGACGGTGGAACAACAACGATAACAAAAGAAGGGTCAGGTGTTTCCCAAATTTGGTGAGAGACATTAATTCATAAATTCAAGAAGCTCAGCAAACATAAGGCAGGATTAATACAAAGAAAACCACATCCAGTCATATCAGAGTTAAACTGATGAAAACCAAAGACAAAAAGAGAATATTGAAAGCAGCCAGTAAAAGATTACATACAGAGCAACAATGATTTATCAATCCACACACTTCTTGTCAGAAACAGCGGAGGCCAGAAAACAACAGAACAAGAGGTTTAATATTCTGACAGTGTGAGTTGTAGCATCAGACAACAAGATTTAAAACCTTGTCTTAACACTTAACAAACTATTTGATAGTTCCATATCTCAATATATTACCTTTTTAACTAGTAATGTGAAAATGTATCTATCTCATTGGGTTGTTAAGAAGATTAAGTGAGTTACTAACACATGTGAAATACTTAGCACTTAGTACATAGTACAAGCAAGATCAATCTTTGCCATTATTATTATCAAATTATAATAATTCTGGTCAATTTAAATACTTCTACTTAAATGTTTAAACACATGTATAAAGACAAAGAAATGCATTTTTTAAAAAAAATCCAAAATTAAGAGTGCCTAATTCAAATTACTAATAGCATCAGGAGTTTGCCAAAGAAAGAATGACTTCCAAAGGGACAGGAGTTAAACAGTTTCACAGCAGGGAGACCCAGTTCTCCCGGCAGCTCAGGGTTGATTCCAACAAAATCTCTCACTTTCTCACCTCAGGCTTCTGCCTCTGCTTATTCCCCAGTGCAGGTACTTAGTAATCAAAATTTTAATTACTCAATTAGTCCAATCCACAAGAGTATCTGAATAAGTCAATTAATGCAACTCACAAAAGAGCTCATGTATACAATGTAACCGTTAGAATATTTTGCTGGCGAATCAGTACCCAATGCTTTAACTCAGAGTTTGGCCACGATGGCCCCTGTCCAATGTGGAATCCACGTTGAGCTTGATAGAAACAGAAGCAGGACTCAAAACCTAAGTTCTTTCCTTATTTTTTTTTTTTTCCCATTAAGGGAATTCAGGGAAGTGAGAGTCAAAAGGATGAGTGGTTTTGAGTCACCCAAGCTTAAAAACAGTTTTGCTGTGCTTCGCTTTATTGCGTTTTTTACAAATCGAAGGTTTGTGGCAACCCTGAGTCCAGCAAGTCTATCGGCACCATTTTTTCACAGCATTTGCTCACATTGTGTCACATTTTGGTAATCCTTGCAATATTTCAAATGTTTTCATTATTAGTATATTTGTTATGATGATTTGTGATTAGTGATCTTTGATGTTACTATGACTTGCTGAAGGCTCACATGATGGTTAGCATTTTTTGGCAATAAAGTATTTTTTAATTAAGGTATGTACATTGTTTCTTTAGACATAATGCTACTGAACAATTAATAGGCTACAGTATAGTGTAAACATAACTTTTATATGTGCTGGGAAACCAAAACATTCGTGTGACTCGCTTTATTGAGATATTTGTTTTATTTCAGTGGTCTGGAACCAAACCCTCAATATCTCTGAGGTATGCCTGTACTGATAATTTAATTTTTTTAAGTTAACTTTTAAAAAAATTTATCCCTTATTTCATTTGACAAATGCACCTTGTGCTTGGTGCCAGGTTCTCTGCTAGACCCTTTGGGGAGCATTCAGAAACCTCTTACTGAGGGTAGATCTTGAGTGTTCCAAGGAAAGGAAAGCAAAGTGAAGGAAGGGAAGGGAGAAGAGGGGAAGGGAGAGGAAGGGAGGGGAGGGGAGGGGAGCTCTGTGAGGCGAGGCATATGTTAATTAACTTTATATTAGTGACAATTTAACAATATCAAAATATGAAATCATCATGTTGTACACGTTAAATATATACAGTATGTATTTGTCAATAAAGCTGGGGTGGGGAATACACCACTTACTATGTAACTCTTTAAGCCTCAGTTTCTGCAAAGTGCATCAGTGCTTCTTAAACTTTAGTGAGCATATGCACATCCCAGGGATCTTGTTAAAGTGCAGCTCCTGGCTCAGGAGATCTGGCTGGGCCCAGAGATTCCGCACATCTCACTAACTCCCAGCGGAGTTAGAATGCTGATGCTATCCTTCTAGAGATCAGTCTTCAAGTAGCAAAAGTATAGAATGAACATTATTCTGTTGCTCACTTCACGGGATTGTTGAGGTTGCTTTGAGACCTTTGGAAAGCAGTTCAGATAACAAACTTAGCAAGCACTGGTTAAACTGTAGTTTATTGTTAGGGATATGCGTATAAGAACCAGAGTCTTATAGAAGAGATAAAAGACAGAAGAAGATAGAGATTTACAGGAGAGGTACATATTAGACAAATACCAGTAGACACCAGTTCTAGAACTGGCTTTACCACTAATAAACTCTAAAAGCTTGATGACAACATCATTTAAACCCTTTGGACAACTGTCCTTTATCCATTAAGATAAGTCATTAGTGTCACCCTCAAAATTTTTGTCATACCTAGGTGGTAAATTACCTTTCATTTCCAACTGACTTTAAATCAAATCAATTTTGAAATTTAGCCTTATCCCAAGCAATAATCTTCTAGAAATCATAGGTGAGTGGTACTAGCTATAGAGAAGTGTTTTGCTAACAGATTAAAATAAATATATAACTACTATAATCAACACAATTCTTCCATATATTCCAGGACATCATCTCATATCCCACCAACTGTATGCATTAGTTGAAAAATAATGGATTTGTTAATTCCCACAATTCTCTGAAGAATTAAGGATTAATTGGTTTATGCTCCCAGGTGATCTGAATACTGGGCAAAAGGAGAGGGATTTTGTAGAGGAGGTAACATGTGAGGAGAATCTTGAAGAAGATGGAAGCGTTAAGTCTAGGAATTCAGTGTGTGTGTTGGGAGGGTGGGGAGTTGCTGTGTAAGGAGAGAAAGAAGAACGTTTGGGACACGGGGAGTATTAAGAATTAGAGCAAAGGTTGGAATTAGTGACACACTGGCTAAACTTTCCCAGAGAGTAAAGGAGCTGTCTCTTTATGATTCGAGAGAGAGCTTGAATGGTAACAGCAAGGTTAAGGAAAAATGCTCACACCATAATGGGTCCATAATGGGTTTTGTCTTTGTTAACCCCTTTTAGGATTCTCTTGAAAACTCTGGACACTCTCTCAAGAAATATACATGACAGAACACGCACATGCACACACACACACACAAACATACACTTGAAATATTTTGCCAACAGTATTAGAATGTGTATTTATCTCTAAGACCAATGAGTGAAAAATCTAGAGCTCTAATAGACCAAATGTTCGATGGTGGCAGCTTTCGGAAAACTGCAACTTGAAAGATTTGAAACTCTGTCCAGTGTCTCAGCATCATATGTTCCCTTGAGTCACAGAACTCCTTCATGATGAGAGACAAAAAATACAACTCAAAATAGCTGAAGCAAAAGAAAACATCAAATACACAAGAGTAGATTTAATTTCAGATGAAAGCTCCAAATACTGTCACAAGGATCCGTCTCTCTTTGCTCTGCTATCCCCCCTACGTTGGCCTCAAATTCAGGTTCCACTGGGGAACAAGACAATGCAAAGAAGCTCCAAACCTGAGTTCTCTCAGATTCAAGTTATCTCAAGGCA
Source organism: Globicephala melas (assembly GCF_963455315.2). Taxonomy (NCBI): domain Eukaryota; kingdom Metazoa; phylum Chordata; class Mammalia; order Artiodactyla; family Delphinidae; genus Globicephala; species Globicephala melas. The sequence continues at coordinate 79,562,355 of NC_083328.1, forward strand.
GTAGTCTTGAATTTCGTGAAGGTCTAAGCACCTCCACTGGGTTCACATTGTTTCTGTGAAGCTGACTCTATTCCCAGTCTCCAGTGTGTCACCTTCTTCAGTCTTGGCTAATCTGAGACTAATTCCTCTGGCCACAGTGATTGGTTTAGAGATGAGTATGTGACCTCTCAGAGTCATTGAGATACCATGAGAATTTGGTGAGTCTTCCAAGAGAGAGCAGACACTCTTTCCTCTGGATGGGAACAGGAGAGAATGTAAGGGTTGGAGCTACTGCAGCCACCATGCAACCTTGAGGAAAGAATCTAAGTTTGGAACCAATATGTGAGAGAGTAAGTGAGAAAAAGGAGACAAAGAACGTGTGTGTGTGTGTGTGAGAGAGAGAGAGAGTATACTAGTGACATAATTTGAACCCCTGATCAAGCTGTGCCTGGAGCTTAATAGCTCCAATTTAGTTATATTACCTACTTAATCTCCCTTTAGTTTATGGCAGTTTGGATAAGACCTGTAAATGAAAGATGAGTAACTGACACACACTGCCTGTCATGGATCTGTCAGAAATATTCTTGTGTTTATAAGTGCAACAGAAGAGATGATTTAGAAGGCCCCCTTCATCACAGAACTTTTCTGTAACACATGTGGGAAAACGTCTGTTTAAAGCTTGTGGGTGCCCCAATGATAAGTCCCCTATTTCATAGTTGATACCGTGGTCCTGAAAATCTATATAATTGAATATATCAGAAAGTGACTGCGACCTTTAGGATCTTCATCTATGATTTGTTCAGATAACCTAATTACTGACTGAGTTTTAATTTCAGGCTAACAGTATCTTAAAGCTTTAGTTTTTATAGTCTTTATGGGATGCTCATTTGAGAGCAATTTCTATTGGTTTTTTGGTTTTGGGGGGTTCATTTTTAAAAATTATTTATTGAGCATACACAATTAATTCACAATGCTTTTATATTGATTTGGAGTAAGCTGAAAATCGTCCAAATGCATAGACACTGAGGCCATAAAATGAAATACAAATCAATTAGTGAGTTAGGCAGTGTATTAGCTCAGGAAGAGTTAGACCAGGTTAGTCATAGGGAGTTACGAATGAATTTTGGGTCTGGAATCCACAGGAAGTTTCTTAGGCAGTTAGGTTCGCAGTGGGATTTACCCTAATTTCTTTGACAAGTGAGTAACTGACAGATGGATAAAGCAAGGTGAAGAGTACTGTGGTGAAAGACCAGTGCCTACCTGCCACCCCATCCTGCACTCACACCAACATTTTTCCAAATAATTACTTCTTTTACTCTGACCCATGGCACTTAACAATTTTCCCCATCAGTTTCAAGCACTGATGTAATCTGATTATTTTTCTGTAGGAAAAAACCTTCTTTTTCCTTATTTATTTTTGTGTTCCCCAGCTTTAATCATTTAAAGGCATCTGTGGCTGAGAACATATCCTTGTTTCCTTCAGCTGAGCCCATTTTCTTATGCGTGATATATTTCTGAAATGATAAATCTTCTGTGTAGTCTGGCCAGAGATCGCTGTGAAGTTGGCACTGTAATGGAAGTGAGGTATATTCAGAGGTGGAAAGCAGGCTATACTCCAGTCAGGGAGCCCGGGAATTGGTTCCTGACTGTTCTATGAACTGCTGATGTAACTTCTTCCCCTAGGGCCTCAGCTTCCTCTTCCATATTTGAGAAACTATTGGGATCAAGCGTACCTAACCTCACAGAAATGGGGACTCAAAACTCATACACTGTAGTGCAGAGCAGGCTTGTAAAACTCTGGATGAGAGTATAAGCTGCCATTATTCCCATGCCTAGAGAAAATGGGGGAGTGGTAGAAGGAGACGGAGATCTCAATTCAGCCCCTCATCTACTTTCTTTGGGCCATTTCTAATAAAACTCAGGGTGGGAAACAAAAAACATACATCCTAGGAAACTTATACCTTTCTTCATGTAATTTTTTAAATGGACTTTGTATCTAATCTCAGAGACCTTCTCTTCCTTGCTAAAGTCCACGCATAAGTTCCCCTGTGATTTTATACAAACCCCAGAGGGCTCCCATCAAATCAAAGTTGGAATTATGTGGACGTGGAAGGGTCTGGAGAAGCACGCTCTATGCCAGCTTGCCTTCTATGCCTCCTCTTAATCATGTTGCCTTCCAGGGAGAGACGTCAGGGAAGATTGCTTCTTCCTGGCGTCTTTTCTTACCGATACCATTCAATATCACTTTCTCCAGGACGTCCCCTGATTCACTTTCTTCACAGAGGTGAGCATCTCCATTTAATTTGATCCCGAGGACATAGGCTGTAGATGGAGGTGATTTACGAGGAAGAGAGAATGTTGAGGGCTACACAGAGATTTATTGGTGTGAAAAATAAAGCAAGTCCAGATGTGACTCACTTTTGAGGCATGCCATAAATATGCCTGATTCGTTTATAACAAAGGGGGATGCCTGGGCTTACAGCAGAGTTCTTTTTTCTTACGTGTGTTCCTCAACTTTTCTCTCCTCTTTCAGGGGAGAGCTAAAACTGGAGTTTAGGGAGTGATTGATGGGGGTTTGAATATTGTATCTCCTTCAATGCCCCAGTTGGTTTTCTAAATTACTGCCTCTTCACAAGCTAATCATTTATCACCCTCGCCTCCTGCAAAGTTTTACATGTTGGTAACTATTTCCTGTCGTTGCCATTTTTAAGCCCAATAATTAACATGAGGGGTTGATGACTTTTATAAATCCATTTAGCGTTATTACTTAAAATATTGGAAGCAACACATCAAACGAAACAAAAACATCCTGCTTCTTTTCGTTACTGCTGCTTTGAAAAAGGATGTTATCAACGACCTGGGTTGTCCATGGCCTTATAAAAAGCATTTTTACATGTGTGTTAATACACACATGGGAGATGCATCTTAGCTCTTGCCATTCGAAGTGTGGCCTGTGGGCCAGTAGGATTGGCCGCCCCTAGGAACTTGTTATGAATGCAGAGTCTCAGGCCCCGCTCCAAAATGCAGAATCTGCATTTTAGCAAGATTCTCACGTGATTTGTGTTCACGTTAGACTTTGAGAAGTTTTGTGACAATTATGTTAGTATGAAATTAGAGCCTTAGAGGTGAAGAAGAGCCCACATTTCCCATGATAAAGTGGACCAGTGTGTGTTCAGATCTGTCTTTGGCTTCCATTGTGATGATATCAGAGCAAGATGTGCTAATTGGGACATAATGTAACTTGTCACTCTTTTTCATTATGCTGTCATTCCTTTTAAGCTGTCAGTGGGAACATATCTTAAAAAGCATGACATAGCTGTTGCCAATTAGCTGACGAAAAATGGAGTGCATGCCACTGGGGCCTGGACCGTACATGACAGACATGCGCTCGGACCCCAGTGCTTAGCTTTCCTGCGTCAGCCAAGCCCAGTCTTGGGAACTAGGTGTGAGCTGTCTCTTCCATTGAGCAAACGTGACTTCCCCATCCACCTAACATCGTTTGTTTTCCTCTCCTTCTTAGTATAGGGAAACTACTTAATTCCAATGCATCCAATATCTGAAAATCAGGGCCAAAAACAAACAAACAAAAAGGTATAAAATGTGAAAAAATGTGTCTGCCCCCAAAGAGAACGTTTTGGGTTTTTTGTTTTTTTTTTTTTTAAATAAGGTACCATTGTTGCCTCAGTTAGGTGTGTCGTATTGAAGGTAAGCCTCTCAAAGCAAAATAAAAGTTGTATCTCTCTAAAAGTGGAAAACACTTTGAAACTCTCATGGTCTACATTTTTTGAAAGAAACAAAAATGGAAGTTACTCTATTTTAGTTGGCATCAAATTTACCTGAGTCAACATCATTCTAGTAAAGTATCTATGAAGAGATAGAAGAAAATTGAAACAACCAAAACTGATAATTAGGACTCAGAGCCTAGTGCCCGGCTCTGAGGAAAAACTCAACCACATTGTAGCATAGAATATGTACAGTATATATAACAGGACTGGGGAAGGAGAGGGGACTAGATAATGCTTTCCTTGCATTCAAGTTCTAGGACTCATCCTTAGTTGCAGAAAAGCAGATGAGGCAATTCTCTTACTCTGCCCCTTTGCTATATTTGTTTATAGAGAGCAGCTCACAGGAAACAATAGAGCAGGAAAGTTGGGGTAGGGGTGCAGGTAGCCGAGGTGCAGGTGCCCTGAGAAGGGAATCATCTCCCAAAAGGACTGTGTTACTAACAGGAAGCTCTGTGGTCACAGCTTGCTGGAGATGGTCGATTTTTTTTTTTTTTTTCCTCTGTTTACCTTCAAGAGTTTTGTTCCTTCTGATAATCAGAGATTTCAGCACTGTGGGTAGAGGAAGATTTTACATTCAAGGATAATCACTTTTCCCCATTCCTCTAGTCCCAAAACATTCCCAGGCTCTTCTTTGTTCCTTCCTCTTCCCTGTAGAGGTGAGGCCAATTGATGGATGGCATTTGGGGGTCTCTGGTTCTTGATTGGCTGGAGCTAATCTAACAAGATCTTGAATCAAGAGATGCAATCACATCCTGCTTTTCTCTCCACCCGAGAGCTAGAGGTGGAAAGGAGAGAAGTTGGTGTGCTCTGTGGATTCAAGCCCATTTGGGGTCCTGTACAGCTATGTCCTCCAACCTAGATGTTTCCAGTAATAAAAGTCACATTTGGTTCTCCTGCTGGTGACTATTTGGTCTCATCTCAGAGTTGGTTTAGAACTCGAACAGGAATGAGGGGTGATGCATGAAAGAGTACAAGATACAGGAAAGCAATGAACACCAAAAGAGAGCAATTAGGTTAAAATGAATATATTAGGTTAAATATATGTGGTTACTATGGTCGGTACATTAACTAATCTCAAGCTATAAACCTGAGAAACAGGCTTGACCGAGAAACTCTCAATGAAGGATGTGAGGAAGGACATTTACATAAAATTCACAAAGAAGCCTATATCTAGATATTTTTCTAAATAAGGTTATAGATGCAGTTATTTTTCTGTGTACATATTAAAAAGTAGCAATTTGTTAAATCTGAATATTTAAAATATACCACAACATTTTTAATATTGTAGAGGGATTTTTTTTTTCACTTTTAAATGTACCAGAAGGCTGAAAAATGGAAGTGGTCTGGGTCTCTCTTGACCCCTAAAAGAGCTTGATGGGACCCTCCTGAAGTGGCTGTAGAGCTTGGTCAAGGACCATCCCCACTCACTTTGAAGAGGTCTCAGTTCATTCAAATATGAGTAAAGAGGAAAACAAAATGTTGTCTAGAAAAAATAATCTACAAAAACTCTAGAAAGGGAAAATGTCCCCCGAGTATCATAAAGATGGTACTTCTGGAAATTACTTGTGCAACAAGGAGAAATTTGCAAGAATGTGTTTACTGTCCACAACAAAATGCAAAAAAAGATGTTCTCTGAAACAGAAGCAGCAAGTCACGGGTAAAAAAGGCACTGAGTAGTTCATTTATCTTAGAAGAGATGGATGAGATTAGGAATGGTTCAAAGAAATTAAAAACGGAGAAGTGGAATTATAATCCACACTGGAGACGCTGAGGAGCAGAGTCCCCTCTGAAGCAAAAACACATCCCTGGCATAAAGGATACATGTGAAAAGTTTCCTAAAAATATAGAAAAAGGAGTCTGTAACATGAAAACGATTTAGAGATACAGAATGAAGACTTAATAGATCTGTGCTCTGGGTTCCAAAAGAAAAGACCAAAACAGAACAAACAAACAGTATGGAATACTATTCTATCTGCTCATGATGGCAACAACAGTGATCTCCCTGATTTTAGCAAAACACAAAAAGGAAATCTGAGAAAGTGTACTGTGTTCTCAGCAAAATCAGAGAGAAGAGAACTGCAACTAGGTACATATGGTCAAAATTTTTTAATTATATGAGGGCAGTAAAATGGCACCAAGAATCCTAGTGAGGAAAAGAAAAAAGTTCCCTAATAAAGCAGGACGGAGCAGGCTGGCTTCAGAATGATTATCTACAACACCTGGAGTTACACAAACAGAGGCCAGCTGCGAAGAATATGTGCTCAGCCCAAGAATGAACGCCTTGCCGTGTAGTTGCTCGTGGATAAAGGCAATTCATTTTAGGTCATCAAAGGCTCAGAAAATAGAGCATTCTTGGAGAAAAAATAATGATAGGTGAATATACACTTCACTTATGAGGGAAGAAACAAAATTAAGAGCTTGAGAACAGGGAAATCTTAGTATAAAAGTATTAGAGGCAAACGCTTGAACCTGTCAAAAATAGTACTGAGACTATGTAACTTTATAAATTCAGACACAAGACTGGAGGCATATATCAGAAATTCCTCTTGAATGAAAGGTATATAGTAGCAAAAAAAACAGATAATAATTATTTAAGTTAAAGGAGGTATGCAATAGAAGAAGAAAAAAAAGCATGCAGTTAACCCCTTGGCTGAAAGAGTAGGTCTAAATTTAGAATGTCACAATACTGTTACTACCAATGACAGAAATAAAGGTTGAAGAATGCGCACACATATATACTCATGATGCTAGTAATAGAATTTAAGTCTATTGTGAATAATCTTCCTCAGCAACTCAGAGCCATTTGAGATGGAGAAAAGGTGATAATAAGAAAGTACAAAACTAAATGACAAGAGTCACACCAAACATATAATAAATATAAAATGAGTTATTAAGATAGACTTCACTAAAATATTATTCTACAAGATATTTATGAGATAAATTTAATGATCCCAAAAGATTCTAAATAAAATAATAGGCAAAGAGATGACAGTTTATTGTAGCAGTAAAGAAAGCAGAGGTTTCAATATCAATGTGGGGTGGGTGAAGTAGAATTCAAGCAGGAAGAAAAGAGTAAATGATAAACAGGATACTTCGTTTATTGACAATGGATAATATCCCCAATAAAAGAAGAACAAACATAAATCTTTAAGAATCAATATTAACCTTCATTGTTTTGGAAAGACAAAGGAAAATGAGACAGGTCTCTCAACCTCAGAAATATATAGTTGAGAGGGCAAGAAAATATTGAAACAAATGATTACAATTCTAAATGCTTAATGCATCCATCCATCCATTCATTCAATAAATGGTGCTTGAGGTACTTTCTGTGAGACATAATTTACGTATTGGGGATACAGTGATGAATAAGCAGATATGGTCCCTGACTTCAGCAGGTTGACAGTCTCTTTTGTTCAAGACACAGGGATAATACAAAAGAACAAACAGTAACGTGACATGGAGAGGAAGTGAGGAAGGTTTTGTTGATGACAACCTGAAAATAAATCATTTATTTCACATCCAGTCAGCGAAAACTGCTTTATAGAGTGTGTCCCTGCTTTGTTAGGTACAAGGAGAAGAAAAATATTTAAAAGTGGACACAAAATCAACAACAAATACCACGAAAAAAACTCACAAGAAAATGGTTATTTACATTTTTGTTCTGTTTTGTTTTCCTTAAGAATATGACCCAAGAATTGCTACCTTCCAGACCAGGGGCCCAGAATTTGTACAAGTTTCCCTGAACCACCTTCTCTCCCCCGCTCCCAATCCAGGCTTATAGAAAGCCTGAAGCTCTTTGGATAGAGGGTGTTAAAAGCTCAGCCAGATCTGTCTGCATCTTTTGCCTCAGACCACATTCATTAAAGGGACGGCTTGTTATTCTCTGTGCTCATCAAACGTGGGCTTATTTGGTCCCTGCCTTTGCTCCTGGCTCTGCATCCCCAGGTACAGAACAGATGTAACAGAATAGAAACATCTTTTCTTGCCTTTAACTAAAATAGATGATTTCCCAGTAACCAGTAGACACTTGGATTGTGACCACCTGGACATACTAAGCGAATGAGATGTGTCATGACACGTTTCCTGTTGGGGCATTTTACCTAGCAGCACAAGATGACTACAAATACCATCTCTAGCGAAACAAAGACCGTTCTGCGCTTAGCTTGGCATCTTGCTCTCACTCTTGATTCTCTGTACAGCCTCTTAGAAGTTGAACACGGACTGACATGCACACACGGCTATCTTTAAAGTGGACAACCAACAAGGACCCCCTGTACAGCACAAGGAACTCTGCTCAGAATTCTGTAACAACCTAATTGGGAAAAGAATTTGAAAAAGGATACATGTATATGTATAACTGAATCACTTTGTGTACACCTGCAATTAATGCAACAGTGTTAATCAACTATACTCCAATATAAAATAAAACGTTAAAAAAAATAGCCATAAAGGAAAAAAAGGAAGTTGCACATGGTGCCTTTGTGGATTTCCTCCGGACCTTCCTCAGATAGTTAATCATTTTCAAGTAAAGATTTAGCTCAATTACAGCTGCTTGGATTAAGTGAGAGTGGGGAGGAAGGGTTCTCCAGTACAAAGCGCACTAAGGAACAACGCCGTGTGTGTCACCTGCTTTGTGCCATCACTGATGGTCAGGAGCCTGAGAATTGTCCGTTGCTCTCTTCTTCCACGCTGTAAAATGTTCTCCTTTCTAAGTCTGCATCTCATTTTACTTTAAGGAAGGAAACTTGGAAACGAGTTCTCTTTGTTCCATTACAGTAGTTTTTTTGGTTCTCTCTTCAGCTCATATTAAGTCATCCTGCACCAGCTCTCAGAGCACAGTGTGACTGAGGCATTAATTAGCGTGCAGAGATCTCCAGGCAGGCCGCTCTCAGCAAAGAGCTGACATTTGGGGACTGTCAGTCACTTGGAGTTATACTGAATACAAAATCCATATGAAACATTCCATCCAGGAGTCTATGAACACGGGAGGAGGGGGAGTGGGGATTGGCAGGGTGGGAAGGAGTCAGTTTAAGTTATTTTATATATAAGACAACACAGGGTAAAAGACGTTTGGAATTAATGAAGCATATAATCATAATTACACCTCATCATCCTACCTCCCAAATTGTGCCTGAAATCATCGAATGGTAGAACACACGCACGAGTCTTAGTTCAGTGCTTGTCTTGCTTGGAGTGAGTGTTCAATAGCTTAACCATCATGGTCAATAACCAGCTAGTCCTCCAGCGAAAAACAAATCAGGCCCTGACCAATGGCAACAGCAGGATTAAGAAAAATAGCATGTATCTTCTGCTCCTGACTTCACAGTTGGGGGAAGGTGGGATGACATGCAGGAAAGCTGATGTCACAGAACACTGGCTCCCCCCATAGCCTCCCTGGGCCCAAAGTGGCCTTGGTCAAATGCAAATGAAGGAATACAGGAAACGAGTGCTTAGTAAACAGCCACCAGGTCTCAGGTACTGTGCCGGCCTCGTCTGTACCGGTAGATGGAACAGAGTACTTTACACAGAAAAGGTGCCAATAAATATTCAATAGATCAGCGTGTGACTTTGAAATCTATATGTATTTATACACAAGTGTTATGTGTATATTCATACATAAATATGCATCTAAAAGTACAGAGTGGACGTGAAAGAACATGAAATTTTACATTCAGCGGACTTGGGCGTATGCCCACGGGCACGGCATAGTTAAATACACAGACTTAGATGAGTTTTGTCACAACTTTTCTTTTCCATTTTACTGTTGTTAATATTCTTCCCACTATCTCGTAACTTCTACTTCACTCTAATAGTCATCGTGGAAGATCTTATCATTTTCCTGAAAAAGCCATATCTGAGCATGAGCTCCCCAGATTCAGATCCTCATGGACTCACTGTGCATTTCGATATTTGGCCTAACCCCCTTATGGTGATAGTGGTTTATTTTCCTGCCTATGGAAGGGAAGCTTGCCCAGTATACTTACAGTGTACCCACAGCCGAGATGATGGCGGGATGCCATCCGGGGCCTTGATCCTGTGATAGGAAGCCCAACCATGCATGGCTGGCAGTGAACTGCCATGTGGCCCGTTCCCATGTTCACCATGAGGGTGGACAGCTGTCCTGTGCCCAAATTCACTTCTACCCTGATTTACTGTGGCATTTTGCGTGCTGAGTATCTCAGTGTCCCGCAGACTAGCTCTGTAACACTTCGTACTTGATCTGATACAACAGAGAGAGCGTGAACTCATCCTCGCCCAGCTCTGTATCCAATCCTAAGAAGCTAGTCCTGATATGTCCTCTTTCCCATAGGTAAAAAATAATAATAATATGTGTGTATCACTACTCAGAGGTCTAGCAGGAAACATGGATATTCAGAAAGTTCAGAGAACCAACAGGGGATTGTGAAGCCCTCAGGGATTAATGACAGTGGGTGACTAGACATAAATGGGGAGGGAGGGAGCTGGGGGACAGGGAGAGAAGAAGGTTCTTGTAACCTGGCCAGTGTTGGCCTGATGGATGAGACACTGATGGATAAGATTTGCAGCCACAGAAGAATTCCACTCCTGCCCAAACTGACTAGGCAAAGAGGGAGCAGCGGGGAACAAATACCCCAGCCTCTCTCTCCTTTGTTCTCTGAATCTCTGCTGGAGCCACCCTTTCTTGATCATTACCGGGCGAGAGGGCAGAGTAGCTAGGGTGAGGCCACATAGGGCAGCATCCTTGGGCAGTGTGGGCAGAGAGCTCAGAGTGGATCTGGAGAAAGGGGCAAACAAAACACAATCAGCACAATTGCATCTTTTCCTGCACTGGTTTCCCTCCAGTTACTTCCGTCCTCTCATTTTCACAGACTTCCAGGAAGCGAGCTGCCCCTACCTGCCCACCTGCCATGGCACATTAACACACTGACTGGCATCTGCTTCCGCTGTTGCTCTGAGGGTCGGTCCCTTCAGCAATAGGTCCCTTCCTATTGCTAAATCCCATAGCTGTTCTCTGTCCTCCTGTTAAAACCTTCTGGGCTTCCCTGGTGGCGCAGTGGTTGAGAGTCCGCCTGCCCATGCAGGGGACACGGGTTCGTGCCCCAGTCCGGGAGGATCCCACATGCCGTGGAGCGGCTGGGCCCGTGAGCCATGGCCGCTGAGCCTGCGCGTCCGGAGCCTGTGCTCCGCAACGGGAGAGGCCACAGCAGTGAGAGGCCCACGTACCGCAAAAAAAAAAAAAAAAAAAAAAAACCTTCTTCCACATCACGCACTCTTCTGTTCCCCCTTCTTGGTTTCTGTACTCATTGTAAAGATCATTGTAACAATAAAACAAGCCACGAGAGAAACCCAGTCCAAGACCAGATGACTGTTCATGGTCGTTCTGCTCCTCACTGCATTTTCACCAGCTTCTTTCCGCACCTCCCGTCCTTCCCTTTCCTTTCCTACCTCATCCAACTAAGGCACCAATGATCACACCCTGCCCTGTGTTCTTCCCAGCTTTTCTCCATGACCCATGCAGGCATATGCAAAAATGTACACACACGTAGGGTCATTTCAGTGTGTTGGGGTTTTTTAACCAAAAAAATTATAACACTATGTGTGTCTCTCTGCCACTGGCTTTTCTCCATTCTCAGCAGAAGGTGTAAATTCTTCTAGGCTAATACATACAGGTGGAACTTACTTCGCTTTACGTAATTGCATGGTATTTTACCTTGTGGCTGTCAGATAATCCTCAGGACTAACACAGCTGCCCTGGCTGGCTGGGTAGGTGTCCCTTCTTCATGGATCAAGGTGAACTCTTTTTTAGTCACAGTGAAGAACCTCTGAAAAGACCACCAATTTCCTTCTTTAAATGCTCTTTTCTTTGGTTTCTTCCATCTGCCCTCTCTGGCTTTTTCCCTCAAGCTCTCTCCTCAGTCAGTTATGTGGAATCCTCTTTCTCTGTTTTTCTCTTTCCTGTGCTTTTATGTATCAGTCAGTTTTTTTCTGTGATAACACTACATTGCGAACAACCCTAGAAACTTAGTGGCTTTCAATCACATTTATCTGAAAAGACTGCTTTTACATCTCCAGAGCATCTCTGATAGGCAGTTTTTCCTGGAGTCATGTCTTTTTTGTGGTTTTGTGTGTTACTTTTTTCATGCAAAACTTTTATCATGCAAATTTTTCTTTATGTTTTAATTTGCCTGAAGCCTTTCTTAAAGACCTTCTTTGAAAAGAAATTATAAAGCTGTTCTTGGAAAGCCTTTTTTCAAGTAATCCTAAGGGACTCAGGGCTGGGCAAGCCTCCTCTCATGCTCCCAGAGAATCCAGTAGCCTTTTCTATCTTTATGATCAATTTTAATCTTCAGAAAATAAAAACACTGTGTTTTTCTAATTTTGACTTTTCTCATAGGAAAACTGATCTACATTATGCCTCAGTTGGGCCTGCACAAGGACCAGAATTATTAGTGTCTAGAAACAATACATATCATACAGATATCATTTTACAGTGGCCTCCCCTCCATTCAAGACCCCCAAAGGATGTCAGAAACCACAGATAGTACTGAACCCTATATATACTATGTTTTTCCCTATCCTACATACCTATGATAAAGTTTAATTTATAAATTAGCCACAGTAATAACAAAAACTGATAAAATAAAACTTATAACAGTATACTGTAATAGAAGGTAGTGAATATGGCTGTCTCTCTCTCTCTCTCTCCAAATACTCGATTGTACTGTACTCACTCTTCTTATGAGAATGTGAGATGATAAAACGCGTGATGAGATGAAGTGAAGTGAATGACATAAGCATCGTGACATAGGCTACTGTCGACCTTCTGGATGCATCAGAAGGAAGAGCATCTGCTTTGGGGGATCTTGGATCATTGAGCTTTGATGATGTGGACGGTCGGGTGTCAGGAGCAGACGACCACGTCGCTGGTTGGTGATCACGAGCAGGACAGAGCAGGATGGCGCGAGATTTTATCACACTACTCAGAATGGCGTGCCATTTGAGCCTTATGAAGTGTTTATTTCTAGAATTTTCCATTTGATCCTTTCAGAACAGGGTTGCCTGCAGGTAATTGAAACCACGGAAGGCAAAACCGTGGATGAGGGAAAACTACTGTACATACTACCAGTGAGGCATATTTAAATTTAGAACTGATTATCATAGATACCCAGGAGGAAGTGGGCAGTTAACTCTGTGCCATGATGATGAGTATGGTGTGGGACCCCCCTTCATGGAAAACTAGGGTTGCCCAAATTTTAGGGGCAAAATGAGAGTTTATTGGGGCTTTAGCTGTAGAGTAGGAAATTCCTACCTTAGATAATACCAAAAGCTAGAGTGGTGAACAAAATACAAGAAAGCATAAGGAAAACCAAGGCCCCAGTACCAAGGAAAGCACATAACATCCCCAGATCAGTTGGGAGCAAGAAAAAGGGATTAAGGTCGAAATTACAAAGCCAAGAATTGAGAACTCAGGGGAAAGAAATGCAGAAAGATGAGCAAAGGTCATGTCTTCTAGAAATGTCCTTAAATACCAGAGCATCTCAGGGAGTGATAAAGGTCTGGGCTATTTCCATCTTTGGAATATTGCAGCATTTTATACATCATAATGACTTTCCAATCAGAAGTATAAAAATTGTGGTATGGTTTGATGTTCATTTTTAACAAATTAATGCTTTTAACAAAAGTTTTGCAATGAAATATATGTGCTATACGGGAGACAGTTATAAAATTTCTGAATTAACACACACACACACACACACACACACACACACACACACACACACACACACACACACACACACACACACACACACACACACACACACACACACACACACACACACATTTATGGAGCACTAGCTGGTTTGTCCAGTTTGAGGAACCAGGTTTAAAGTTTAGTGCTGCCTTCTTTCAGTCCTATCAGTGTTCCTTTGTAACTGAGCACACAATCTCACTTGTACCTGATATTAGAAACCTGAACTTGGGGCCTTTAATGTATGTGAAAGCTGGCCCAAACCTCCTTGCCTTGTCGCCTCTGCCCATCACAGGATAGATCTTGTAAATCACAGCTGGTAACTCATCTTTATTAGCCTGATAAGTTTGGCTGACCTCAAAGGTTAGAAATAACACTATGAATTTATAGAGCCCTAAAAAAACTGATTTAACATTTCTGATGCATTTCTGATAGGTGAAATGCCTGGGAGACATGTTTTATTAATGTTTTTGTTTGTTGGCATCTTTCATTCTTTTGCATACAAATTCTTCTTTGTGTATTAATTTTGCCTGGACTTGTGGTTTTCATGACCACAGAAAATTTAAAAGGGAAACTTTGGCAAGTACCTCTTTAATTTGATGGTTATAGACAGCTAATGTGAGTAAACTGTGTTAAAATGTGTTAATTATCCAATGTGGCAGTCCAATCAATTTCACCAGGAGGTTGCCAACATTCTCCATTGTTTTCTGGTAGGAAGCGCAGAATGGTTTTTAGAAACTACAAAACAGAGAACATTAGGAACATTCCAGTGTTAGCAAAATGAATAATAAAGTACTATTTGCAGAACTGCTCCATTTAAACAGTTGCATTTGTATTAATAATCTACTTTTTTGTAAGGACAATATAACTGGACATTGGAGAAAAGAAATTTGATTGCAGTAGACTAGAAGAAAAATAATCCTCCATCATGGAATCCATCACTTGGAAACACCATAATATATAATGTTTCATTATTTTCAAAGTGTATTCATTTAAAGTGTTGCTTTTAATTTAGTTTCAACAACATACTTTTAAGACAGCTTTTTTTTTTTTTTTCTGTACGCGGGCCTCTCACTGTTGTGGCCTCTCCCGTTGCGGAGCACAGGCTCCGGACGCGCAGGCTCAGCGGCCATGGCTCACAGGCCCAGCCGCTCCGCGGCACGTGGGATCTTCCCGGACTGGGGCACAAACCCGCGTCCCCTGCATCGGCAGGTGGACTCTCAACCACTGTGCCACCAGGGAAGCCTTAAGACAGCTTTTGAAGTCAACTTTTAAATTCCTAGGATAGCTACCTATTAAGAGGTGTTCTTAATAATCACAGCTGGTATGAATCTTCATCACACACCTAACCTATCTGCACCATTTTGGGGTACCTATCCGTTTTATCATGAATTATTTTTGTTTACTTTGCATCTTATCTACCAAAATTTAATTTCCATAAGGACATGTATTTGAGGGGACTCAATAGCTACAAGTGATAGAAACCCAATTCCACTGACTTAATCAAATGGGGAATTATTGACTCATATAACTGGAATGCCAGGTGTAAACTTGCTTCAGGTAGGGCAAAATCCAGCTCAGATCCCAACAATATTAACCTGTTTCTCTCCATCGCAGATCAGCTTTCATTATGGTTGACTGAATTTCCAAGTAGCCTTTCTCTGTGTATGGTAAGAAGGCTACTTATTACCCCAGGCTTGTATTCCACCAGCTTATCAACCAAAGAGATAATGCCTTTCTCTTAATAGTTTCAGTGAATGTCTCAAGTTTCAAGTAGGACTCACATTAGCTCAGCTTGGGTGATAGACTCATCCGTGAACCAGTAATTGTGGCTGAGGGGTGGTGGTGCTCTGAATGGCTCTGCTGGAAGCACATAGAGTGAGAGTGGAATGAAAGTGGCTCTAAAAAGGAAGGGGTGTGTTTTTCTAGAAGAAAGAGGAATGAATTGGGGGCACATGAAGTCAGCATGTACCTTACAGAGCAGGACTATGCCTAACTCTCATCCTGTCTCATACTGAACCCCTCACGCCTTCCCTACAGCATCTACTCATTAAAGTCCACATCTTAAACTAGAGAAGCTATCAAATAAATGAATGCATGCATGAAGTGTTAGAGAATAGTGGGAAATGAATTGGCTCTGAAGTCAGACGGAACTGGTTGTAAATTTAGGCTCCACCAGACCAGCTGAGAGAGCTTGGGGACGATTACTGCATGGGCTCCCATTTTCTCTTTGGTAAATTGGGGATAATAATACAGGGATTTTTAAGAGGACTAGATGAGAAAATATATGTAAGTCATAGAGTCCAGATTTTCTTGTTTTAAGAAAAAAAGAAAAAAGTTAGGAGGACACTCTCCATTAAAATGTTATCTAGTCTATTAGTATTGTAATTATCATTTAAATTTAATTTTTGAAGTTTAACATTTTACTATTAAAACTTAGTTGATTATTCATACAATTAAAGAATACAATTTAGTGTCTATTGATTTGGGTTCAAATATGTAATATACTTTTTAATTCAACATCTGTGTTTTTCATGAAATGAAATTGAAAAGTACCATTTGAGGAAATTTTATACTTGATCTAGTTTCTTTTTAAAAATATGTGTCCCCTTAATGCTAGGAATGGATTGATAATTTTGTCACTTTACATAAGTATATAAAGACAGGAGGAAAACAATTATTTTTATGCTTTGAGACAAATAATACTCTTCTCGTTACTATTTATACCCAACTCAAGAGGTGATATTATGGTAGAGTTATCATTTGTATATATAATACCAAAGAAGAATAAATATTTGATCTGTTGGTTTCCTTCCCTTCTCCTTTATGCCTTCCTGTATTTCCCCAGAGGTGTCCACTCTGATATGTTTTGCTTTTACAATAACCCCAGAAAGGTAAAGGGATTGACATGCTGACCTGAGCAAGCCATCTCTTGACACTATTCACTTATTATCTGAGGAGGTAGAAGAGGTCTAAAAACAAATATAATTCTTCAGCAGTTGACCTGATATTAAATCTCACCATGCATCGCATTTGTTTTTATACACTGACAAAAATGAAATTACAGAATGCCATTCAGCTATGGGGCTGCTGAGAAAAATGTAACAGTACATGGCTGTGTTTCTCCATCAAAAATAGTTCAGGTAGGTGTTAAATAAAGACTATTGAAAGATATATGTATGGACAACACCAAATCCTATCCCTGTGCAGGTTTTGGAAGAACCAAGGATAGAAGAAAAAAAAACAGGGTATTTTGGAAAAGGCTAAAATGTACACTTCCTGAAAGAAGCAAAACCTGCCAGCTGAGATACTCAAACAGGAAGCGATTAGCCAATCCAAGGTCATGGCCCTTTGGCTGTCATCACATGTAGAGGTGGTCCAGGACAGTTTCACAAAGAAAAGCCTTCTAAAGGCATAATCAATCCAGTCTTGAGTAATCTTCTTCCCAAACATCGTCTAGTTTTCAATATTTCAGGACTTTTCAAACATTTCCACTAACAAGCCTCTAAAGACGGAGAACAAACTCATATCCCCAAGAATGTGCAGATTAGCCTAAAGTGACGACATGCCCTCTAAGCTTTATGTTTTATTTCAAAAAGTAACTTACATGTACACCTTAAATATGTACATTTTTGTTAACTGCACCTCAATAAAGCTAGAAAAAGTAATTTATATATAAAATTATATGATAGAAAAAATGTACATTCCTTAATGTAAAATAAATAGTAAAAAATATTTGAGTTTATTCCCACTTAACTGACTTTTCCACCAAATCTTTAAGTACAAATCCACGCTATGGCCAGATTTGTGTGACCATTGCTTCACTGTCATTGTCACAGCACTATTCCATAAACACCAAAGAGGCCTGGAATTGTGGCTCACTTCTTCATTGCTGAATCCCCAGAGCCTACGCAGTACCTGGCACAGAGTAAATACTTGATAGATGTTTGTTGAGTGAATGAAAGAATTAAGTAAGATGCCATGTTTATCCTCTGGCTTCCCATTTTCTCAGCACACAACCCCCAGAGGATGTGTACTTGCCTTTGAAAAGCACTGCTCGATGGGATGCAAATTGAAGCTGAAGTTCGGAATTCACAGAGACAAATTAATGGAACAGTTTTCTCTTCACTTCTGTGATCTTTTTAGCTGAATTATGGGTGCGGCTGATTTCATGGATCAAATGACCGTGTCTTCTAGGTCTGCAGACGCAGTACTCAGGAATTATCCAATTAATATGACTAATAGAGACCGTACAAATGAGCGTCAGCATGATCATGGGGGTCTCAGGTTTCTGAGCGTCGAAGCCACATCAAATCTGTGGAAGAAATGTTCTTCTGAAAGAACGAAACTCCGGAGGATGCCTTGTTCCTCTCCAGCGCCTCCATCTGTCCTCTGCCCTCGCGTTCCCCTCCTGCCCCTGGAGGTGATCAGTATTTTTTCAGATCTTCATTTCTGGTCATACGGCATATGTGTTGTCGGTCTCAATTACCTCTCATTTCTTGGGCATTAGAAAGAGCAGGCTAATCTGCTATTAAAACATGATGACAAGGCACTGACTAAACAGGGAGCACGAGGACCCATGGTCACCGTGGAAGGAAAAGAATTGCTGATTTAAAATATCCTCTTACTCCAGAAATGCTCACTTTTAGATGAAACATTGCCTTAAGGAAAGTCAACACCAAAAAAATTTTAATTTAATTTTAAAAACAACTACTGAAATTTTTGGCTTCTTTTTATTGAGCACATCTTGGGTGTTAAGTGCTTGATAAAATTAACCCATTTACCCCTCCCACGGGCCTGGTGGGCGGGGCTAGGGGAGTCACGTGTCCTCACTCTGAGCAGGATGAGAACACTTGGAAC
Source organism: Globicephala melas (assembly GCF_963455315.2). Taxonomy (NCBI): domain Eukaryota; kingdom Metazoa; phylum Chordata; class Mammalia; order Artiodactyla; family Delphinidae; genus Globicephala; species Globicephala melas. The sequence goes on from NC_083328.1 coordinate 79,580,709, forward strand.
AGTTAAGCCACTTGCTCAGCATCACAGGTGAACCCGTGGCAGGTAAACCCTTAGCAGAACAAGGGTCCAAATGCAGATCTGTCTGGGTCTAAAGTCTGAATTCTTATCGTGGTGCTATATGCATTGTGGCTCTTCGCAGCAGGTCAACAAAGGCAAGATGGGGAAGACTTAGACTTAGGACCGTCCTGTGAAGATGAGAATTCAGATCAGGAACAAAGAGAAGAGGATATTCTGGTAAATGTGGCTGGTGAAAATGGCAATGCATCGTGCTAGAAACCAGAGCCTATAATCTGAATGGAACACGGTGAAGTACTGCCACCTTATACCTCTTGCTTGAGTTTTAATATCTCCTAACACCACAGCTAGTCTCTCTATTGTACTAAAATAGCTTGTGTTGTTGAAATAATGGTTTGAAGGTTACAGCTAGAAGCCTCCCATTCTAAATACCCCCATCAGCATGATTGGTCTGTCAACTTGGGTGAAATTTCACCAGTGGGTTGAGACTCGTTTTTTTTTTTTTTTTTTTTAACTCTTTCTTTACAATACAGAAATTACCACCGGTAATTTTTTAGTTGCCATGTTCACCTCTTAAACCAGCCCTCTGGGGTAATGTGCCAGAATACGCCAAGAGTGGTCCTAATTTATTTATACAACTTCATGTGGGTCTTTAATCATCTCCATTTGCCGAATGGTAAAGAGATTTCCCAGGGCTTCCCTGGTGGTGCAGTGGTTAAGAATCCGCCTGCCAATGCAGGGGACACGGGTTCAAGCCCTGATCCGGGAAGATCCCACATGCCATGGAGCAACTAAGCCTGTGCGTCACAACTACTGAGCCTGTGCTCTAGAGCCCGCAAGCCACAACTACTGAGCCTGCGTGCCGCAACTACTGAAGCCCGCACGCCTAGAGCCCGTGCTCCACAATGAGAGAAGCCACCGCAATGAGAAGCCCACGCACCGCAACAAAGAGTAAGCCCCTGCTCACCGCAACTAGAGAAAGCCCGCATGCAGCAATGAAATCCCAACGCAGCCAAAAATAAATAAATTTAAGAAAAAAAAGAGATTTCCCCAAGGACACACAGAATATGATAGAACTTGGATGTTAACCCAGGTCCTCAGCTTTGTCCATTATGAACTGTCGCACCACATAAGGGAATTTAGAAGTAAATGCCCCAGTAGAGCCTTAGAAAATGGGACACTGAATAGGAAGGTTTGATAAGACTTACCTGTGGAAGGCTGGAACCTGACAAGGGTATGTGTTAAGGTAATAGTCACAGGGACCACAAGAAAGTCCCAAAGGTTAAAGTCAAATGAGGAACCAACTCTATATCTCAGATTTGCCAAAGAAAGTCCAACTATAAGTTTTGATGACACGAGGGGTGGTGATTACACTATATTGAAGAAAGTGTTTCATAGGCAAAGATAGCTTCCATTGTGAGCAATTTAATTTCAAGGAATTAGTGTTCCATTCAGAAGGGGAGCTTGGAAGACCTCCTTTAAGAAAAATGAGAGTGGAGAGGATTATATAAAATAATTATATGAAAAATATATGTAACTGTGATGTAAAGAGCTATGTAATTGCAAGCTAGCTGAGAGTGAAGTGCGGTGTCATCTGCCTTGTTGCAATAGCTGCAAACACAGAGTGGTTGAGAGCCATGGAGTGGGGGGATGGAGAGATGATAGCACCCCAGATACATTGGGGAAGAAAGATGGGGAGGCCCCACAGGAGACAGAGCTAGAATGGCCACGCACTTCAGGATAAGTGCAAGGATTAAGTGGGATCATAAAAACCAAGATGTAAAGGTTTCAACAGAGGGTATGGATATGTGGAGACTGGAAAGCTGGTCAGACATACAGATAGAAAACTAAACACAATTAGAAATCCTTTTAATTAAAAAAATAAAGAATTATCTGTCAAGTTACGTAGAGAGGAGAACTCTATTTCAGCAGTTCTCTAGTTTGAACATGGAAATGCTCTGACTGCAAGTGAAAATTCATGTTTTCTTAATCATGGAACCTTGCCAAAGCCATCTCCAGAGCATCGAGCAATTGTGTTCTCCCCACACCTGGTAAAGAGCCATTTTCCCTATGCCGTGGATGCTCCCTGACCTTTGTCACTTCCCCGTGGTGGTCACTGCTGCCTCTGCCTTCTCCAGGATTTAGACAAACGCAGACTTGAACATTTTCTGTTCCCTTCATCTCTCCAAAGGTCCAATTGTATTTCTCAGCAGCTGCTCTGTTTCTGAGGAGGTGAAGATCCCCTTCAAAACTGAACCTCAGGGGACTTCCCTGGTGGCTCAGTGGTTAAGAATCTGCCTCCCAATGCAGGGGACATGGGTTCCAGCCCTGGTCCGGGAAGATCTCACATGCCGCAGAGCAACTAAGCCCGTGTGCCACAACTACTGAAGCCCTTGCGCCTAGAGAAGTGCTCCACGACAAGAGAAGCCACCGCAGTGAGAAGCCGGCACACCACAACGAAGAGTAGCCCCCGCTCACCACAGCTAGAGAAAGCCCACGCACAGCAACGAAGACCCAAGGCAGCCAAAAAATAAATTAAAATTAAAAAAACTGAACTTCAAGGACTGCCCTCGTGGTGCAGTAGATAAGAATCTGCCTGCCAGTGTAGGGGACACGGGTTCGAGCCCTGGTCTGGGAAGATACCACATGCCGCGAAGCAGCTAAGCCCATGCGCCACAACTACTGAAGCCCGTGGGCCACAACTACTGAAGCCCACGCACCTAGAGCCCGAGCTCCAGGCTACCCTTGAACCACTGTTCTTGCAACTGTCAGCTCTGGGTCAGCATTTAAGGCAGCCTGACCAGAGAACCTCTTCCTCAGCTGCACCCAAGGAGGAAGGAGCCAGCTGTAGCAGGAGGAATTGGCAGTGGATTGACAGTCACTGCTCACAGGAAGCCTCCTGCTTCTTTTTCTTTTCATGGGATCAGCGTCCACAGTTTTCTTCAACTCTTTCCTTCCTGGGCTCTTATGAGCAAGAGGCAAGAGGAAGAATAGAGGCAACAAGAAAGGATAGGACCATTGGTCTTTATTTTGTCCTCTTGATGATTTCTCCCCCCCTCTTCTCTTCATTCCTGCTCTAAAATTTGCCCTGACGTTGAGCTGGATGGTGGTGGAGAGTTAGTGATTTATTATTCTCTGGCAAAAGCACATTTTTCCTTTCAGACGTATACCTTTAGAAGTCTTACTTTAAAGTCCACAGGCACCCCACAGATGGATTGAGAAACGGAATATCTGCCAAAGCCAAGTTAGACAATTCTGTGAGTGTGATCAAAGAAGTTCAAAGGCAAATTGGGGTCCGTAAGAAAGGAACAGGGCAAGTGAAATAGATCAAAGCCTGATCTACTCAACTGCGAGGAGGACACAGGCTCTGAGGACAAGGGATGGGAAGGAAGAACAAGAAGTAAAGAGATCAATTCATGCTTGAGCTAGAATAACCAACATCTGGAAAAGAGGTTAATAGGTGGCAGTTTGGGGATTTCTGAGTGAGACTGAGATGGGAAAACAAGTACAGAGATCTCCTCTCCCATCTCTCCCTTGAAATGCATAAAGGTACAAACCCTGTCTACCACCTGTTTTTGTGAAGAAGGTCTATTGGAACACATCTTTCACTGCTTTTACATTATAACTACTGAGTTGAATAATTATAACAGAGACCGTGTGGCCTGCAGAGCAAAAAAATAACTGGATTGTTACACAAAATATTTGCTGGCCTTCCTCTATATTAATGAATGGAAAACTCTAAATGGATAATATTCTCAGAAAATATAAATTTCTGAAATTTATTCAAGAAAAAAGTATAGTAAAAAAAAGGAAAGCAACGAGTGGTAAAACAATTGTTAAATGAATACGTCTCTAGAGGGCTTTGTGACTGATTTGCTCAGATCTCCAATGCTCTACAATCTGCTTTAGAGCAGAGCAAAAGAATAAAATATTTCTAGTTAATTTTATGAAGCACAACTTTGAAATCAAAACTTAACAAAGCTTTATATGAGAAGCTACAAGATATCAATCTCCTATATTAATATTGACACAGAAATAAAATATTAGCCAAGTCAGTCCGTTACTATGTAAGAGAAATTTGATATCATGGAGTAAGGTTGATTTCAAAAATGTTAAGAAGTCTGGGGCTTCCCTGGTGGCGCAGTGGTTGAGAGTCCGCCTGCCGATGCAGGGGAAACGGGTTCGTGCCCCGGTCCGGGAAGATCCCACATGCTGCGGAGCGGCTGGACCCGTGAGCCATGGTCGCTGAGCCTGCGCGTCCGGAGCCTGTGCTCCGCAACGGGAGAGGCCACAACAGTGAGAGGCCTGCGTACCACAAAAAAAAAAATTAAAAAAAAAAAAGTTAAGTCTTAGTGTTATAATATCTCTGAAACTAATTGATTGATTTATTGATTGATAAGCCTAAAAAGACACATTAAGATGAGGGGAAACCACTTTTATAGCTGGAAACTTCAAAGATGCCATCATCTTTACATCTTGGGTTTTATGATCCCACTTAATCCTTGCACTTATCCTGAAGTGCCTGGCCATTCTAGCTCTGTCTCCTGTGGGGCCTCCCCATCTTTCTTCCCCAATGTATCTGGGGTGCTATTGATGCCATCAATAGCAATAGCATTGTGAGGAGTTTCTGCCAGAAAAATTATAGAAAAAAAAACCCCAGAATTAAAGAAAAGGTGCCCACTAAGTAGGGCAAGCTGGAGATACTTTTTTCACAGTGATAGCACATTCTTAAGAAGAAATTGTGTGGGGTGGGGAAGGAGGGATGGAAGGAAAACATAATTAGATCTGCTGATGAATGAAAGACATTTGGTAAAATTTATTATTACTATTTTAAAAACAGGAATAGAGACTTTCTTAACGAGATAAAGTATTTATATCAGACTCAATATTGAAACATTTGGGCCTTATCACTAAAGTTAGAAGCAAACTAAGGGACCACTATTATATAGTGTTGCTCTGGAAATTCTGGCTGAGGCAATATGACAAGGTAAAAAAAGTAAGACTTCCTGGTGCACTGGCTACTGCTATTGCTGTGAGTAATAAACCGGCTTTAACTCTGACACAGGAGTCTCGTTTTCTGATAGTAAACTGTCTTCCAAAGTGGCTGCACCATTCTGCATTTCCCACCAGCACTGAACGAGAGTTCCTGTTGCTCCACATCCTCACCAGCATTTGGTGTTGTCAGTGTTCTGGATTTTGGCCTTTCTAATAGGAGTGTGTAGTGTTACTTTAATTTCCATTTCCCTGATGACACATGATGTGGAGTGCCTTTTCTTATGCTTATTTGCCATCTGTATTTCTTCTTTGGTGAGGTGTCTGTCAAGGTCTTTGGATCATTTGTTAACCAGGTTGTTTTTTTATTGTTGAGATTTAGTTCTTTTGTCAGATACATCTTTTGCAATTATTTTCTTCCAGTCTGTGTCTTGGCTTTTCATTATCTTGACAGTGCCTTTCTCAGAGCAGGAGTTCTTAATTTTAATGAAGTCCAGCTTGTCGATTCCTTCTTTCTTGGATCAAGCCTTTGGTGTCACATCTAAAAAGTCATCTAGGTTTTCTCCTATGTTATCTTCTAGGAGTTTTATAGTTTTGTGTTTTACATTTAGGTCTGATTCATTTTAAGTTAATTTTTGTGATAGGTGTAAGGTCTGTGTCTAGATTTTTTTTTTTTTTACATATGGATGTCCAGCTGTTCCCAATCTTATTATTTTTTAAAGCATGAAATTCAACCAAAAAAAAGAAATAAAATAAATAACACATAACCGTGTACATATCATCTACATTTTACATATGTTAACATGTTGCCCTAAGGGCACTCTCTCCCACCCCTTTCTCTTTCTCAATAAGCATTGTATGTACACTAATAGATCCGTTTCCTCACAACTCCCTCTTCCTCTTTCTTCAGAAACAAGACAATCTTTTGTGCTTAATACTTGCATGCATTTTTTTTTACTTTTAGTACATATGTATATATCCACAAACAATACTCATTTTGTTTTGTGTGTTTGCAAAATATACATAATAGTATCCTTGTAAAGTATCTTTTTGTAGTTTGCCTTCCGTAGCACAACTTTATGCTTTTGAGAGTTACCCAGGTTGATCCATGTAGATCTGGTCCATTCATTTTATCTACAGGAAAGTATTTTATGAATAGACAACAATCTATTTCTTCACCTTCCCCTCAAGAGACAGTTAGGTTGTTTCCACAAATATTAGAGCCATTTTCCAAATGGAGAAAATTGGACATTACATAGTAGTAAGAAAATTTCTATTTTGCACTTTCCACTCAAAGAATGACACAGTCAATTGGATTGACAGCAGCGGTTAACTATGTCTGAGATCTTTCCACAAGAAACTAAATTCACCTCCTAGTTATTATCTCCCTTGGAAGTTAATAGAAGGTAGTTATAACACCACTTGACGAAGGTTGGTGGTATTCAAACATATTTTCCCGTTCTTTCTCTTTTTTCTTTTTTTTGCATGCTAAATTGAGTTGTTCCCTTTGTGAGATTCAAACCCCCACTGAAACAAGTCCTTTTCCATTCTCTCCCATGGCCTTGTACATATAGGAAAAGAGAGACAATTTCTTCCAGCCCCAAACGTGAAGAAATCGAGTGATGATGGGCAATGTTCGAGTTTTCTGAGTACTTTATTCCCCATGAATAGTATCAGTGAATTTAAAGTAGTCGTTTTCAACTGGGGGTGATCTTGTACCCCCATCCCCGTCCTGAGAACACCTGGCAGGATCTGGAGACAGCTTGGGCTGTCGTGACTGACACAGGGATGACGCTGAGAGCCTCTCGTAGGTAGAAGCCAGGATGCTGCACACCGTGCTACAGCAGGGAGGACAGTCCCCACTTGATAATCGTCCTCTCCCAAATGTCAGTAACGCTGACGTCGAGAAATTCTGATTCAAAGAAGCAGAAACCAAAATTACACACTTCAGCTTCTATCTTTACTCCAGGAGAACCCCTGTACTGAGGCCCAACTTGACACTGAATTTGTTTGAGGAAATACATTGTTACGAGACAGACAGAACGTCTCTCCTGTCATCCTCCCACCCATGCCCAGCTAGCCCTCGCAGATGGCTTCAGTTCCTCTTTTATCCTCCTGTTATATAACTTCCCACCTTCCTTTGAAGGCCCCTCCAGCTCCAAGCCTGTGTATCCTTCGGAGATGAAGCCTAGTTAGCTTTCTTCAGCCTGGAAGGCAGCGCACCTTACCTTTCTGGGTTTATTGTTTCCCCTAAGGTTGCTCTCCCCAGCCACTGAATTAACCTCAGGGCAGTAGGAGAAACTGGCTAATTCCAGAGGAGGTGAACAGGAAGGACCTTTTGCTGTCTGTGAGAATTCAGGGACCCTTCCCAGAGCCAGCCAGCCAGTCTGTTCAAGCTTGCCTTAGTTTGATGGACTCCAACTTTCTGAGAAGGTGACACTGGAGCTGGTGCATGAATCGTAATCCCAGACACATGTCCAGAAATTCCTGGTGGTGAGAATTAAGAGCAGGACATTACGACAAGGCAAGATCATTGTCCTGTGCTGGGTTCTCCCACTAACTAGCTGTGTGACCTTGGGCAAGTCCCTTTCAATGTAAGATGAATCACAAAACAGGCAGCATGTTCTTAAGCTGCAGGTCCCCAAAGGCACCCAAAACAGGGGAAGGAAACTCCCACCTCTGATAGACTTTACAATCTGACATTCTAGAAACAAGTTTTTTTGATTTCACTATTCATATAGGTTTTATTTTCATTTTAAATTGCACAGTCTTTTCAGTGTTGAGGATTTCTAAAGGTCTTAATCTAGTTTTGGTTGTGAGGGATGCCAGACCCAGACTCCAGAGTTCTAGCTCCAGCTACCTCAGTGTTCATATTGCTTCTAAAGACTGAAGGCTTTCGACCCATTCTTTCATAAAACAAATAATTTGCAATACCTATTATGTACTAAACACTGTACTAGATCCTGGATTTTATAGAAATGAATGGTAGTACAAAGTACAGACCAATCATTCATTTATTTATTAGACATCTATTGAAGCCCACTCTGTGTGAGACAGTATACATATCAGTCAACCAAGAAGAGTTCCTGCCTTAATGATGTCACAGTCTAGTGTAAGAATAGACAGGTGGCTGCCCTGGAGTAAGAGGCCAGAATAGCTAAGAAGTACAGAGAAGGGACTGATACAGCCTATTGAGCCGGAGGGGCTTTCTGGAGGAGATGGCATCTGATTTCTGGAAAATATAAACTATATCAAAGTCTAATGGATTCCATAGTTGCTTGTTGGCTTTAATCCTTTTGGTGAATATTTATAGAGTATCTACTATGTCATAGGCATTATGAGAAGTTTCAGGAATTCAGAGAATAGGCAAATATAGTCCCTAAGTTCCTACAACTTAATGTCTGCAAGGCCTTAATGGACCTTACAATTTAAAGCTCTCACATAAAGCTTGTGAAACCCTGGTGTAGATAAATTCCACATAAAGTCTTTTGGGTGGTAATTGCCAGAATGGGAACCCAAGTCCTCTGGTTACCACTGAGCATTGTTTCCTCCATCATACTGAATTCCACAGTGGCTTGGATCCTTCAAAAGACATATCTTGAGAACTCCAACTGTTCTCTGAGGATGCTATGTCCACCTTTAGGGTCTGCCATCCTGCTGCCCTCTTTTTTTTTTTTTTTAATGACAGCACTTTATTACAAAGTGCTTTCACATGCATAGTTCACTTAAGCCTCATGATGAACTCAGAAATAGGGACACTGTATTCCCATTTCACATATGGGGAACATGTGACTTAGTGGAATTGACTTCCTCCAAATTGTTTATATATTACATATATATATATAATACAATAAAATAATAATATATGTATATATAGCCAGTCTATATATCATATATATATGACATAGTCAGTGGCCAAAGCCAGGGTGAAACCCAGTTTGTCTGATCCACAGTCCAGAGCTCTGTCCACGTTTCATGCTGCCTCTTCCAACTCAGACTTCCAACCTTTTAGGTATATAATCCAGGGCGAGTCACTTCACCTTAGTGTCTTAATTTGTAAAATGAAGATGATAATGCTCACTTGACAAAGATTAGCGACGTCTCATGTTTTTTATTCCTCACGTCTCTGCCTGTTGGGACCTGTCCCTCCTCCACTGTGTGATTCCCGACAGTGACCGATCTACAGGAGTCCATCTCCACCACCACAGAGGGAGGCACTTGACCCAAAACACTCAATCGGATTGTTCCACTCCCCTGGACACAGTATTCCAAGGGAGTGCAAATTACCCAAGCAGGGTTCATCCTTAGGGGAGCACTGCTGCTGTGAGAGAGAAGGTCCCTGTCCTTCAGAGAGCTTGATTTGATCCTGAACTTAGCCCAGCCCTGTGGACTCCAGTTAAGTGAACATCTGTGTAGCTTCAGTTAGTTGATTTTCTGTTACTTGCAACCAAAAGTTTAAAGATACTGTAAAATTAAAGAGATTATATATGTAAAATGTGTAGCCCAGTGCCTGGCACGTAGCTGCCACTGAATAAATACGAGTACCTTTTGATCTCCATCCTCCCCGACCACCTCCCGTAAATATACTAAATTAACAAGTATAGATCAAATGCTGTGGAATTTTTTTCTCTTGCTAGTCACCTAATCTGAAGACTATATTTTGCTTATTTTTTTATAACATCTTTATTGGAGTATAATTGCTTTACATTGGTGTGTTAGTTGCTGCTGTATAACAAAGTGAATCAGTTATATATATACATATATTCCCATATGTCTTCCCTCTTGCGTCTCCCTCCCTCCCACCCTCCCTATCCCACCCCTCTAGGTGGTCACAAAGCACCGAGCTGATCTCCCTGTGCTATGCGGCTGCTTCCCACTAGCTGTCTGTTTTACATTTGGTAGTGTATATATGTGCATGCCACTCTCTCACTTTGTCCCAGCTTACCCTTCCCCCTCCCTGTGTCCTGCCGTCCTCTTATGGGACAATAAAAGGAAGTCATTCTTTTGCATTATACCGGGTATAATGCTAGACAATCTTTTTTTTTAAACTTTCCCAAATCACCTATTTTCTGTCCCTTTAACCATTTTTATTTTTCTTCTCCCTTTGTCATCATTTGGAGGACAAAATAGAAAACCTAAACTTTAAAAAGGCCTGACAATTGTAAAATATATTGAAAGTATCTATTCCCAGCCCCTACCCAACAGAATTTTATTAAAATGGCCCTACAGTATTTTTTCTAGTTTTTTAGCTTTTTTTCTAGTTTTATTGAGATATAATTGACATACAGCACTGATAAGTTTAAGGTGTACAGCATCGTGATTTGACTTATATGTATTGTGACATGATTACCACAATAATTTAATTAACATCCATCATCTCATATACATATGAGGAAAAGAAAGAAAGGAAAAAAAAGTTTTTTCTTATGATGAAACATCTTGGGATCAGCTCCCTTAACAACTTTCAAATATACCGTACAGGAGACTATAGTCATTATTATGGTGTACATTACGTCCCTAGTACTTATGTATCTTATAGCTAGGTTTTTACCTTTTGGCCACCTTCATCCAATCCCCCCCACCACCTCTAATAACTACAAATCTGATCACTTTTTCTATGAGTTTGGTTTTTCTTTTTAGGCAGGGAAATGATGTGATCTGACTTTGATTCCTTTTTATATTTTTATGATTCTGCCATGTGCTGAAGATATAATGCACTGTCAGAAGGCAGGGCTGGAAGCAGACAGGCCAGCATCCTCACTGGGGACACTCGGGTTACTTCAACAAGTGAGGTAGCACTAAAAATGCAAAGAAGTGGGTGGATACAGGCTATATATTGGAAGGAGAGATGAGAACGTTAACAGTTTGGGAAGGAGGACTGAGCAACAGAGCAGAATCAGGGATGATCTCAAGGTTTTGTACTTGACCAATTAAGTCAATATTAACTGAGAAATAAGAATACTAAAAAGAAAACAGGTCTGGTCCAATTTCGAACATGATAAGCTTGAGAAAGATGCCTAAGAAGTGTCTTCATGGATATGCCTTAAAGATGGTTGAAGGGCTTCCCTGGTGGCGCAGTGGTTGGGAGTCCCCCTGCCAGTGCAGGGGACACGGGTTCGTGCCCCGGTCCGGGAGGATCCCACATGCCGCAGAGCGGCTGGGCCCGTGAGCCATGGTCGCTGAGCCTGCGTGTCCGGAGCCTGTGCTCCGCAACGGGAGAGGCCACAATGGTGAGAGGCCCCGCATACCGCAAAAAAAAAAAAAAAAAAATGTTTGAAGATAAAAGTCTGGAACTCAGAAAAGCACTCAGGACTCGAGATAGAACTGTGAGCGTTGTCAGAAAAGTTAGGAATCTTTGGAGACACAGAACAGAATTCCTAAAACCAGAAAGAAAATGAGGAAGTGCATTTAAAACGTTTAGTTGCACGAGGCTGTTTCTAGCAGCAGCAACCACTAGGCAATGGGGCTGTCTGTCGTCAAAGAGGGGAAAAAATCCTTCTTCCACCTTAAGTCTGTTCCCTCAAGCAAGAGCCAAAACAGGAGTCTATTCTGTGTGGGGAGATTCTGACAGCACAGAATCCCAACAGTGCCTGTGCTTTCAGAAAGGCTTCATGTGTTTAACATTTATTGTGAATGGAGCCCTAAAATTTTACCACCTTCCATAAACCTTTATTGTTTATCTGGGTTTCCGACTCCAAGCAGAAAGTACCCGTGCTCTATCACACATTCCTTGAAGTATGTCAGTGTCAAAGACACAGAACATATTAAGCACGTGGTCCCAAGAGAAAGGAGGCTTTGACAGAAAGAGGCATGAGTCTGCTTCCCTACAACTGTTTTTACCACTTGGCTGGTGGACTGTTCACCATCCTTACTGCATTTTTCTATTCAGCTACCACCAGCTTTGCAGCCCACATAGTTAATACAAATTCTATCAGCATAATTCACATCTCCTTTTATCATACAACTCAGATCTTATTACTAGCTCATCGTACTTCAGTAGGGATTTAGATTGTTTTATAACCATTTTCTCAAATGCTGGGCACTTTATAAATGTATGACTTTTATGGCAAATCAATACATTTTATCCACCCATTATTCAGCAGGGGACATATCTTACTGCATTCACTATGCTATTAACATTAACTTTTCAATCCAAGGGAAATTTTAAAATAAAAAAAAATTCCTAGTATAAGACAGGAATGAGGAAATAGAGAAAGAAGAGTTGGGATTCAGGAATAAAGTAGAAAGAGTTATGAGTACAACAAGATTTTGCTTTTCTTCCATAATGCAATCAAAGTACATGAACCAGCAGAGATCCTTATTTCTCTCAAAAATTATTAGAATGGTTGGTTTAGGACAGTGGTTTTCAACAGAGGATGATTTTTTCCTCCCTCCCAGGGGACACTTAGCCATGTCCGGAGACACTTTTGGTTGTCACACTGAGGAGGAAGTATTACTGAGTGTGTAGAGGTCAGGGATGCTGCTAAACCCCTTACCATACACAGGACACACCACCTTACAGCAAAGATCCAACCCCAATGCCAATAGTGCCAAGGTTGAGAGACCAGATTCAAAACATGGAGCTTCATAATTCTACCCCTGTTCATGCTCAGCCAGACCCTCAAACAGAGGTTTTAAAATTTTTGTGTATTTATATTCTTTTCAAATTTCAAATCAATCATTAAAGATGCCTTTTGATATACTTGGAAAATGGCTAATAATATTATCTCTTTGGAGAATACGAACAGCCTGGTAATGCTGACTTATCAAAATGCCAGTGAGTGGTTAAAGTTGAGTTGCTTAAACATAGCTCATAAACCTATCAGGGAATCAACTTTAACCATTCAAAATGTCTTAAGAGTCACACACTGGAGTGAAATTGTTGATAAGCAATGTACTTAATCTTGGTTTCTTCATAAACAAATGATTGGCTAATTGACCAGCAAAGGGCTTTGTTAGATTAACAAATAGAATTGAAATTATTAATTTAGTTACTGTTTTAAAATTGCAAATCCGTCCCCCAGCTTTATTTAATTTGGCCAAACACCTAACATATCATTTTAGGACAATTACCCACTACTTAAGTTTCAAATTTATATATCGTGTGTTTTATTTGTTTTATTAACGCTTAGTTCTTCTGCTAATTTTAGGAAGTGAATAGTTTTCCTAGAGCAGATATTAGAAGATTAAACTCTTCAAACTTTTTAAAATAATAGGGAGAATTTAAGTGACTGGAGGTATAACTGTACAAATCAGTGTTACCCAATATATTGGCTAAGAAATCCTGAGGTCTTCAGACTATTTGAAAGGGGTCTTCAATATATGTACACCATAGCAGCTATTTAATACTCGTAACAAAGTGATAATCACTAGCACTTATTGACCAACGGTTACATCCTAAGAACTTTAAATGCATCAAATCACTTTGTAACGTCTCCAGTAGGCTGACAGTATACTCTCCCCACCTTGAAGGCAAGAAACACGGGACTTGTTGAGAGAGGTTGTATCTTCCTCCAGGTAACACATTTGCTAAGAGGAAGAGCTGCATTTGTCTGTCTCAGTCCTGATTTCTCCACCAACCTGCTATACATAAACATATTTGCGATTATTAAATATACAAATTTGAAAAGCATTACTGAACATACAGTATTCTACCGTATTCAATTCTCAAGGTGTTGAAAACTAAGACTCCACACAAAGTTTTAACTTTATAAAGACTGAGAGCCATGGTAATAAATTTCTCCCCTCACTTACTTATGCTTCTCAATTATTCTCGCAGCATGCGGTGTTAGAAATGCTTGATGAGATCCTCAGCTCACACAAGCACATTCAGTAACTTAATCATCGATCATGAAACAACACATGACTATTCTACCTTTGTCTCTAGCTTTAAGTTTCTACTTCAATATTCAATATACAGACATATTACTGTACCTATTAAAAACTAAGCAGTTGTTTTTTGCAGGGCTGTGTAATTTAATTGAACCAGGATATGTGTCTCCCTCGCAGACTAGTTAGGTCCTCAACCAGTCTTCTGTGTGATGAGAATATTAGGACTCCAGGTATTAGGACTCCAAAAAAATATTCATCAGCATGGCTAGCTGTGAAGTCTGGGGAAGCAGTGGAATGTACTGCAGTTCTTCGGAGCTGGAGCCCTTGGCAATAGAAGGGAATGTAATGGACTTATTTTCCAGTGTTTGTATCCCCCATAATGTTTGTGTCCTGTGGTAACTCAGCATATATTTAAAAAGAATCAGTGGAACTCACTTCATTTCCTGCCTGTTTCATCTTCAGACTGCTTTAACTTTCGATTATTTTCACACGGAGCTGAAACCTAGCTCTTGGAACTGTCTGTTCTTTTATAAGCCCGACAGAAGCTACCTGATCAGACCAGGACTAATTTATTAATTTCTGCCCCAGCCTGTGAGCTGGCAACAGGTGACACAGACAAGTGTTCCTTTCCAAGCCCTGCTCAATTGCATAGGCCTGAGCAAAGTTGTCTTTGATTTAAACCACTAAGTTTTGGGGTGGTTTGTTATACAGCAATAGCTAGCTAAAACAATTAAACTAACATAAGTTTTTAACATTCATTCATTCATCCATTCGGCAATTATTTATTAAGCACCTGCTAAGTGTCAGGGCTGTTCTAGTTGCTGGGTATTTAGCTTTAAGGAAGAAAAAATCTTTCTAATGGAAGATTATATTGCAGTGGAGAGAGACAAAATTAATGTACAGAGAGAGAGAGAGAAAGATGATAAAACATAAATATGAACATCAGATGATGGAAAGGAAAATAAAAAGAATAGTGGGCAGAGACTGACGGGGTGAGGTCTCAAGGAGCAAGTCAAGTTGGTATCTGGACCCACAGTTTTCCAGGCAAAAGGGAAGCAAGTGCAAAGGCAGGCATGTGTCTGGTTTATCTCAGGGAAAACAAGGAGGCTGAGATGGCTGCAGTGCAGTGGGCAGAAGGGAGAATCCTAAGAGGCTGGGTCAGGATGGTATGCTGGAGGCCAAGTTACAAAGGGCTTTGAGGAACCTGCATCACCTTGTGTGTGAGATGGGAAGCCATGAGGGGTTTGATGAAGTAGTGACTGGGTCTGACTGACATCTAGAAGGATGACTGATGAGGACCTTTATTTACTGTATGACAGGCATTGTCCCTACTGCTTTACACTTATTAACACATTTAGTCTTCACCACTGTGTCAGATAATACTGTTGTTTTACTTCATTGTAAATTTTTATGTGATCACGTAGTACACCTAGCAAATGATACTTCGATTTAGTTCTCAATAAATGTATTTAGGTTTAAACAATCAGTTAAGGGGGGGCTTCCCTGGTGGCGCAGTGGTTGAGAGTCCGCCTGCCGATGCAGGGAACGCGGGTTCATGCCCCGGTCCGGGAGGATCCCATATGCCGCAGAGCGGCTGGGCCCGTGAGCAATGGCCGCTGAACCTGCGCGTCTGGAGCCTGTGCTCTGCAACGGGAGAGGCCGCAACAGTGAGAGGCCCATGTACTGCAAAAAAAAAAAAAAAAAAAAATCAGTTAAGGGACTTCCCTGGTGGTGCAGTGGTTAAGAATTCGCCTGCCAATGCAGGGGACACGGGTTCGATCCCTGGTCTGGGAAGATCCCACATGCCATGGAGCAACTAAGCCCGTGTGCCACAACTACTGAGCCCGCAGGCCACAACTACTGAGCCCACGTGCCACAACTACCGAAACCTGTGTGCCTAGAGCCCATGCTTCACAACAAGAGAAACCACTGCGATGAGAAGCCAGTGCGCCACAATTAAGAGTAGCCCCCACTCGCCGGAACTAGAGAAAGCTCGTGCAGCAATGAAGACCCAACGTAGCCAGAAATAGATAAATAAATTTATTTAAAAAATCAATTAAGACATCAATTAAATGATAGTACATGGTTATATAAGAGGTCATGAAAGTGATAGGCAAAAAAGATTGAAGTTTGAGAACCACAGGTCTAGAGTAGCACTTCTCAAAATTTAATACACATTCGGTTCACCTAAAGAGCTTGTTAAAATACGGATTCTGATCCAGTAGGTCTGGGGTGGGCCAAGATGCTGTAATTTTTTTTTTTTTTTTCCGGTATGCGGGCCTCTCACTGTTGTGGCCTTTCCCGTTACGGAGCACAGGCTCCGGACACGCAGGCTCAGCAGCCATGGCTCACGGGCCCAGCCGCTCCGCGGCACGTGGGATCCTCCCGGACTGGGGCACAAACCCGCGTCCCCTGCATCAGCAGGCAGACTCTCAACCACTGTGCCACCAGGGAAGCCCAAGATGCTGTATTTTTAACTAACACCCAGATGCTGCTGCTGGTCTGTGGACTCAGCTTTGGAACGTAGATCCCGTGGATGCAAGATCTAGGAGCCTGTCAGCTACTTACCCAAATCCATTCAACAGCTGAAGAAAATTAGGGGAGAGTCAAGCTGAATCCTGGTTACTTGGACTCTGGTGCAACATTCATTGCATCTAATGCTAACTCATTTGATAATGTTGATGCAAAATATTCATCAATGATATATCTGAAGAAACTTCCAGGACTCCTATATTTTCCCACAGGTGCTGAATGAGGAAAAATTTAAAACCACTTTTAAAAACACAAATCCTCCAAACAATATACTTTACATCAGCTCCTAACAATTATTTCCCTTCTATTGAAGGAGAGAGATTTCCTCCCATCAGGACCTGCAACATATAATTTGATCTAATGCAACGACAGCTGACTCGCCTCCCTTTAAAGGGACTCGTTAGGATGGCCATTTCTTAATTACATTTTTTTAAATATGGACCATTTTTAAAAGTCTTTATTGAATTTGTTACAATATTGCTTCCGTTTTATGTTTTGGTTTTTTGGCCACAAGGCATGTGGGCTCTTAGCTCCCCAACCAGGGACTGAACCCGCACCCCTTGTACTGGAAGGCTAAGTCTTTAACCACTGGACTGCCAGGGAAGTCCCTCTTAATTACTTTTTAATCGAATCTTTTAATTCCTCACTCACCTTATTGGATCAGATGTCTTCAGATGACCGTAAAAACTCTTATTTCTCTGTTAGACAATCAGACCCATTCACCTCTGAACACTGAACGTGTCAGCTAAAACAAGCGACAGTCTGACATGACACTGCTCGCTACAGTAAAAGCCAAGCAGCCATTCATGTTCCACAGCTGCCATGTCCCCTCTATAAAATATTCATTCACGCTGTGTCATTCTTTATTCAGCTGCCAAAAATGAAACAGCTGAGGAACCTTCAAGTCATCAGGATGGAACCGTTGCCCACACAGACATGTCAACGCATCTACAATTAATTTGAGTGTAGTGGGGAGAAAGGCCCTTGCACTGCTGTCAATACTTTTAAAAATGATTAGGAAAAAGTTGCCTGGCAATACCTTCAGGCCACCTTGGCTTTCATTCACCCACAGTTGTGAGAATGAGATCACATACGTTGGGAAGAAACTTTTTTTTTACTTAAAATATAATTTAAATAAAAACCCCTGCTGGCTGCACAGCAGGCAGCGATCACAGCCCCGCCCTTGGACACCTTATGGCCCAGCAGCAGGAATTTTACAGGCAGAACAGAAACTGAAGCCTTATCTGGCCAGAAACTTTTGATTAATCACATCTACTCACTTTGGCCTGGCCTTAACTCCCACGGATAGTCAACGATTCCCAGAGAAGGGTTTGGGATTTATTCCAACCCAGCAAAGAATCAAGATCAACTCAGATCACCCTAACAAGTGAGGGAAGAGAATCATCATAATTTTCATCATGTCATTGTTACTTTTCCGTGTTTTGTAGGTTAATTTATTGCCCTGATGAAAGAAAATTCTCCCTAATTCCTCTCTCCCTAATTCCTCCTTGAAGGTTCACAGAGTGTAAATATGTTTCTCCCTTGCCCCCAAGTGGAAACATGAATGAAGGGAATTATGAATTAAAACTGTACCAGTTAGTTATCAGTTGTAGAAAAATGCTACACACACACACACAACTGAATTCATTGCCTTAGAACAAAAATAATTTATTCTCGTGGGTAAGACTTAAGTCCACTGGGGCATGGTTACTCTAGGCTGGGCTTGGCTGGGCAGCAGGGGGCAGGCTGCCACCCAGAGTGGACCAGGCTGGGTGACTGACTCTTTTCCACATGTGTCTCATCCTTCTTGGATGAGTGATCTCGCCAGACACATGCCTCTTGTGGCAGTATCAGAGGCCCAAGAGGAAAAGCAGAAACGTGCAAAGCTCAGAACTGCCATGTTGACACTTCCCAAGGGCTATTGGCCAAAGCAAGTAGAGCTCAGAGTTAAAATATAAGGATTAAGCAACAGCAAGGGGGCAAGTGCATGGAGCAGAGAAGAACAGGGACCATTCCTTCAATCGAGCACCTTAGCTACCACTTCCTGCCCTTGTGTGTCCACTACAGAAAGTGAATGTGGGAACTCCACGCTCCATGAATTCTAGGCCAAGGCGAGTTAAGTTGCTCCCTCCTCCTCCTTCTATAGGCAGTCTCCCCTCTGCTGTTTAGGGCACTCTTTTTCCGGTCTGTCGTCATGAAAACTGAAGTTGCTCTCAAATGAAAATAATGATCGACTCCCAACAGAATATAGAAAATATTAAACTATGTGCAGAGGAATAAATGCATTCCTTCTTCTCTCGTTAAGAACTTTTCCTGGGAAGCAGATATTGTGTGTTCACTGAGGTCCAAGCTTCTCTCTCAGTACTTCTGAGCGACACAAATAGTATCTCGTCATCAGCGCCTGCGGAGGAATCTTCTAAATGGTGAACTAGTCAGCTAAGATGTATGGAAAAGTCCATGTGCAACTCATTTTCCATCAATACTAATAAATTCTCCCAATTGCCCCCAGTCTTGGTATATGTGCAGGTTTTGCAGTAGAATTTAAATTAATAGGTGTGACCTTCCAGTGACTTGTCCTGTGTTCTCATAAATTTCTTCTGTTTGCTAACGATGCTCCAGTGAGAGACATTCTGGAAGTTTCTAACATGAAAACCCACAAATATGGCATGATTTTATATTTCTAGGAGTCTATTAAAAATAAAATAAGACAGAGACTGTAACTTTCCAAGGTGACTTTGTGTTTTGGTGGTGTTTAGAAATTATTTCTAAAATATATTTTGGAGTTAAATCTTTCCCTTTCTTCCAGAAGTAAATTATTTGGTGGTTATTAAACATCAAATAAGGCCCTGACAAATTGTTGATGAATGCTTCCTGCGGACCCAGATGTGTGAACGTCATTGCTGGTGGGGAAATGAGAATGTTTTCTGATGCCTTGTGGAGCCCAAGCTGCAAAACTAATATTTCTGTGTTCATTTCTTTCTGTTTTCTTCTGCTATGTATGATATCGGAGGCACAGCAGCAGGAATTTGACAGGAAGGGAATATTTAAAACACACACTAAATGGCTTGCTCATCTCTAGTATGTCAGTTCATTTGTGGGAATCTGTCAGCCATTGGCATCAACCGTCCTCTTTGAGTTCTCAGTTTTGTTCGCACTTCCTAAAATAAAGCGAATGTACTCATTACACAGCATATTAAATTCTGCAAATTACACCTGGCTGAACTCTAATATCTGGGGGAGCTTCCCTCCCTGGAATACACACTGCCTGCCTTCAGGGACCCTGTCCATTTTCTTTCTTCTTACAGCCAGTATTTTGCACATTGTAGGTACTCAAAACATATCCGTTGACTAAATAAATGAATGGTGGCTACATATCACCACTTCTGTTCTGAAACTATTTCAGCCTGTTGAGAAAGCTTCTTGGCCATGTGAAGAATTACTGACTATGGAGAAAATGTTTTCATTCCTTAGTTGGCATTCAAGGCTTTCCACATTCTAGTTGTACCAATCCTGTAGTCGCCGTATACTACTTAGCAGGGAGTCAGTGCAGGGTAGCAATTAAAGGTGAGTGTCGGTGTCCTTCTAAGTCCTGGTTCAAACCACAGCTCCATTTCTATTGGCTGTTCTGGTTTGAGAAAGTTATTCAGCCTCTCCCATCCTCAGTTTCTTCATCTATTAGAGAAAATAATAGCAAAAACTTTATCTGGTCCTTGTGAGGATTAAAGGTATTAGTATATGCACAGCCAGTATGTTGAACAGATATAAATGTGGTTGTAATCAAAATTCAATTTTATTTGCTCCTGTTGTCCTTTCCAATTTCCTTTTTTTTTTTTGGTATAATATGGTTTTATACCAACACTGGCAAAAATTTAGGGGCCAAAGTGGAATCAACCTACTAGACCAGGCCAGGTTCAGGTTTGGGAAATAATCATTACTGAAAATTTTGTTTAGAAAGCTAACAGAAACTAGTCGTTAAGAACATGGGCTCCAAAGACAGATCAAGTTGGCTCGAATCATAATTCTGCCACGGATAGGTGGGACATGTTACTTAAGGTCACCATGCCTCAGTTTTCTCATCTGTAAAATGAGGTTAATAATAGTGTGCTTTTTATGAAGATAGAATGAGTTAATGTGCAGAGAACTTATAACTGTATGTGGGACACAGTAGACACTTTATCATGTTAGCCATTAATTTCCCCCAACAGAAAAGCATTTCTTTCCCATATGTGTTGTGTTCTTTTATTCTCTCATACCCACACATTCTAAACCAGAAATAATAATAATAATAGTAAATGAATAATAACAACACATGTAAACTGCACTTAACATGTCATTCACTATGCTAAGTGCTTTTCATACCGTTTCTCTTTTAACTTTCAGAACAAGTCTATGAGGTAGAAATAATTAGCCCAGAGTCTAATTTTTTACAGCAGACGAAACTATGATTCATTTACAGAAGAGGTAGGAATCTGTACATGGTACCAAAATGCAAGTAATGGAGCTGGGATTTGAAGACTGGTTTCTCTGATTCCAAAGCCTCTCTTTTAATCGCTATGCTCCATTGCCTAAATCTTCAATTACAGATAACTGTTTAGAGTAAATTACAGTATAGGCACACAAGGGAACACTGTACAGTTATAAAAAGTAGTGTTATAGAAGTATGATTAGTTAAATGAAAAGAGGGACAAGGTATAATCTTTGAAAAAGAAACAGATTGCAAAATAGAATGCATATTCTGATAACGTTTTTCTTAAAAAATGCAAATATATGTGTACTCAGAAAAGAATGGAAGCTGTTTATAAAATGGTGAATAATGATCCTCTCTCAGTGAGGGGTTGGATATTATCTTTTAAACAGCTATTTTAAAAATAAACATTTATTCCACAGGAAACCCATTTTTCTTTAAATCATTTATTTGTGTATATGGCTGTGATGAAAATGCGTGTAGCCAAATAGAAGCATGCTTCAAAGAAACAGTTCAAAACTGGGAAAATGTTCATGATACAGCGGATATGCTATGAACACGCTCTTCACTATGATCCCAGTTTTGTTAATTTTTCAAAATCAATATTATTTTATATCTTACTGAGAGCAAAATATTATGTGTTGGAAATCTCTGCATATGGAATTCTGAGTTATTTTTTTCTCACACTTTTTTTATACCTCTCTAATTTTCTGGAAATAATCGTAGAACAAAAGTAAGAGCTAATATTGTGTGTGTGCCTGTGTATGTGTGTATACTTATTTTGTGCTAGACAATGTCCTAAATGCTTTCCATGCTTATGTCATTTAAGCCTACCGTGGAGTAGATACTACAAATACATTTTATACTTGTGATAATTAAGGCTGAGACTAAGTAAATTGTTCAAGATCATGCAGCTAATATGTGACAGAGCCAGAATTTTAACTCAATCTATAAAAACCAAAAGCCTAGTCCACAAAATGTTTGATTATTTCCTTTCCCCCAATGCACTGTTATCCTGGTTTAAAAAAAAAAAAAAAAGTGGGTCCCTTTGGAGAAGACTGGGAGAAAGATTAACAGTATATAATATTTGACTGAGATAAGGGATGCCCAGATGGCTAGTGAAACATTGTTCCGGTGCCTACTAGGGTGTTTCTGGAAGAGATTATTAGCATTTGAATCAACAGACTGAATAAACAGCATCACCCTCACTGTCGCAGGTGGACATCACTCAATCCATTGAAATCCCGAAAAGAATTAAAAAGGTGGAGGAAGGGCAATTTCACTCTTTCTCCTTGAACTGAGACATCCTTCTTCTCCTGCCCTCAGGCATTGGCACTCCTGGTTGATAGGTTTTCAGGCCCAGACTAGGATTTATAGCATCTGCACTGATTCTCAGGCCTTTGGATTTGGACTGAATTATACCATCGGCTTTCCTGGTTCTCTAGCTTACAGACAGCAGACGGTGGGAATTCTCAGCTTCTATAACTAACTGAACCAATTCCTATAATAAACCTCCTCTTAATATATCCATATATATATATGGATATATTTTATATATATATATGTATCCATATATATATATGGATATATATATATATATCCATATATATCCTATTGGTTTTGTTTCTCTGGTGAACCCTGCCTAATACATGGAGGCTAGGAAGTCTAAGATCAAGGGAGCAGCAGATGAGGTATCTGGTGACGGCCCATTTCCTGGCTTGAAGATGGCCACCTCTTCATTATATCCTCACCTGGCACAGAGCAGAGAGCAGAAGCTCGGGAGTCTTTTCTTATAAGAGCAGTGCCCCCGTTCTTCAGGGTTCGGCCCTCATGACCTAATTACTTCCCAACGGCCTCACCACCAAATGCCATCAGATTGGGGGTTAGGATTTCAACATATGAATTCCGAGAGGACACAAACATCGATTTCATAGCGGGGGGTAAGTGGGGGGAGTTAAGCTGATGTGAGAGGTTGTACATCTGTGTCTGTGCAATTAGTACACCCCCAAATGCACCTCAGATGGCAAATCTGCTTTGGGGAATAAGTGGACAGGGGCTGAAATATATAAATCTACTTTGAAACATACTAGTTAACAACTACACATACATATCTACTACGGGTAGCCCCATTTTATTAGGACTTGCATTCCTTTTTTTTTTTTTGGCCGTGCCATGTGGCATGTGGGATCTTAGTTCCCCGACCAGGGATCGAACCTGCACCCCCCGCAGTGGAAGCTCAGAGTCTTAACCACTGGACTGCCAGGGATGTCCCTTGCATTCTTTAATCTATATATACTTTTAAGTGGGTGTTAAAGTTTCAGATGAACTCTGACAAGCATTGTCCACAGCGTTTCTCCAGTTAGTAAGCTGAATAGTTGTCTATCAAGGAAACGTACCCTATTCTCCTTTCAAAAGAGAAGAATTTAACGAGTGGCAGTATTTTTTTTTTTTGGTATGTGAGAAATACTTAAGTTGATCTGCCACACCTTAATTTCAATCCAGATTGTGTGTTATTTTTATATTGTTTCAAAACCACACAGGTGCCATTTCTCAAAATGAGTTGTAACATAATTAATTACTCATTGGTGACTAAGAAAACTTTTCTTCGTCTTCCTTCCCCTACATAAAGGTTGACATTCATTTTAATAGAGCACAATTTTGAGACTTGGTCTTTAAGTTTCCTAATTGCATGTGCAAATAAATGGTACAATTCTGGTAAATCAAATAACGAAAACAGGAAATGTTGGTTTACCTCAGACTAAGATAAACATCATTAAGATTCTCTTATTTCCCTTGAAAGTCGATGGCCAAATTATAGCACTTAAAGTGGCCAGCAATACTTCAGCACCTCAATTAAAGAAAATGCTTGGATTGAGAAACACAATATTTTACAGTCCTAGTTGGCTTAGATTGGAGATAAGAATCCTTCCATCCATGCAGTTCTTCTTTGCAGAGTTCTTTCATGTAATGTGGTCCTTCCATTACCTTCAGCATCAGAGAAATGGATTTTTATGTCCATGTTTTATAGAAATCAAAACGGACATTGTGAGTGATTAAGGTACTAGCTGAAGGTCACATAGCTAATAAATGATGGAGCACAGAGTCAAACATAGGTACGCAGATTGGAAGTCCACAGCTCATTTTGTGTCCCCAACACCCCTCCCACTTTAGATAGGGTAGATGCAGTAATAAACCAGACACATCCATTATAAGAGACAGAAAAACCCAGCCCAACCTGGCTAAAGCCAAAAAGGGGAATCAACTACCTAAGTAATTTTAGAGGCCGCAGGTAAGACTGCTCTAAGACTGGACTTGGTTAGAGGCAGAAATCCTATCATCACAAATACATTTCTCTCCATCTCTCCTCACTTTGTTGGCATTAGTTTCAGGTTCAAAGTGGAGGCGCCTAGCCAGTCCAGAGCAAAACAGATAACACGCTTCCCGAAGTATTAGCATAAGGCCCAGGATTCTCTGAGATTGGATGACTTGGATCGTGTGCCCACCCCTGGACTCATCACATTGGTCAGAGAGGTGAAATCACACTGATTAGCCAGACCTAGGGGTCCATCCAAACCGTGGGGATTGAAAGTGGAAGAGTGGTTCCCCCAAAGTTTCAGAGTGCTGTTACAAAGAGGATGATGAATAGTAGACCCTCAAAACAGCAGATACCCATCATTACAAAGTTAAAAGAGACTGAGACGGTCTTACCTGACCCCTGCTGACATCCCCAGAAAGTCTTTTTTTTTTCCTTTTTTTTTAATTAAAGCACATTAAACAGCAATTACATTGCAATATGAAAATTTGTAATTGATCAATTAATTAATCTGCTACTATTTCTGGTTAAATGCCTTTCAGTTATACTGTTTTTACTGTATCCTTCTCCCTGGCAGGCTTCTGGAATAGGAAGCAGGCTGATTCAGGTTCAAATCACAGCTCTGCCAGTTTCCTAGACTTGGACAAATTTATCAGCTTCTCTGGGTCACAATCCCTTCTCTTCATTTGTAAAGTGGAGATAAAAAGAATACTCATCCCATGGCGCTGTTGGGAGAATTAGAGATAATGCATAGAAACTGGCATGTATTAGTGCGCAATGATGTTTGATGTGGTTATTGCTGATGTGTAGTTATTGTCATCAGTACCCATAGCTGTCACCTCACACTGGTCAGAGTGGCCGTCATCAAAAAATCCACAAACAATAAATGCTGGAGAGGGTGTGGAGAAAAGGGAACCCTCCTGCACTGTTGGTGGGAATGTAAATTGTTACGGCCACTGTGGAGAACAGTATGGAGGTTCCTTAAAAAACTAAAAATAGAGCTACCATATGACCCAGCAATCCCATTCCTGGGCATATATCCAGACAAAACCATAATTTGAAAGGAGGCATGCACCCCGGTGTTCATTGTAGCACTATTCACAATAACCAGGACATGGAAGCAACCTACATGTCCATCTACAGAGGAATGGGTAAAGAAGATGTGGTACATGTATACAATGGGATATTACTCAGCCATAAAAAGGAATGAAATAATGCCATTTGCAGCAACATGGATGGACCTAGAAATTCATACAGAGTGAAGTAAGTCAGAAAGAGAAAGACAAATATCATATAATATCTCATATGTGGAATCTAAAACAATGGTACAGATAAACTTATTTGCAAAGCAGAAATCGAGTCACAGATGTAGAAAACAAACTTATGGTTACCAAGGGGGGGAAGGAGAGAGTGTAGGATGTATTGGGAATTAGGACTGACATACATACACCACTATGTATAAAATAGATAACTAATGAGAACCTACTGTATAGCACAAGGAACCCTACTCAATGCTCTGTGGTGACCTAAATGGGAAGGAAATCTAAAAAAGAGTGGATATATGTATATGTATAACTGATTCACTTTGCTGTACAGCAGAAACTAACACAACATTGTAAAGCAACTATATTCCAATAAAAATTAATTAAATTAAAAAAATAAATAAAGGTCAGTGGAGGAATAAAAAAATACCCATAGCTGACGGGCACAGTTCCTAAGACTTAATAAGCGATCAATGAATGCTTTATCCCCTCTACCCAGGCCTCTCCTTACCTAGCATCCCACCAAGACCCAAGAAAGAATAGGTTCAAACACTCTCTTTTACACTGCATTCAGGTCAATAATCACAAAAAGAAGCCTTCACAGGTTGGTGTGTGTGAAGTCCACACCCCTGGCTATTTGACCACAGTTCTAATTGCTCCCTATAATGCTTTTAGAAAATAATTACTTTCTTGTAAACAAACTTTGCACTTGGCAAAAAGAGAAATCAATCTTGTATTCTGAATGCCTAAGCTCTCCCCAATATACAGGACAATGCTCAGAATGGAAACAAACATAAACAACAGCAACAGAAAATGCAGAAGACTCGATATGGAGCACAGCAATTCTGCACCTCTGGGAAATTAGAGACACAGCCTCTTTTTAATCTAATCTCTCTTTGACTCTAAAGATCAGCTTCATCTGCTTTGTTCCTATGAAAAATTTCAGTTACAGTCAATTAGTTTTCCTGACACCATGTAAATATGACCCTTGTCCCTGCTCTTACTTGCAACTGTAAATTTGGTCATAAATACTTGCGTACAAATGTTAAACAAATACTCTGGGGGGAAGAAGAGGCAAGGGAGGTTGACTCTAGCTGTCTAAGCAAGTTATATCGATGACCAGCTTGGGATCATGTCCTTGACCTTTGAGAATCCCCATTGCCTGCGCTACCAGGCACCTCCAATTAAGCCAGGTTTTGTGCAGCTGTGGTTGAATGTCAAGTGGATAAACAGACTCAAAGCAGGAATTGACGCTGGATGCTCCCATATTAATGTGACAATATCAGATTTATTTTGGCATTGTTCTTAGTACTTTAGATGTACATAGAACTTCATGAAACACTTCAATTGTATCTTGTCATTCACTCTTAAAAACCCATTAAAGTTGTTTATTGTGTTCATTTCCTTGGAGATGGAAGTAGTAGTTCAGTGAGGTTGAATTAAGTAGTCCAAGGTAAGTTTGCTGGTAAGGAAGGAAGCCAGGCAAAAGCAAGTATGGAGTCAGTTTAGTATAATTAACAGAGTGAATTTGGGAGCTGGGCTCTGCCTGTGTAGTCTGGAGAATGTTAGTTAACATTCTAAGCCTCAGTTTCCACCTTCATAAATGACTATACTGAGGCCTGTCAAGGATTAAAAATGAGCTAATACATACAGGGCATCGATGACAGTGCTTAGTTCACAGGAATGGTCATTGTAAAACCACTGCAATAAATGAGGCTTCTAGTATTAGTTACTCTTTTCATCCTCATCCTAGAATTTTGTATGAAATGCATTTTCTTTTTCTGTAGTCAACAACATATGTGTGTAGTCCGTAGCATGAGCATTTTCTATAGAGAAATGAAAATAATTCTTTTTATATCTCTAGCAAAAATATAGTCTCTTAAACTAGTTATTAGTTCATGATGATAGACAAGATGATAGACAAAAGTCTGTAGCACTCACATAACTATTACATTTGAGACCAGGTTTTCTGAGATTATTTGTGTAGGTATTTGCCTAATCTGCATTGAGAATTGTTTCCTTCCAAGACAAGCATGTTTGAAATAGCTGAAGAAATACGTGTAGAGTCTCCTAGATTATTGACTTGAAAAAAACGTTTAAATGTCGAATATCTTCCTGAAAGCTTTCTGACAGCATGACAAGTTAAAATTTTCACAAAACAGTTTGGCCTCTAAAATGATCAGTTGCAAAATGCCAAAAGTAATCAGGAGGGATGATTCATGACTTCTACACCTGTTCAGAGGTGGATAGAACCAACAGTGGGTGGCAATTACATCAAAGCAGCCATTTGGACTCTCCTCCTCCTTGGCCAATTAACTCTAAAAAAGATCCTTTGAGTTTGTGAGAAAAATGACTTAGGCCTAACTCGAAAATTTGCAGGTTGGCATACATAGGTATATATTGCAATGTCCTGATCATTAGGGAAAAGAGAGAGAAATATTGTAAATAAGTTGGCTTTAACAAAGCTGGCCATTTTCCAAGAGCCAACTCATTACTTTTAGGGGTTCTCAAAGCATGGCACATGGCTCACCTTTACAAAACTCACTCAGGATCCTTAATAAAGACTCAGATTCCAGGGTTTGGCCTCTGATGTACTACATTGGAATCTTGGAGCGTAGGGCCCTGAATCTTCATTTCCAAAAAGAACTCCAAGTGAGATTGTGCACATTACATTATAGTCACTGGCTCTGAGGCACAAAACAGAGCAGACATTAACCGCAGAATGTGTTAAATAAACTTATGTGCACATATGCAGTTTTTTTTCTAATTATTCAGTTTTTTAAAAGTCAGTGTTTAGTTGGATTTCAGTACATAATTGCTCAGATTCTTTTCTACATATGTCTCTTCTCCTTGCATGCACAGTCCCAGGTTTTGTCCTAACCTAGCTCTCAGTAAGAGAAAATTATAAGGACCATAGCAGGATGTGCAATGTGGAGAGCTGAATCCCTTGTTGCAACGGTCTAATCTGTTGGAAACCAGGGGAGTCAGGGGTTTTTCCTCTCCTGCTGATAGCAGTTTTCTACTCTTACTTCTCATATATTCATGGTCCTCAGCTCAGTCATTTAGAAAATGGGATTAGAAATAAAATTCCTGAGTCTGCTTGTAGTTACTTAAGCAAGTCACTAGGCAAGCATGGTAAAATCTTTTTACACTTCTCATTTTAGCAAGGTAAGGATTCTTGGGTATCCTGAAAACACAAGCACTCATGAGTGTGTGCACATACAGACACACACACGACTTTGAGATGTCCAATCATAAAATTTTTTTTAATGTACATTATATTGCTATAACACTACATATAATTATGCGGTATATAGTATAATTATATCACTATATAATATGTAATTACATGTTATACATTATGATTAATTATACATCCCATATATACCTGAAAAAAAGACAATTTTCCTCCATCTTATATTTTAAAGTCCCTTCATACTTCATCCAGCTATTCCACAGGGGCCCCAAAATGTGAAACTGAAGTAATTCTTCTAATGACATTAAGGGATAGCATGTTCTTCCTCATTCTTGCTTATTAGAAGCAATAATGTTTGCCCCATCCTAACACAGAACGTAGAGTGCCCTTTGCTCTCCCTTAATTAAAAATGAAATTCATTTTTTCCAAATCACGAAATTAACACAAGAAGAGAAATTAAATTAAATCTGTGCTGTGCAACTAAGTAAAAAAAAATTTTTCACGTTATTTCTCTAGAGTTAATGAAAGGTTAACTGTGCAACAAGGAACCCTCCTTCTGTCTGTAAAGATGCTCCATGGAATTATGGGGCCGTTCTCCAAAGGCTGGGTTGGGGGAACCCTGGGAGGCTCAGGAGAGGCTACTGCTGCCTGAAGCTTTTCAGCCAAGCCCCCTGAAAGCATCCTACCCTCATCTCATATTCCAAGTCATAACAGGTGCCTAGCATGGGATAGAGGGAACTGAGGTTTGTTGAATGTATTTAATGCATCTGTAATGTAACAGACATATGTGTTGTTTCATTTAATCCTAGTAACTGCCCTACCAGAGAGTTATGAGTATTTCCTTGATGATATGAAAATCGAAGAAGGCTAAGCTATTGTTACTTTCCCAAGATCACAAAGCTGGTAAGTGACCGGAAACAGTTCATCCCAGGTTGGCCTGACCAGGACTTACCTGCCCATTCTATCATGGGGGCTCTAAATCTGAGACACTGCATGCTCCGGCCGTCACCTTCCTCAGTGTCCTCATGTTGGGCCACACTACCTTTTACTCCTCACTTTTTTTTTTTTTTTAACATCTTTATTGGGGTATAATTGCTTTACAATGGTGTGTTAGTTTCTGCTTTATAACAAAGTGAATCAGCTATACATATACATATGTTCCCATATCTCTTCCCTCCTGCATCTCCCTCCCTCCCACCGTCCCTATCCCACCCCTCCAGGCGGTCACAAAGCACCGAGCTGATCTCCCTGTGCTATGCGGCTGCTTCCCACTAGCTATCTACCTTATGCTTGGTAGTGTATATATGTCCATGTCTCTCTCTTGCTTCGTCACAGCTCACCCCTCCCCCTCCCCATATCCTCAAGTCCATTCTCTAGTAGATCTGTGTCTTTATTCCTGTCTTACCCTTAGGTTCCTCACGACATTTTTTTTCCTTAAATTCCGTATATATGTGTTAGCATACAGCATTTGTCTTTTTCTGACCCACTTCACTCTGTATGACAGACTCTAGATCTATCCACCTCATTGCAAATAGCTCAATTTCGTTTCTTTTTATGGCTGAGTAATATTCCATTGTATATATGTGCCACATCTTCTTTATCCTTTCATCCGATGATGGGCACTCAGGTTGTTTCCATCTCTGGGCTATTGTAAATAGAGCTGCAATGAACATTTTGGTACATGACTCTTTTTGAATTATGGTTTTCTCAGGGTATATGCCCAGTAGTGGGACTGCTGGGTCATATGGTAGTTCTATTTGTAGTTTTTTAAGGAACCTCCATACTGTTCTTCATAGTGGTTGTACCCATTCACGTTCCCACCAGCAGTGCAAGAGGGTTCCCTTTTCTCCACACCCTGTCCAGCATTTATTGTTTCTAGATTTTTTTTTGCTGAACTATTTCATTCTATACCTTTCTTTTTTTTTTTTTCCATTTTAACATCTTTATTGGAGTATAATTGCTTTACAATGGTATGTTAGTTTCAGCTTCACAACAAAGTGAATCAGTTATACATATACATATGTTCCCATATCTCTTCCCGCTTGCATCTCCCTCCCTCCCATGCTCCCTATCCCACCCCTCCAGGCGGTCACAAAGCACCGAGCTGATCTCCCTGTGCTATGCGGCTGCTTCCCACTAGCTATCTACCTTACGTTTGGTAGTGTATGTATGTCCATGCCTCTCTCTCGCTTTGTCACCGTTTACCCTTCCCCCTCCCCATAGCCTCAAGTCCATTCTCTAGTAAGTCTGTGTCTTTATTCCTGTTTCACCCCTAGGTTTTTCATGACATTTTTTTTTTCTTAAATTCCATATATATGTGTTAGCATACGGTATTTGTCTCTCTCTTTATGACTTACTTCACTCTGTATGACAGACTCTAGGTCTATCCACCTCATTACAAATAGCTCAATTTCGTTCCTTTTTATGGCTGAGTAATATTCCATTGTATATATGTGCCACATCTTCTTTATCCATTCATCCGATGATGGATACTTAGGTTGTTTCCATCTCTGGGCTATTGTAAATAGAGCTGCAATGAACATTTTGGTACATGACTCTTTTTGAATTATGGTTTTCTCAGGGTATATGCCCAGTAGTGGGACTGCTGGGTCATATGGTAGTTCTATTTGTAGTTTTTTAAGGAACCTCCATACTGTTCTCCACAGTGGCTGTATCAATTTACATTCCCACCAACAGTGTAAGAGGGTTCCCTTTTCTCCACACCCTCTCCAGCATTTATTGTTGCCAGATTTTTTGATGATAGCCATTATGACTGGTGTGAGATGATATCTCATTGTAGTTTTGATTTGCATTTCTCTAATGATTAGTGATGTTGAGCATTCTTTCATGTGTTTGTTGGCAGTCTGTATATCTTCTTTGGAGAAATGTCAATTTACGTCTTCTGCCCATTTTTGGATTGGGTTGTTTGTTCTTTTGTTATTAAGCTGCATGAGCTGCTTATAAATTTTGGAGATTAATCCTTTGTCAGTTGCTTCATTTGCAAATATTTTCTCCCATTCTGAGGGTTGTGTTTTGGTCTTCTTTATGGTTTCCTTTGCTGCGCAAAAGCTTTTAAGCTTCATTAGGTCCCATTTGTTTATTTTTGTTTTTATTTCCATTTCTCTAGGAGGTGGGTCGAAAAGGACCTTGCTGTGATTTATGTCATAGAGTATCCTGCCTATGTTTTCCTCTAAGAGTTTGATAGTTTCTGGCCTTACATTTAGGTCTTTAATCCATTTTGAGTTTATTTTTGTGTATGGTGTTAGGGAGTGTTCTAATTTCATTCTTTTACATGTAGCTGTCCAGTTTTCCCAGCACCACTTATTGAAGAGGCTGTCCTTTCTCCACTGTACATTCCTGCCTCCTTTGTCAAAGATAAGGTGACCATATGTGCGTGGGTTTATCTCTGGGCTTTCTATCCTGTTCCATTGATCTATCTTTCTGTTTTTGTGCCAGTACCATACTGTCTTGATTACTGTAGCTTTGTAGTATAGTCTGAAGTCAGGAAGCCTGATTCCTCCAGCTCCGTTTTTTGTTCTCAAGATTGCTTTGGCTATTCGGGGTGTTTTGTGTTTCCATACAAATTGTGAAATTTTTTGTTCTAGTTCTGTGAAAAATGCCACTGGGTGTTTGATAGGGATTGCATTGTATCTGTAGATTGCTTTGGGTAGTAGAGTCATTTTCACAATGTTGATTCTTCCAATCCAAGAACATGGTATATCTCTCCATCTATTTGTATCATCTTTAATTTCTTTCATCAGTGTCTTATAGAACATGGTATATCTCTCCATCTATTTGTATCATCTTTAATTTCTTTCATCAGTGTCTTATAATTTTCTGCATACAGGTCTTTTGTCTCCTTAGGTAGGTTTATTCCTAGATATTTTATTCTTTTTGTTGCAATGGTAAATCGGAGTGTTTTCTTGATTTCACTTTCAGATTTTTCATCCTTAGTGTATAGGAATGCCAGAGATTTCTGTGCATTAATTTTGTATCCTGCTACTTTACCAAATTCATTGATTAGCTCTAGTAGTTTTCTGGTAGCAGCTTTAGGATTCTCTATGTATAGTATCATGTCATCTGCAAACAGTGACAGCTTTACTTCTTCTTTTCCGATTTGGATTCCTTTTATTTCCTTTTCTTCTCTGATTGCTGTGGCTAAAACTTCCAAAACTATGTTGAATAAGAGTGGTGAGAGTGGGCAACCTTGTCTTGTTCCTGATCTTAGTGGAATTGCTTTCAGTTTTTCCCCATTGAGGACGATGTTGGCTGTGGTTTTGTCATATATGGCCTTTATTATGTTGAGGAAAGTTCCCTCTATGCCTACTTTCTGCAGGGTTTTTATCATAAATGGGTGTTGAATTTTGTCGAAAGCTTTCTCTGCATCTATTGAGATGATCATATGGTTTTTCTCCTTCAATTTGTTAATATGGTGTATCACACTGATTGATTTGCGTATATTGAAGAATCCTCCCATTCCTGGAATAAACCCCACTTGATCATGGTGTATGATCCATTTAATGTGCTGTTGGATTCTGTTTGCTAATATTTTGTTGAGGATTTTTGCATCTATGTTCATCAGTGCTATTGGTCTGTAGTTTTCTTTCTTTGTGACATCTTTGTCTGGTTTTGATATCAGGGTGATGGTGGCCTCATAGAATGAGTTTGGGAGTGTTCCTTCCTCTGCTGTATTTTGGAAGAGTTTGAGAAGGATAGGTGTTAGCTCTTCTCTAAATGTTTGATAGAATTCGCCTGTGAAGCCATCTGGTCCTGGGCTTTTGTTGGAAGATTTTTAATCACAGTTTCCATTTCAGTGCTTGTGATTGGTCTGTTCATATTTTCTATTTCTTCCTGATTCAGTCTTGGCAGGTTGTGCATTTCTAAGTATTTGTCCATTTCTTCCAGGTTGTCCATTTTATTGGCATAGAGTTGCTTGTAGTAATCTCTCATGATCTTTTGTATTTCTGCAGTGTCAGTTGTTACTTCTTCTTTTTCATTTCTAATTCTATTGATTTGAGTCTTCTCCCTTTTTTTCTTGATGAGTCTGGCTAATGGTTTATCAATTTTGTTTATCCTTTCAAAGAACCAGCTTTTAGTTTTATTGATCTTTGCTATCGTTTCCTTCATTTCTTTTGCATTTATTTCTGATCTGATTTTTATGATTTCTTTCCTTCTGCTAACTTTGGGGTTTTTTTGTTCTTCTTTCTCTAATTGCTTTAGGTGCAAGGTTAGGTTGTTTATTCGAGATGTTTCCTGTTTCTTAAGGTAGGATTGTATTGCTATAAACTTCCCTCTTAGAACTGCTTTTGCTGCATCCCATAGATTTTGGGTCGTCGTGTCTCCATTGTCATCTGTTTCTAGGTATTTTTTTATTTCCTCTGATTTCTTCAGTGATCACTTCGTTATTAAGTAGTGTATTGTTTAGCCTCCATGTGTTTGTATTTTTTACAGATCTTTTCCTGTAAGTGATATCTAGTCTCATAGCGTTGTGGTCGGAAAAGATACTTGATACAATTTCAATTTTCTTAAATTTACCAAGGCTTGATTTGTGACCCAAGATATGATCTATCCTGGAGAATGTTCCATGAGCAATTGAGAAAAATGTGTATTCTGTTGTTTTTGGATGGAATGTCCTATAAATATCAATTAAGTCCATCTCGTTTAATGTATCATTTAAAGCTTGTGTTTCCTTATTTATTTTCATTTTGGATGATCTGTCCATTGGTGAAAGTGGGGTGTTAAAGTCCCCTACTATGAATGTGTTACTATCGATTTCCCCTTTTATGGCTGTCAGTATTTGCCTTATGTATTGAGGTGCTCCTGTGTTGGGTGCATAAATATTTACAATTGTTATATATTCTTCTTGGATCGATCCCTTGATCATTATGTAGTGTCCTTCTTTGTCTCTTCTAATAGTCTTTGTTTTAAAGTCTATTTTGTCTGATATGAGAATTGCTACTCCAGCTTTCTTTTGGTTTCCATTTGCATGAAATACCTTTTTCCATCCCCTTACTTTCAGTCTGTATGTGTCTCTAGGTCTGAAGTGGGTCTCTTGTAGACAGCAAATATATGCGTCTTGTTTTTGTATCCATTCAGCCAATCTGTGTCTTTTGGTGGGAGCATTTAGTCCATTTACATTTAAGGTAATTATCAATATGTGTGTTCCCATTCACATTTTCTTAATTG
The DNA here is from genome assembly GCF_963455315.2 of Globicephala melas. Taxonomy (NCBI): domain Eukaryota; kingdom Metazoa; phylum Chordata; class Mammalia; order Artiodactyla; family Delphinidae; genus Globicephala; species Globicephala melas. The sequence continues at coordinate 79,615,502 of NC_083328.1, forward strand.
TTTTGGGTTCGTTATTGTAGGTCTTTTCCTTCTTTTATGTTTCTTGCCTAGAGAAGTTCCTTTAGCAGTTGTTGTAGAGCTGGTTTGGTGGTGCTGAACTCTCTCAGCTTTTGCTTGTCTGTAAAGGTTTTAATTTCTCCATCAAATCTGAATGAGAGCCTTGCTGGGTAGAGTAATCTTGGTTGCAGGTTTTTCTCATTCATCACTTTAAATATGTCCTGCCAGTCCCTTCTGGCTTGCAGAGTTTCTGCTGAAAGATCAGCTGTTAACCTTATGGGGATTCCCTTGTGTGTTATTTGTTGTTTTTCCCTTGCTGCTTTTAATATGTTTTCTTTGTATTTAATTTTTGACAGTTTGATTAATATGTGTCTTGGCGTATTTCTCCTTGGATTTATTCTGTATGGGACTCTCTGTGCTTCCTGGACTTGATTAACTATTTCCTTTCCCATATTAGGGAAGTTTTCAACTATAATCTCTTCAAAGATTTTCTCAGTCCCTTTCTTTTTCTCTTCTTCTTCTGGAACCCCTGTAATTCAAATGTTGGTGTGTTTAATGTTGTCCCAGAGGTCTCTGAGACTGTCCTCAGTTCTTTTCATTCTTTTTTCTTTATTCTGCTCTGCAGTAGTTATTTCCACTATTTTATCTTCCAGGTCACTTATCCGTTCTTCTGCCTCAGTTATTCTGCTATTGATCCCATCTAGAGTATTTTTCGTTTCATTTATTGTGTTGTTCATCATTGTTTGTTTCATCTTTAGTTCTTCTAGGTCCTTGTTAACTGATTCTTGCATTTTGTCTATGCTATTTCCCAGATTTTGGATCATCTTTACTATCATTATTCTGAATTCTTTTTCAGGTAGACTGCCTATTTCCTCTTCATTTGTTAGGTCTGGTGGGTTTTTATCTTGCTCCTTTATCTGCTGTGTGTTTTTCTGTCTTTTCATTTTGCTTATCTTACTGTGTTTGGGGTCTCCTTTTTGCAGGCTGAAGGTTCATAGTTCCTGTTGTTTTTTGTGTCTGTCCCCAGTGGCTAAGGTTGGTTCAGTGGGTTGTGTAGGCTTCCTGGTGGAGGGTACTAGTGCCTGTGTTCTGGTGGATGAGGCTGGATCTTGTCTTTCTGGTGGGTGGGTCCACATCTGGTGGTGTGTTTTGGGGTGTCTGTAGACTTATTATTATTTTGGGCAGCCTCTCTGCTAATGGGTGGGGTTGTGTTCCTGTCTTGCTAGTTGTTTGGCATAGGATGTCCAGCACTGTAGCTTGCTGGTCGTTGAGTGAAGCTGGGTGCTGGTGTTGAGATGGAGATCTCTGGGAGATTTTCGCTGTTTGATATTATGTGCAGCTGGGAGGCCTCTTGTGGACCAGTGTCCTGAAGTTGGCTCTCCCACCTCAGAGCCACAGCACTAACTCCTGGCTGCAGCACCAAGAGCCTTTCATCCACACCGCTCCTTAATTTGGGATGATTTGTTGTCTATTCATGTATTCCACAGATGCAGGGTACATCAAGTTGATTGTGGAGCTTTAATTGGCTGCTTCTGAGGCTGCTGGGAGAGATTTCCCTTTCTCTTCTTTGTTCTCACAGCTCCCAGGGGCTCAGCTTTGGATTTGGCCCCGCCTGTGCGTGTAGGTTGCCGGAGGGCGTCTGTTCTTTGCTCAGACAGGACGGGGTTAAAGGAGCTGCTGATTCGGAGGCTCTGGCTCACTCAGGCCGGGGGGTAGGGAGGGTCATGGAGTGCAGGGCGGGCCTGCAGCGGCAGAGGCCGCCATGACGTTGCTAGCCTGAGGCGCGCTGTGCGTTCTCCCAGGGGAGTTGTCCCTGGATCCCAGGATCCTGGCAGTGGCGGGCTGCACTGGCTCCCTGGAAGGGGGTGTGGACAGTGACCTGTGCTCGCACACAGGCTTCTTGGTGGCGGCAGCAGTGGCCTTAGCGTCTCATGTCTGTCTCTGGGGTCCGCACTTTCAGCTGCGGCTCGCGCCCGTCTCTGGAGCTCTCTTAAGCAGCGTTCTTAATCCCCTCTCCTCATGCACCAGGAAACAAAGAGGGAAGAAAAAGTCTCTTGCCTCTTGGGCAGGTCCAGACCTTTCCCCGGACTCCCTCCCGGCTAGCCGCGGCGCACTAACGCCCTGCAGGCTGTGTTCATGCCACCAACCTCAGTCCTCTCCCGGCGCGGACCGACAGAAGCGGGAGCCTCAGCTCCCAGCCCCGCCTGCCCCGTCGGGGTAGCAGACAAGCCTCTCGACCGGTGAGTGCTGGTCGGCCCCGATCCTCTGCACTGGAATCTCTCTGCTTTGCCCTCCGCACCCCTGTTGCTGTGCTCTCCTCCGCGTCTCCGAAGCTCCCCCACTCCGCCACCCGCAGTCTCCGCCCGCGAAGGGGCTTCCTAGTGTGTGGACACTTTTCCTCCTTCACAGCTCCTTCCCGCTGGTGCAGGACCCGTCCCTATCCTTTTGTCTCTGTTTATTTTTTTTCTTTTGCCCTAACCAGGTACGTGGGGGGTTCCTTGCCTTTTGGGAGGTCTGAGGTCTTCTGCCAGCGTTCCGTAGGTGCTCCGTAGGAGTTGTTCCACACGTAGATGTATTTCTGGTGTATCTGTGGGGAGGAGGGTGATCTCCAAGTCTTACTCTTCCGCCATCTTCTGTTTCTAGATTTTTTGATGATGGCCATTGTGACGGTATGAGATGATATCTCATTGTAGTTTTGATTTGCATTTCTCTAATGATTAATGATGTTGAGCATTCTTTCATGTGTTTGTTGGCAGTCTGTATATCTTCTTTGGAGAAATGTCTATTTAGGTCTTCTGCCCATTTTTGGATTGGGTTCTTTGTTTTTTTGTTATTGAGCTGCATGAGCTGCTTATAAATTTTGGAGATTAATCCTTTGTCAGTTGCTTCATTTGCAAATATTTTCTCCCATTCTGAGGGTTGTGTTTTGGTCTTCTTTATGGTTTCCTTTGCTGTGCAAAAGCTTTGAAGTTTCATTAGGTACCATTTGTTTACATTTCCACTTCTCTAGGAGGTGGGTCGAAAAGGACCTTGCTGTGATTTATGTCATAGAGTATCCTGCCTATGTTTTCCTCTAAGAGTTTGATAGTTTCTGGCCTTACATTTAGGTCTTTAATCCATTTTGAGCTTATTTTTGTGTATGGTGTTAGGGAGTGATCTAATCTCATACTTTCACATGTAGCTGTCCAGTTTTCCCAGCACCACTTATTGAAGAGGCTGTCCTTTCTCCACTGTACATTCCTGCCTCCTTTGTCAAAGATAAGGTGACCATATGTGCGTGGGTTTATCTCTGGGCTTTCTATCCTGTTCCATTGATCTTTCTGTTTTTGTGCCAGTACCATTACTCCTCACTTTCTTGTCCAAGAATTGGCAAACTAAGGCCAAATTCAGCCTGCTGACTGTTCTTGCAAATAAAGTTTTATTGGCACACAGCCACCCCATTCATTTACAGTACGTATTTTCTATGCGTGCTTTTGCTCTGCAACTACAGAGTTGAGTAGTTGAGATAGGGCTGCTGCACAGCCCATAAAGATTAGAACATTTATTATCTGGCTTTTAAAAAAATTTCTCCATTTTATTCCGATATGTACTAAATATGCAATATGCTTTACATAACTCTAAATACATCTAACATTTTCTTCTAACACAGTATTTTTTTTAACATCTTTATTGGAGTATAATTGCTTTACATTGTTGCGTTAGTTGCTCCTGTATAACAAAGTGAATCAGCTATACGTATACATATAAAAACAGTGGTTAGATGCCATGAAGTAGGTAGCAATGCCTTACCTGTATGCACGTTGTCAGGCCCCAGGGCCTCTTCCATCCTTGTCAAGGGGAGTGCTAACCTTCTCTCCTTTCATACAACACTGTTATCTGGCTTTTTACAGAAGTAGTTTGCCAGTCCCTGCTCTTGTCATATTGGCCTCCTCTCTGCCCCAAGATCAGGCCAGTCCTTTTCTCTTGCTTTAATCCTCCCCAAATGCTACTCCTGTTGCCTGGAGTCACTTTCCCTGTATCTTCCTGTGGGGATTCTTGCTCATCTTTCAGGCCTTGCTTCAAATGTCATTTCCCTCAGGGAACTCCGCTGAGCATCCCAGCTAAGCAGTCCTAACTTCATTCCTTGACCTCATTGTTGTATGTGTTTATGTACTTTTTTGCATCGCCAGGCCTAGAATGGAGCTCCCCATTGGTAAGGATGGATGGTATCTATTCATTCATCTCTCACACCCAAGGTCTAGCAGACTATCTGTCATGGAGCAGATGCTCATACAACAAATGAACATTCTAGAAGAAATTCAGCAGAAGATAAACTGTAGCCAGGAATCTTCTGACTTACTCCAGGAAAGCTCTTTTCTGTTTAAAATGAGAAATACTCTTTTTAGAACCACCGTTAGATACAAAACTAGAGTTAAAAATATATTTATAGTTGTAGGAACAGATGTGATTAAGCTGTTGTTCAAAAGGATTAAGCTGAGCAGAAGCAACAAGAACTACAATCCTGCAACCTGTGGAACAAGAAACACATTCACAGAAAGATGAAAAGGCACAGGGGCTATGTACCAGATGAAGGAAGAAGATAAAACCCCAGAAAAACAACTAAATGAAATAGAGACAGGCAATCTTCCAGAAAAAGAATTCAGAATAATGATAGTGAAGATGATCCAGGACCTTAGAAAAAGAATGGAGGCAAAGATCAAGAAGATGAAAGAAATGGTTAACAAAGATCTGGAAGATTTAAAGAACAAACAAACAGAGATGAACAATACAATAACTGAAATGAAAAATACACTGGAAGGAATCAATAGCAGAATAACTGAGGCAGAAGAATGGATAAGTGAGCTGGAAGACAGAATGGTGGAATTCACTGCTGCGGAACAGAATAAAGAAAAAAGAATGAAAAGTAATGAAGACAGCCTAAGAGACCTCTAGGACAACATTAAACGCAACAACATTCGCATTATAGGGGTCCAAGAAGGAGAAGAGAGAAAGGACCCGAGAAAATACTTGAAGAGATTATAGTCGAAAACTTCCCTAACATGGGAAAGGAAATAGTCACCCAAGTCCAGGAAGCGCAGAGAGTCCCATACATGATAAGCCCAAGGAGAAACACGCTGAGACACATAGTAATCAAACTGGCAAAAATTAAAGACAAAGAAAAATTATTGAAAGCAGCAACGGAAAAAGGACAAATAACATACAAGGGAACTTCCATAAGGTTAACAGCTGATTTCTCAGCAGAAACTCTACAAGCCAGAAGGGAGTGGCAAAACATACTTAAAGTGATGAAAGGGAAGAACCTACAAGCAAGATTACTCTACCCGGCAAGGACCTCATTCAGATTCGATGGAGAAATCAAAAGCTTTACAGACAAGCAAAAGCTAAGAGAATTCAGCACCACCGAACCAGCTCTACAACAAATGCTAAAGGAACTTCTCTAAGTGAGAAACATAAGAGAAGAAAAGGACCTACAAAACAAACCCATAACAATTAAGAAAATGGTAATAAGAACATACATGTCAATAATTACCTTAGGGCTTCCCTGGTGGCGCAGTGGTTGAGAGTCCACCTGCCAATGCAGGGGACACGGGTTCGTGCTCCGGTCCGGGAAGATCCCACATGCTGTGGAGCGGCTGGTCCCGGGAGCCATGGCCACTGAGCCTGCACGTCCAGAGCCTGTGCTCCGCAATGGGAGAGGCCAAAACAGTGAGAGGCCTGTGTACCGCAAAATGAAAAAATAATAATAATTACCTTAAACGTGAATGGATTAAATGCTCCAACCAAAAGACACAGGCTTGCTGAATGGATGCAAAAACAAGACCCATATATGCTGTCTACAAGAGACCCACTTCAGACCTAGGGACACATACAGACTGAAAGTGAGGGGACAAAAAAGCTATTTCATGCAAATAGAAATCAAAAGAAAGCTGGGGCTTCCCTGGTGGCGCAGTGGTTGAGAGTCCACCTGCTGTTGCAGGGGACACGGGTTCGTGCGCTGGTCCGGGAAGATCCCACATGCCGCAGAGTGGCTGGGCCCGTGAGCCATGGCCGCTGAGCCTGCGCGTCTGGAGCCTGCTCATCCGGAGCCTGTGCTCCGCAACGGGAGAGGCCACAACAGTGAGAGGCCCGCGTACTGCAAAAAAAAAAAGAAAGCTGGAGTAGCAATACTCATATCAGATAAAGAATGTTACAAGAGACAAGAAAGGACACTACATAATGATCAAGGGATCAATCCAAGAGGAAGCTATAACAATTATAAATATTTATGCACCCAACATAGCACCTCAATACATAAGGCAACTGCTAAAAGCAGAAATCGACAGTAACACAGTAACAGTCAGGGACTTTAACACCTCACTTACACCAATGGACAGATCATCCAAACAGAAAATTAGTAAGGAAACACAAGCTTTAAATGACATGATAGACCAGATAGATTTGATTGATATTTATAGGACATTCCATCCAAAAACAGCAGATTACACCTTCTTCTCAAGTGCTCATGGAACATTCTCCAGGATAGATCACATCTTGGGTCACAAATCAAGCCTCAGTAAATTTAAGAAAATTGAAGTCATATCAAGCATCTTTTCTGACCACAATGCTATGAGACTGGAAATCAATTACAGGGAAAAAAAATGTAAAAAACACAAACACATGGAGGCTAAACAATACGTTACTAAATAACCAAGAGATCACTGAAGAAATCAAAGAAGAAATCAAAAAATACCTAGAGACAAATGCCAATGAAAACACAATGATCCAAAACCTATGGGATGCAGCAAAAGCAGTTCTAAGAGAGAAGTTTATAGCAATACAATCCTACCTCAAGAAAAAAGAAAAATCTCAAACAATCCAACGTTACACCTAAAGGAACTAGAGAAAGAAGAACAAACAAAACCCAAAGTTAGCAGAAGGAAAGAAATCATAAAGACCAGAGGAGAAAGAAATGAAATAGAAACAAAGAAAACAATAGCAACAATCAATAAAACTAAAAGGTGGTTCTTTGAGAAGATTAAAAAAATTGGTAAGCCATTAGCCAGACTCATCAAGAAAAAGAGGGAGAGGACTCAAATCAATAAAATTAGAAATGAAAAAGGAGAAGTTACAACAGACACCCCAGAAATACAAAGCATCCTAAGAGACTACTACAAGCAACTCTATGCCAATAAAATGGACAACATGGAAGAAATGGACAAATTCTTAGAAAGGTATAACCTTCCAAGACTGAACCAGGAAGAAACAGATAATATGAACAGACCAATCACAAGTAATGAAATTGAAACTGTAATTCAAAATCTTCCAACAAACAAAAGTCCAGGACCAGATGGCTTCACAGGTGAATTCTATCAAATGTTTAGAGAAGAGCTAACACCTATCCTTCTCAAACTCTTCCAAAAAATTGCAGAGGAAGGAACACTCCCAAACTCATTCTATGAGGCCACAATCATCCTGATACCAAAACCAGACAATGATACTACAAAAAAAGAAAATTACAGACCAATATCACTGATGAATATAGATGCAAAAATCCTCAACAAAATACTAGCAAACAGAATCCAACAGCACATTAAAAGGATAATATACCATGATCAAGTGGGATTTATCCCAGGGATGCAAGGATTCTTCAATATATGCAAATCAATCAATGTGATACACCATACTAACAAACTGAAGAAGAAAAACCATATGATCATCTCAATAGATGAAGAAAAAGCTTTTGACAAAATTCAACATCCATTTATAATAAAAAACTCTCCAGAAAGTGGGCATAGAGGGAACCTACTTCAACATAATGAGGCCATATACGACAAACAAACAGCAAACATCATTCTCAATGGTGAAAAACTGAAAGCATTTCCTCTAAGATCAGGAACAAGACAAAGATGTGCACTCTCACCACTATTATTCAACATAGTTTTGGAAGTCCTAGCCATGGCAATCAGGGAAGGAAAATAAATAAAAGGAATAAAAATTGGAAAAGAAGTAAAACTGTCACTGTTTGCAGATGACATGATACTATACCTAGACAATCCTAAAGATGCCACCAGAAAACTACTAGAGCTAATCAATGAATTTGGTAAAGTTGCAAGATACAAAATTAATGCACAGAAATCTCTTGCATTCCCATACACTAATGATGAAAAATCTGAGAGAGAAATTAAGGAAACACTCCCATTTACCATTGCAATGAAAAGAATAAAATACCTAGGAATAAACCTACCTAGGGAGATAAAAGACCTGTATGCAGAAATCTATAAGACACTGATGAAAGAAATTAAAGATGATACCAACAGATGGAGAGATATACCATGTTCTTGGATTGGAAGAATCAACATTGTGTAAATGACTATACTACCCAAAGCAATCTACAGATTCGATGCAATCCCTATCAAATTACCAATGGCATTTTTTACAGAACTAGAACAAAAAATCTTAAAATTTGTATGGAGACACAAAAGACCCCGAATAGCCAAAGCAGTCTTGAGGGAAAAAAACGGAGCTAGAGGAATCAGACTCCCTGACTTCAGACTATACTACAAAGCTACAGTAATCAAGACAATATGGTACTGTCACAAAAACAGAAGTATAGATCAATGGAACAGGATAGAAAGCCCAGAGATCAACCCACGCATATATGATCACCTAATCTTTGATAAAGGATGCAAGAGTATACAATGAAGAAAAGAGAGCCTCTTCAATAAGTGGTGCTGGGAAAACTGGACAGCTATATGTAAAAAATGAAATTAGAACACTCCCTAACACTGTATACAAAAATAAACTCAAAATAGATTAAAGAGGGCTTCCCTGGTGGCGCAGTGGTTGAGAGTCTGCTTGCCGATGCAGCGGACACAGGTTCGTGCCCCGGTCCGGGAAGTCCCACATGCCGCAGAGCGGCTGGGCCCGTGAGCCATGGCTGCTGAACCTGCGCGTCCGGAGCCTGTGCTCCGCAACGGGAGAGGCCACAACAGTGAGAGGCCCGCGTACCGCAAAAAAAAGAAAAATAAACTGCCTCTCATACAAAGAACGCTGGCCATCAGGTTTTTCACAAAAGCACTCAAAAAAAAAAAAAAAAAAAAAAAAAACCATGAAAAACCAAAGCTTAAGGTTGTATTTATTCTAATAAGTTGGTACTGCAGGATTCAGAGTGATTTTCTTTCATGCCTTTTAGCAATAGCAAGCAACAAAAACAGTCTTGTCATGGCACATCCTTCATCAAGAGAGCCAGTGAAAAACCCTCTGTATTTATGTGTCCTTATGTTTAAGATGATTTTAAATATAGGCATCATTGACATAGGAATGTCAGCTGTCCAGCTGTCTTTCATACACAAGGAACCTCACAGTTTAAAGATTCTATGCAGACTACTCATTCGTTTAAAAAGAAAGAAAGAAAAGAAAGTCAGATTGGTTAAATTGGCAACATCGAACTGGTATCTCGACATCAGAACACAAAGTCAAAGGCAAAGGTGCCAGGCCATCCCAGGCACTTCCACCTTCTCAGCTTGTATAGGATGGAGCATGTTTCCTTTCATAATTATTCACAGCTTAGGCATGTAGCTTAAGTGCCTACGACTTGCTTGGAAGCCAGGAGGAACCGGTTGGGCTGGGAGGGCTGTAAGATCAAGCCGTTTATGATTGTTCTTGGGAATTAGCTGATAAATAATGTACGTAGCATCCCACTGATTCAAGGAGCACCGGTTTGATCTTAGAAATTCTCTTACTGAGTTTTTGTAAACAGATCTGAAATGATTTCTGAGAGACTGCATGCTTTTCCGTGCATTTTATTTAATACATAGGCACACGTAGGTAGTCTGATAAAGGCATGTGTGTTTGTGTTATTTCTTTTTCTTTTCAATTGGACACTATTTTTACCTCAAAGTAGTTTTAACCACAGACAGATGAAAAGTGTGCTCTTGGGTTGCTCTTGTGGTTTGATCTGAAATAAAAATAATGAATTGCCTTGTCCTATGTAAATCTGATTTTTTAACATAGTGAAATATACTCATATTCAAAAATACGGCATTATGATTCTAACAGTTACATTATACACCTGAAATCTCTGGTGATATTGATGGAAAGGAAAAGTACTAAAGAAAAAAGGTTTGAGAAAACTGGGTATGAAATTCTGAAATGATGCATAATCTCATAGACAAGAGCTCGGTACACCAGGCTGTGAACAGGGAATAGTTACTTCCGATTAACATGTCGACAAGATGTCATTCATATGTTCTCTGGGCTGCAACCGACAGGCCATTTACTGGGGTTACATCTGAATTGTTCAAATGAGGAATCAGAGTCAACTAAGGCATTTTAACGCATTTCATGTACGCAATATATTTTCCAGAAAGCACACGCACGCACCCTGCAGTGGATCTCCAGATGAAGGGCACACCCCGCAGAGCAGCACATGCCTCCACGCAACAGCACTTAGTCTCTGCCAAAGGAAGATGGCACAGATGAACGAACTGGATCTAAAACTTTACTAATGAGATACTTTACATTCTGGTTTTCAGACTAAATGTTCTAAGGTTGATGTATTTTATACTCAAGGTACCTTTTAATTCAGACTCACCACATTTTAAGTGCTGAATGTCCACGTGGGGCTAGTACCTAGCATATCAGACAACACAGGTCGAAAAAACTCTAGGTCATCGTTCCTGAAAGAAAAGCTTCATCTGTTAAAAAATAATAATGTAGACCGGGCTTCCCTGGTGGCGCAGTGGTTGAGAGTCTGCCTGCTGATGCAGGGGACGCGGGTTCGTGCCCCAGTCCACGAGGATCCCACATGCCGCGGAGCGGCTGGGCCCGTGGGCCATGGCCGCTGGGCCTGCGCGTCCGGAGCCTGTGCTCCGCGGCGGGAGAGGCCACAACAGTGAGAGGCCCGCGTACCGCAAAAAAAAAAAAAAAAAAAAAAAAAAAAAAAAATAATAATGTAATAAGAGTAGCAGTAATAATAACAACGGCTAACACCGGTATGGTGCTTATTATGTGTCCTGTTCTAAGCACTTCACAGGTATGAATTCATTTACTCTTCACAAGTATGCTATGAGGATAGCAACATGCCTAACAGATGAAGAACATAAGACAAAAAGGAAGGTTCGTACTTGTCCAAGGCCACAACGAGACCAGAATCTCAGAACATACTAAAGAATCCAGGATGGAAGAGAGATGGAAAGGAAATGGACTAATTGCCTCATTTTCCTACAAAAGGAGTCAATGAATATTATTTTCTTCTGAGGTTGTTGATACATGTAGGATTCAAATATGCTAATTCAAGAAATAAAAGTAGCATTAAGATACTTCCAAAATGCTGGAGGGGATACATGTGGGAAAATATTGATATTAGAAAAGAGAAGGATACAGCAAGGAGACAGACTGAGCCTATACTGATGACAGAAATAAGAACAGTGAATGTCTCAACCACAGTAAATAGGTTTCATATGAATCAAGAAGACTTTCAGAGTTAGTCAAAAAATTAAAATATATTGTACTATAAACTATACAGTAAAACAAAGTGACTCAAGTTTTTTGTTTTAAATAGAAGGATGGGAAAAATATGCCAGAGAAATAGAAAAAACAAACAAACTTGGGATCAGAGCATCAGGCCTGATATCACTGACTGCAGTTTAAAGAAGGAAAGCACTAAACAAAGGGAAAAGTCAAGTTTGTGATTTAAAATAGAAAAGAACTATATATACTAAATTACGGAGCACTGAAATGTATAAAACAGTGTTCTCCAAATTTTAGTAATTCACATTCTTGTTCCGTGAGTTTTTGCTACATCTTCATAAAATTTATAATAATATGATTTCTTTAAATTGAATTTTTTTAATTAAAAACAGAAGCTCTACATCACTATCAAAAATACAAAACCAATTTCTAGTGCTATAAAAAAAGGTTACTATTAAACAAACCAAAACATTAGTGAATTTCCGTAGCTGCTATTGTCACTGAAGAAACAGGAGGAAATAGCACCCTCAAACTGGATGATAAAGGAGTTTTGAAAAAAGACTGTTTACAAACCTGTGGGCTGGTGGGGCAAGTTTAGAAATCAACAAGGAATAGTGCAGTGCCATGGAGATAGCAACAGCTGGGAGCAGTTACCAGGCCTTGACCAGACAGAGCAAAGAAATGGAGTGATAACTAGACACAGAATGAACAGCTCTAGGGGGAGGACCAAAAGATAGGAGCTACTGCATTTGGTGATGGAATGAAGCCAACCCGAAGTAACCCAGCAGAAAAGGAGCCAGGGAAACAAAGACCCTTACCTCACAATTCTCCAGTCTCTTGCCATTGCCCTGTTGGTGGGATCCAACAGAAAGACAAAGGACAAGGAAATCAGATTATTCAAGACATACTGATCACCTCCTAGGGCAGAGATCAAAGGAAAGAGGGGTGGAGAACATATGCACGCGGGCAAACATGATGCACAGAACATCTCCATATTCTGCTTAATATTCTCACCTGAGTGGTTCTTCTCTATTATCACATGGAATTAGCAGAGTTAGCAGAGTCATAAAAATATGCTACCACCACTGAGTTGAGATTTTCTTCTATCATAATGAAAGCTTGAAGACAAATGAAAAATAACATCCTCACCACGTAATCCAATGTTATTCATACTATGTCCTTTAAAACATCTTACTGTTTAAACCATCTTACATCACGTTTTAAGAATTCCACACCTTGGAGTATGTATTAAGCCTTTGAGATATAGCAAGGGCACAAAAATCATATAAGTATACTAGTCATTGGAAGCATCATGAGAACATTCCATCCTTAACAAATCATAAAATTATAGAAGAAAAGTTAAATATAGACAAATCTGAATAACAGAGTCCATAGGTATAGAATTTAAATATTGCTATAAAAAGATACAAAATGTAGCTAGCTGCTTCTTAAGTGTGCATAGGTTATTTACAAATACTGATCATAAGTTAGACTCAAAGCAAATTCAAAATTCAAAAAAAATAGAAATAAGATATAGTCAGCCACAGTTCCCAACAATAATGCAGTACACCCAGAAATACATAACAACTGAAGAAACCAAATCTCTCAAACGCTGGAAATTTAAAAGAAAATATTTTTTAATATTAAGTACCTCTTAGGTCACAGAGACAATCAAAAGTACAGTTGCTGAATCAGTAGAACATGATGATACTGAAAGCTCTCCATATAAAGTGTAGGATGATGCCAAAGATTTCCTAAAAAAAAAAGCAAAACAGAAAAGGCAAAATCATAAACATTTTCCTTACCCAAAAAGAGAAAGAACAAAAATGGACAGCATGTTCAACATAAAAACATAAGAAAAAGAGCTCAAAGAAAAAGTTAAGGCAAGCTGAACAATAGAATTAATACACATAAAAACAAACTCATTTATAGGAAAGCAGAAAAAGTAGAAATGACAAGTGCATGAAATAATTGAAAAGAAAAATTGAGTTAATACATATAAAAGCACTCATTCATGTATTGGGAAATAGAAAAAAATTGATAAATACATAAAAATAATTCTTTGAATGAATAACAACTACTTTATTAATAAAAAAGGATACATTAACATCCAAACCTAAGGATGTGAAAAATGGAACTGACTAAAAGGATTCTAAAAGAATATTTCCTCTAATATATGCTAATATGCTAATAAATTTGAGAATGTGAATAGACCATTTTCTATAAATATAAAAGTACTGTACTGCAAATTGACTCAACAGAAGATAGAATACTTGAACAGACCCAAAACGAAGGAAGAAATTGAGAAAATTGTCAAAGATCTGCATCTCAGTAAAGTTCCAGACAATTTCATGCTTGAATTCATTCAAACCTTCAAGAAACAGATAATTCATGAGCTTTTTAAATTGTCCTAAAGCATAAAGTTAGAATTAATGCTTCCTAATTCTTTTCACAAAACCACAGTAGCATAAATACCTAAGCTTGACAGGGATAGCACTGAAAACAAAACCTATAAACCAAAGCCATGAATATTGATTCAAGAGTCATAGAGTTTCAGCCAGCAGAATCCACATTACATTTAAAAAATAATACACTGAACTAAGTGAGGTTTAGTTCAGATAGTCAAGAACAATTCAATGTTAGAAAAATATCATTTCAATTCAGCATATAAATAGGCAGAAAAGAAAGTAATAAAATAATATGGTTATCCATATAACCGTAAGTGCCAAAAACTTACCTGGTAGATTTCAGCAGCCAATTCTATGTTTATTAATATAAAAACATAGTGTCATTTACTATAAAGCAGATCTAGCTGCTAAAATTTTAACGAGATACAAATAAACTCTCAATCAATTACTAAAGAATGAATCACGATAATTTGTTTCCATATAAACAGCTTTCAGTTTTGACAGGAAAGCATCACTTGCTTCTGGAAGAACAAGGGAAGCCTGAATAGGAAAGGGTGGACTTCAGAATTTAACAAACACAGGCGCAAATACGGTTCAGCCAGGTATTAGCAGGGTGATCATGACCAATTATATAATCTGCCCAGGTCCCAGAGTTTTTTTTTTTTTTTTGCGGTACGCGGGCCTCTCACTGTTGTGGCCTCTCCCGTTGCGGAGCACAGGCTCCCGGACGCACAGGCTCAGCGGCCATGGCTCACGGGCCCAGCCACTCCGCAGCATGTGGGATCTTCCCGGACCGGGGCACGAACCCGTGTCCCCTGCATCGGCAGGTGGACTCTCAACCACTGCGCCACCAGGGAAGCCCAGGTCCCAGAGTTTTTTAAAGCGACGTGAGGGCAATAAATCACATCTTGCCAGGTCACTCTGAGGAGTACAAATATTCAGACTAGTCAGTACACAGTAGGTGTTCAAAAACTTCTCTCTTCAGTGCCCTTGTTGCCAGCTCTGGTACTAATAATTTGCACGATTTGCATTTGAATCTGAGCTTACATGGGAAGTATTTTCTTAGAAGACTCTCACCCGCCCACTACCTCTATTTAGAGAGAAAGCATCACAGGTTACTGTATTTTCCCATTATAAAATAATTCTTGCTTATTTGGAAAAATTGGGGAAAAAATGAAAATACACAATATAGAGTTAAAGTTTCTCATCATTCTCTCTCATTGGCATCATTAGATTTTAAAATATATCCTTCTATGCTTGGGATCATACTTGGAATTGTAATTTTAAATAACATTTTAAAATAGAACTTTAAAGTCTTCAGTAGAAAAGAACTTAAATTGAAAACCTCATTCCACATGTAATTTTACAGCTACCCATCCATTTTCCAACATCAGAACTTGCAGCGTTTTTGATCTGATCAAAAGTCATATACTATGAACTACAGTCTGTCCATTTTTATAAACTCGTATCATTGGTCAAATGTGGAAATGGTTCAAGACCATTTCAACGCCTTTCAGTGTCTCTTACCGGTAGCTCACTCAACAACCATTATCAAGTAGGAAGGACAACAGACACAATGGCTGGAATAGAATCCTGCCTGATACCATGGGGTAAAGCTTCATTATTTATGAATCTAACAAAAAGTGAAGTGAAAGTTGGACACTTTCCAGTTAATTTCATCAATGTAGACAACTCAACTGTATATTTGAGTTCCTCTGTGGCAAGTAACACAAATGAATTCTTGTGTCTCCTTGAACCTTGAATTATCTGGTGAAACTGTCCATACAGCTGAGATTAACCACATAATGGCCAACATTCCAGTTTCCACTGGGCTGTTGAAAACTTCACTACACCGATAGTACCCCAAGGCTTTTGTCTGTTCAACCTTTTTATGTTGCCTATAGTTAAAGTTGGCTGCAATTAAACACAAGATTGTCTAAAAAGCCCATTATTGTCCTTCTTTAGCTGCCTAATTTCCTTCCATTTATATGTTCTTAGAGCCTTTCCAAACGACTTTTTCCTAGCTAATTTGGGAAACACACTTTACAAAGAGCAGGTAATTTTAAAAGCATCATTCTAATGTTGGTCTTTCATTATTTCTCTAATAAGCAACATAATTGGTACAGGCTGAGGCCACCTACAGATCAACCTTTAGACAAACCTTGTATATTCAAGTTATAAAACTTCTTCCTGAGCCCAACTGCATTCTCTTAGGGGAAAATTTGAGAAAGAATATAAAGTTGTAAGATTTCTTTTTCCTTGCTTCCATCGCCCCCGACTCCAACCCCTGTAAAACATCATTTATCAGTTCATGTCCTGGAGAAGCAGACATAATTGCAGGAGCTCTAAGAAATAAAGGGAAGAATCTGTCACATCCTATTTTTATCAACTTTGTTTTGAAAGCTTTCGATGTGTAACTTCTTTTATTAAATGATTTTAATGCATATGTTCTCTACGAGAGGAGAATAAGATGCATGTATGCTGTCTGCTGTATCTAGGGTGTCATTTGGAGAATCAACCTCAACTAAATCTAATTAATTCCCTTTCAACTAGAAAAGCATGAAAATGGTCCATAAAATAAAACTTTATTTTAATTGTAAGTCAATTACATTGTCAAGTCACAGAAAAAATATTAAATGGGTAGGACAGAGACATCCTACATGCACCATGGACTGCCATGCAAAGAGGTTGACTAGTAGTGGACTGATTTTTAAATCCACATTCAAGTGTTATCCAAACTCGTTCCACCATTGAACTAATACCATTGTGTCCAACGGAGACACAATCTCATGTTGAAAAGACCTCCTTGTATAGAATGCAGGATGATTGTTCATACAAACCAGTCATCCAAGGGAACATACAAGACAGGGATTCTCTTAAATTCAGATAACAAGCCTGATCTGAAATTGTGGCTAAAAACAACACTCATGATTTTTATAGACATTGTGATCTTTCATAGGCTTCTGGGAAATAACCCCATAAAATAATCCCAAGGGAATGGGATACTGGAATTGGTCAGGTCCAAGTCACACAATCCCTCCAGGAACTAAGGGTGGAGTCAACTTCCCCCAAAGCACCTGGGCCAAGAGTCACGAGAGGGCATCGCAGAGGAATACAGCACATTGTTAATGTTATCAAAAGTGGGGTCCAGCTACTCACCACTCAAAAGCCAATAAAGAGGCAAGGTTGGTGGAAAGGAAAATTTGCTTTATAAGCAGCCGGCAACCCGGGCCGGGGGTGGGGGCCAGGGGTGGACTCATGTCCAAAGGCCACCTCCCCCCCCCCCCCCACTGACAATCAATGGGCAAGAGCTTTTATAGATGGAGGGGGCTACATGCAGAAAAAGGCACAGGCAGCTGTGACGGTCATCTTGAAACTGGTCCTGCGGTGGTCTGACCAGCGTCATCTTGATTGTTTTAGGTACAGTTAATCTTGAGTTCCAGGGTCGGTTTATTCTTGTTTCTTTGAGGCCAGTTCTCGGAATTGTGGCAGCTTATGTCATGGCTACAGTCTGGTCATCGTGTAGTTAAATTCTTCCACCTGTTGGGGGTTTCAGTATCTACAAAACAGCTCAAAGGCCATGGCTCAGAATATGATCTCTAGCCCTTGAGGAGGAACTAAAAAGTCCTTGACTTTAATGACTAAACTAATATTATTTGGCCTTGTTTGACTGTTTTCCTTTGCTTCTGCATTTTCTCACTTCTCTAATTAACCTTATTCTTTGACTAAAGTTTTTCTACAAACAAAAGGCAGGCGGAGGACATGGGAGGGAAGGACCTTAGGGTGCTGCTCTGTTTCATTAACAGAAGAAACGGGAGTGGATGCAGGTAGCATAAACAGACTTCTACTATCTCAGACCCTCTAAAATTGTTCCCTTGATTAAAAGTAGTAATGGATATTTTAGTTCTTAGATATTACTTCTCTCTCCACAGCACTTTAGTGGAACTAGTCTATTTTATAAGATTAAATGAAACAGCTTTCTAGTAATAGTTCTCTTATTTATCGTGAAAGTATTATTGAAGGCATTTTTGGGTATATCTCACACTTCCCTTTGTTTTACAGAATCCACATGAGAACTTTTTATCTGCTGTTAACATCAGTTACTGTTATGATTCTTCTGAGAAATACGCTCAATTCTGTCTTCTGGAAACTGTAACTTGTGTGACTAATTATGTTTCCTAATGTTTCCTTATTTTTACCTCTGAGAGAATATAGGGCTCTACCCTTAGCAAACCAATGTACAGAAAACATACACTGGATGATGATGATGATGATGACTGTTACTATATAGGTTCACTTTTTTCTTTCCTGTCTACTTGTAATTTGAATTAGTTCAGTGCATTTTATATATTCTTATAAGGTACAACTCATATTTCCCAGAACAAAGAGTGATATAAATATATCAGGAGTAACAAAGTCAGTAGCTTATAGGAGCCAAGCAAGTGATGGAAATGGTGAAGCATCCCACGTGGGGACTAGCAAAGAGCATGCGCGCCTCTTCTAAAGGAACAGCCGTCCTTTAGGTCCAGCCACGTGGCACCACAAGGAAAAGGGAGACCAACATGGCCACATCTTTCAATAGAAACCAGAACTTCATCCTAGCCCTATACTGCCTTCACAGACATAACATTGGTGGGTAATACAGAAAGTTAAAGCTATTCTTAGCCATTTATTTTTGTCTTTATTAAAAGCATAACAAATTAGAAATATGTGGTTTATTAAAGCAGAAAAGAGACTGGTGGAAAGGGTACTAGCTATAGCTCATGGTGTCAACAAGGAGTTTGCAGAGCTGGGCTGGGAAAATGGACCAGAGCTAAGGATTAGAGTTGGAGCACAAACCTGATTACAGGGTGGGAAAGCCCTGGTCCTGCCACCACTGCACGCTCACCAACATGCTGCTGGGCTCTGTCGCCACCATCGCCCCGAACTCTGGGCACAGGACACTGTCTCCACCTTACAGATGAATCCCAAATGCATCCTGCCTCTTCTGGGGGCACTTAGTAGCTGAGCTTAGCCGTATGCTCAAGACAAAGCTGCCAGGAATGAATGAGAACATGTGTCTGAGCTTTCATCATCCCGTGATCTTCTAGACACAGGACAGGGGTTCACATGCTTGGCGTGCATGAGCAAAAGGGCAGACATCTGCTATCTGCCGAGAGCAATATCCGATTAACAGCTTCTTGAAACGACAAAAAAAAAATCCTATTTTATGTTAAGTGATATTTTTCTTTTAAAACATCCAATTTACTATGCTTTTAATAAAGAGGAAGTAATAAGATCAGTTGTGTCTTTGGGATCACTACTATTTATTCATCAGTGTTAAGGTTCTACCTTTGAAAGTTACACAGGGTCGTAAAATAATAATACATCCCTTGTTTGAGAGGTTAGACAAAAATTTAATGGTCTCCCTGTGGGAGCTAAAAATAAAATTATCTAGATGACCAAGCAAAAGCCTTACAGCCACCTTTGTGGAGAACCAACCAGGAGGCCTTAGTGACAGCCTCCAGGTGGTATCAAAATCCAGCAGCTGAACCTTTTTAGGTTAGAATCACTGGGGAAGACTGAAAGGGTTTAAAAGTGCTGATGCTCAGGCCATCCCCAGAGCCTGGGATTTAACCTGCCTAGAATGAGGCCCAGCATCACTATCTGTTCAGTGTTCTTCAGGTGCTTTCCTTGGTTGAGAACTACTGTCCTGAGACCAAGAAGAAGCAACTAGTCCCACAAACAAAGACAAAGGGGAAAAGAAGTTTCTTTCGAGGGGGCACAAGATATCATCTTTCAAGAACATCCATCCCCCTGGCATGAAATTAGAGCCCTGTATTTGGGACGGGATGGATGGGATGACAAGTTTTATCAAGTCCAGAGGATGGGCAGTGACTGCTGAGCGCTGATGTAAAAATGATAATAATTGTGAGGCTGAAGTGAAGCCAAACAGGAGAAAGTACAGTGACCGAGGCCGCCATGGGTCCAAGGAGAGCAGCTCCAGCAGGGAGAACAGGTGTGTGCCACCCCTGAGTTAAAGCATCTTCCACAAATGGGCTCAGGACCTCTGATGGACACCGTGACTAGCTCTGACACAGCAGAGAATCTGGCTCTGTGAGAATGAGGCCACAGGCAAGTCGAGGTTTTGAAAGAGAAGCAAGACAGAAAAGAACCGCAGTACGGTCCTCAGAGTGTGACCTAGAGACTCCTGGAGGTCTTCCTTTTAGGAAGTCCACGAAGTCAAAACTAGGTTCATAATAACGTGGAGATGCCATTTGCTCTTTTCACTGGACTGACATTTGCACGGGTGGTACAAAAGCAATAAGTCAACGCAGTGGCACTAAATCAAGGCAGTGGGATCAAACAGGACTAGTGGCCACTGTGCTCTTCACTTCTAAGCACTCAGTAAAATATATATTTTTATAGATGCTATTCATATACATATGTGTGTGTGTATTCTACTGCCCTGTATACATGTGTCCATCAGTCTATCCATTCATCTATCTCTGAGAGTGAGTGCTTCCTTAAATTTTGTACCGTAGGCACCTCCCTTGCTTTACTCTGGGTCACGCCCTGTTTTCTTCAGAGCACTTAATCACTATCTGAGATTATCTTGAATATTTACTTATTTTCTCCACCTCCAGTTTGTTAGATTTCAATTACCGCTTATGGGAGATTGATTACAAAAATGTCCCAAATTATCCCCTTTCCTGGGACCATGTCCTTTGCACCTCCTCCCAAAGAGGTAGAATCTATTCCCTCACCGCGTTGAATTCAGGCTAGCCGCTGATTTGCTCTAGCCAACAGAATGCAGAAGAATGATAGTGGGTCAGTTCTCAGCATGGGTTCAAGGACCCTCCACTCTTTCTCTTGGAACTCGGATTTTACGAGGAGAACAAGCCCTGCTAAGTTGAGCATAAAAGACCACGCACAAGAGAGACCAGCTGTCCCAGGCAAGGCCATCCTAGACCAGCCGGCAGCTAGCCACCTTCAAACACATGAGCGAGCCCAGCCAAGGTTAGCTGAGCTGCCTGCCCTCTCTGGGGCTGACTTCAGGTGTATGAATGAGCCCAGGTGGGAGCAGCAAACAACCCACACGCCCTGTAGGTTCATGAGCAATAATAAACGCTTGTTGTTCTAGGCAGCTTCTTCATTATTGTTGATGATGACTCACAGCATTGCTGTGGCAATAGACAACAGATTCACCCCTCCATTCCAAGAACCAAGAGTGCTGCTTGATACTTAGAAATATATTTGGGTACCCCCCCCCAAAATTGGTGGATGTTAGAAAGAATGAAAAATGAACTAAAAACCCCACCGCTTTATACACTAGCCCAGTTACATTTTCTCAGCTTGGTCTAGAACTAACCTCAACCATATAATAAGTTTGTTCATGCAATTAATTCAGTTCTTCTGGGCATCCACACCAATTACTGGAAGAGACAAAGACCAACTTTAGAACAGACATTTCTACTAAATAAAAAGTATTCAAGTATTTATATCTACTCTCTCTCCCTGCAGAGTCTATAAATACACCAGCCCAGACAAGCTTTATTGGTGTTAGCTGAAGCAGACTGCACCTAAGAGAGAACTGTGGTTTTCCACTTCCCTTTGAGCCACTGCTCATACAGAATGAAGAATCCCCGGTTTTGTTTCTGCCTAATCACTTATTGTAATGCTGAAGGGAAGAAAATAAATCTTGGAAACTTTGACCAAAATCAGTTTAGTTTTTGCATTATCACAGCAGGAGAGGAAAACATGGGTTTTCATTTTTAAGGATAATCTCTCTTAAAGTGTGTACAAGAACTAGCTAAATCTAAATAATATTAGGAACATTCGAAATGTTTTTAAATGGATTCAGGGCTGCACTGGTTTCTGCCTTTAGATCATAAAGTCCGTTGGCTGCCAACTTTCATCTGCTCTCAGCGGTGGCAAAGGTGCTGAATACTCTGCAAATTGTAGATGCCATTGACTAATTCAGAGAAATTCCTGGCTTAGGACTTTTACAAATGAAGTTACCGCTTAAAGACTCCTGTTGTAGTTAAAAAAAATTAACAAAATTAATGTCTTCTTTGAATGCTATTATTGTTTTAATTAATTTCCACTCATAATGCACTATCAAGTCAATTAAAATATTGGGCTTTTAATAATAATTGAATATTTCATACTGAAGTGAGTTTCTCTCTGTGCGTGTGCTAACGACCTTCATGCATCTATACGTATGTCATGAGTTGTTTCCTTTTTCCTCCCTTCCTTTCTCCTTCCCTGTCTTTTTTTTATTGAATTATAGTTGACTTATAGTATTATATTAGTTTCAGGTATACAACGTAGTGATACAGTATTTTTATAGATTATACTCCATTTAAAGCTATTACAAAATAATGGCTATATTTCCCTTATTGCTTATCTATTTTATACATGATATAAATATCCTTGTTGTTTATTTATTTTATACATAGTAGTTTGTATCTCTTAATCCCATAGCCCTATCTTGCCCCTCCCCACCTCTCTCTGAGATAAAGAAGATGTGAGATACATATACAATGGACTATCACTCCGCCATAAAAAAGAATGAAATTCTGCCATTCGCAACAATGTGGATGGACCTAGAGAATATTATGCTTAGTGAAATAAGTCAGGCAGAGAAAGGCAAATATTCTATGTTATCACTGATATGTTGAATCTAAAAAATAAAACAAACAAATGTGTCAGTCAAAACAGAAACAGATTCACAGATATAGAGACCAAACTAGCTGCTCCCTATCTTTCTTCATCCCTCTCTCCTTCCTGCCAGCCTCTCTTTCCTCTCCCTCTTTTCTTTTCTCCCTTCATCTCCCCCCCCCCGCCTTTCTTTTCTCTCTCTACTTTTTCTTTCTTTTCTCCTTCCCTCTCCTCTCCTCTCTCCCTCCCTCCCACCCCACGCCCTTTGGTGGCCACTTCCTAAGAGCCAGTGGATAAGAAAGGCTATTTCTTTCTGTAGCACTTTCACTCAGGTAACACACAGCACAGGCACAACATCTCTGAGTTGGTCTGTTTCCCGAGCTGACCATAGTAGATCCCGAACAGAAAATTTAATGTATCCAGGAATCACTCGACTTTTTAACTTTCCAATTGCAAACTGAATTCTTCCTTTTATATATCTTAGAGGTCAGAAAAAAATTACATCTTTAGGCAACTTTCCCTTTTCCAATTAACCTGCTTGCATATTTTCAGTATTTAATTTTACAGTTTTAAACTACCCATAAGGCTATGTGTGTTTTTGATATTCTGAAATACATCACAAATTTATCTTTGTTTTATGAACTGCCGGTTGAACACTAGATACCATCATTTGATCAATTTGTGTATTTGATCAATACATTTTACTTGTATCCATTTACATTAATCAGGACAAGTACTAAATTGGTATGCTAGTTCAATATGACTTCAGTTTAATCAATTTTATCAGTTGATTACCTCATTTAGTTGGTGTTTTCATTCTTCTGTGTAACTAACCTCAGGATTTAAAACTAGCTTTGTCATTCATTGGGAGCCCAAAATTAACTTATATTTCTAACAAGAGAATGAGAAACAGCACAATTAGGATACTTGTTAAAGTAGATTTTAAATCAAAAAGATCAAAACATAAAATAATAACCTGACAGGGTTTAAAAATTATTGTGAATGTTGACCCAATACTGATGTGAATATCGTGAAATATCTACACTTATACATGCCTATTAAAAGGTTTATTTGCAGAAGTCTTTTGTAAGGTAATTTGATAATACATTTTATAATAACCGTAGAAATGTTCATAAACTTGATGATTTACCACAAGGAAATAAGAAACACTCCATCTAAAAAAATTGGGAAAATATCTGGGCATGAAGACGTCCATCATGGTGCTATTTATAGTAGTAGTAAAATCTTAAAAACATAAATGTCCAACAATAGGAGAATGACCAAATAAATTACAGTAATATGAAACTGATGGAGTTTTGTACAGCCATTAAAAATAAAAATCATGACGACTATATAGGAACATGGAACATTCCTATACTAAAATGTTGTGTTATCTGTGTTATCATTTAATTTATATGAGAACCATACAGCTGTAACTTTATTTATCCAGTATGTGCTTAGTGAGAATGTAGTCGGGCCCTGTGCTAAGAGCAACAGGCCAAGGCCGGCACGTAAAGCCAAACAAAATACGATCCCTGCCCTCTGATCTGGTCCACCTGCAGGAGCGTCCCCAGATCCCCACTTAAGAAATGTATGCCTCTTCTTGAGATACTTAATCTCTTGCAGTCTGTTTCTTTCTCACCTGCAAAAACAGGGATCAGATGAGTGACCACCTCAAGCAGCACTTCTTTGAGTATTTAGTAACTTTTTATATGTAATTTGTTTAATACAGTGCTTGGTGTGTTAGTTTGCTGGGGCAACTGTAACAAGGTACTAAAGACATCTACTCTCCCACAGTTTTGGAAGCTAGAAGTCCACAATCAAGGTGTGGGCAGAGCTGATTCCTTCTGAGGGCCATGACAGCATCTTTTTCATGCCTCTCCCTTCAGTGCTAGTGGTTTGCTGGCAATCTTTGGCATATGCCTCGGCTACCGGAAGCAT
Organism: Globicephala melas; assembly: GCF_963455315.2. Lineage (NCBI taxonomy): Eukaryota > Metazoa > Chordata > Mammalia > Artiodactyla > Delphinidae > Globicephala > Globicephala melas. Next base: position 79,639,942 of record NC_083328.1, read on the forward strand.
CACCCTGATCTCCGCCTTCATCCTCATATGACGTTCTCCCTGTGTGCATGTCTGTCTCCAGATTTTCACTTTTTTTTTTTTTTTTTGCAGTATGCAGGCCTCTCACTGTTGCGGCCTCTCCCGCTGCGGAGCACAGGCTCTGGACGCGCAGGCTCAGCGGTCATGGCTCACGGGCCCAGCCTCTCCGCGGCATGTGGGATCTTCCCAGACCGGGGCACGAACCCATGTCCCCTGCATCAGCAGGTGGACTCTCAACCACTGCGCTACCAGAGAAGCCCCAGATTTTCACTTTTTTAAGGATACCGTTCACACTGGATTAGGCCCACTCTAGTGACCTCTTATTAACTTGGTTACCTCTGTAAAGACCCTTTCTCCAAATAAGGCCACATTCTGAGGTACTGGAGGTTAGCACTCCAACGTATGAATTTGGTGGGGGGCTCAGTTCAACCCATTACACTTTGTATATTGTAAGCTTTCAACAGATGTTGGCTACTATCGTTACTATTATTACCAATACTGTTAAGAGTAGTGGCCATAGAATATCATGATAGGGTGTGTGGTAAAACCAGACGTGTTACCAAATAAGACGAAAGCAGTTGATTTGCTAGGGTGATGAGGTTCTTAGTGATCAGGGATTTTTTTTGTTTCCTTGTTTTGTTTTTGTCACTCTTATTTTAAAATTTCTATAATGCCCATCCTTCCACAGAGTTTGTGCTATTTAAAAGGGAGGAAATCTGGAACATATCTTAAATAAATGCAAATTCCCACACTTCCCTCTGGTTCCCATCTTTGTAATATTGTCTCTCCCTCTCAAATAGAAACACTGATGAAAAGTCCAGCTCCCTGGTGGACAAGGAGCGAGGTTCTCTTTCCCTTCATTCTATGCTCTCCAGTCTTTAATTATATAACAGCAGCCTGCTCACCTGCCTTTGTGTCAGTTCCTAGGATTTTATTTCAACATGTCTGCTTATCCTGGCCAGAAGAACAAGGTGTAAGTTTTAGATTTCTCTCATCTCTCCTGACCACAGTGTAGTGATTATGACATACGTTACTGCCTATAGATTCCTTACAGGAAAAAGGTCTTCAGGCCAAGTGACAAAATCTTTGCCTTTTTTAGAGTTGTTATTTTCTCTCACCATCTTTTTAAATATTTATTTTCCTCCAGGTATTTTTATCTTCCTAGTGTCTCACCATCCTTGAGTTAGGACGCAATGTTTTGTTTTCAGAAAAAAGTACCTTGGATTGTGTGGTTTTCAGATTAAGAAGAAATAAATGGGGCTTCCCTGGTGGCGCAGTGGTTGAGAGTCCGGCTGCCGATGCAGGGGACACGGCTTCGTGCCCCGGTCCAGGAAGATCCCACATGCCGCGGAGCGGCTTGGGCCCGTGAGCCATGGCCGCTGAGCCTGCGCGTCCGGAGCCTGTGCTCCATAACGGGAGAGGCCACAGTGGTGAGAGGCCCGCGTACCGCAAAAAAAAAAAAAAAGAAAGAAATGATAAAGCTAACCATCATTTTGGAGTATTTGAAGAGCCATTTTTTAAAAAAATATTATTCCATAGATTATTCAGCTAATATTCAAAGGCTACATAAATCCACGTTAAGAACTGTGTCTGTGAGGAATATTTAATTTCAAGTAATAGAAAATCCAACTGAAAATAGACTTTTCCTTACAGGGTCCTTGTGACTACATTAAACACACCTGGTAATCCAGGATAATCTTCCCATCTCAAGAGCTTAGCTTCATCACATCTGCAAACCTCTTTTTCACACGTTAGGTTACAGTAGCCACAGAGTTCCAAGATTAACGCACGAACACGTCTGGAGGGGACATTATCCTCTCACCACATTATTCTTGTTAGATGGGGAAACAATATTATGAAGATATGACATCTTCCAATAATATCCATAAGTTTACTTTCATTCCAATTTCCCATTGAGATATTTCTGCAATTAATGGAACACTATGTATGTATTAGTCAGTTTTGACTAACACAGAGGACTGGCACTGCCAAATACAAAAACAGGGAAAAGATTACCTTACCTGACAAAGGAACTCATCTCACTAATAATAAACAGAAGCATATGCCAAGAGAAACATGGGAATGTGAAATAAATGGAAAATTCATAAAATTAAAGCATAAAAACTGCTTGTATCAGTCAGGGTCCAACCATAGACACAGAACCAGTAGGAGATATACAATAAGGGTTTTGGGGTCTTTTTATGTTATGGAATTTTGCATAGCTTTTTAAAAATTCTGTATTGGAGTATAGTTGATTTACAATATTGTGTTAGTTTCAGGTATATTAAGGGTTTTATTGCAAGGAGTTGGCTTAGGCAACTGTGGGGCTGGCAGATCCAGAATCCATAGGGCAGGCCATTTAGAAGGGCTGGAACTCTCAGGCACAGGCTGAAGCCACTGTCCACAGACAGAATTTCTTCTTGACCAAGAAGCCCCAGCCCTGCTCTTAAGGCCTTTCAACAGACTGGGTCAGGCCAACCACGTTATCCAGGATAATATCTCTTACATAAAATAAACTGATTATAGACTTTTATCACATCTACAAAGTAACTTCACCACTACAGTTAGGTAAGAGTTTGGTTGAATAATTGGGGACTGTAGCTTAGCCAAGCTGGTGCATCTAACAGACCATCAGAATGTTCAATCACACTAAAAATCTAGGAGACAAACATGAAGTTGAAACATATATTGTTTTCACCTAATAAGATACAAACTGTCTTAAATAAGACACTGTTAATGTGAGGGTGAGGCAGAAGACAGTCCCCGGGACCATATGTCATGAGCCCTTCTGTCTGGCAGTGTTCCTGACATCTCTGGGTCCCTGCAATTTGAGAAAGAAGTTTCATGTGCAAAAAGACAGAGTATCAGTTAAATGGGTTATTATTCATCCATATGATGGGATACCCAATGATCATTAAACACTGAGTTAAGGACAGTATTTCATGGAAAATGTTCACAATATATCAAGTGAAAGAGCACGTTAATAAATATCATACACGTTCGATTTTGTGCAATTATGACTAAAAAGGGTGGAAGTCTCTACATCAAACTTGAACCATAATTGTTTCTAGGCAATAGCACAATGAAAAAAGCTTAATTTGTGATTTTAGCATTTTACAATTTTTAAAATGAACATGCACTGATTATGAAGTTAGGCAGACTGAATTTGGGGTCTGTTATAATATTGAGGAGTTAGGTAAAGCCATTGTTTAGAGAATCCTGAACATCTAATAATTGGAGGATTAACACCCATTCATCTGTTTAATCACTTAACCATGAATTCATTCAACAAATACATTCTACCCTTTGACTCTATGATAATCACTGTGGACGCCATGGATATACAAAGTGAGCAAAACAAATTCAGTCCCTGCCCACGAGGAGCTTAGTGGGGAAAAGGAAAAATAATCAAAGAATCACCCAAGTACATGTATAATTATAATCTATGGTAAGTGCAATGAAGGAAAAAGACAGTGCTATGAGGGTCCATGGCAAGAATACAATATTCATACTAAAAGTTTAAATTATCATCTAATCAGAATATATAGTGCCTGTGTGTGTGTGGTGGTGTATACTGGGTGTTGTCACCAGCATCCTCATCGCAAATGAATACTCCAAAACTAGGAAAAGGAAATTATAGAAAAAATATCTAGAAATACCAGAAGAGACTGAAAATCCTTCCAAAGTAATATTGAAAAAACAATTGAACCACTGCCTAATGAATCTTGGATAACTGGCTGAAGCTCTGAGTGGTACACCCCCAAAGATTTAGAGTTTTCCCCTGTGCTCCTATCATTCACGCATTTTCCCCCAGAATCTGAAAGATAAATCTGACGAGCTCTGAGTAAACACTGGCTAAGACTCTACAGTTCCTGGTACGGGAAGGCGACATGACATTCCGTTATCATCGGGTCTCCTATTAGGCAGCCTCGGCAAGGAGTCTGGATAGATTAACATGCCAGGCTGGAGGCTTGGTGATAATTCAGACTGGGGTTGAGTTGAAGCCACCACTCAAACAATTGGGAGTATACAGCCATGCATGGATTCCTTTTGAACTGCAGCAAAAGTGAGAAGAGAGGGGCTTCCCTGGTGGCGCACTGGTTGGGAGTCCGCCTGCCCATGCAGGGGACACGGGTTTGTGCCCCGGTCCGGGAAGATCCCACATGCCGTGGAGCGGCTGGGCCCGTGAGCCATGGCCGCTGAGCCTGCGTGTCCGGAGCCTGTGCTCCGCAACGGGAGAGGCCACAGCAGTGAGAGGCCCACGTACCGCAAAAAAAAAAAAAAACAAAAAGTGAGAAGAGGAATAGGGTTTTGAACTCTGGCATAATGAATCAGATCACGCAACTGGAGCCTTGCCTACTAAATTAGGCCGATAATATCTTTCCCTCTAGGTGAGACCTGAATGGTGCTCCTTTTGGATGTGTCAGAAATAGGACTGCAAAGAAGGGTTCATGCACAATTAGGGAAAATAAATCTTGTGCAAAGATATTTTGGCATACGTGACCATAGTGATTGCTTCCTCACTTCCTCCCAGATGCAGTCTGAGTGCATTATTCCTCCTTATATAGCTGCAGCACAGGGAGAGATCGTATCCTTAGAATGAGAGAGAAACTAGATTTAGGGACAAACTATGATTTTTTGCTAGTGGAGACCTATCTGTCCAATACTGCTTTAATAACAAAACAAACTTCCAGGAATTTTATGGAATTTTCCCTTCACCATCTGCGTTAGGCAGAATTCCAGAATGGCCCCCAAGATCTCCATGCGTTGGTGTGCGTGCCCAGCCCATAATACCGACAGAGCCCTTCTGAAAGAGGCTCAAAAGACAGAGAGAGGAGAAAGAGAAATCTGAAGCAGCAGCAGATGCTTTCCTGTTGGCCTTGAGTAAGAAAACTGCTGTGCTGTGGAGTGGACCACGTGGTAGGCAACATGGGAGCTGAGGACCTCAGTCCTTTAACTACAATGAACTGAATTCTGACAGCAGTCAGGGAGCCTGGAAGAAGATCCCAACCTCAGATGAGACCCCAGCCCTGGCTGACACCTTGATCACAGGCTTGTGAGACCCTGAGCAGAAGAACCAGCTAAAACGTATCAGACTCCCAACCTAAGGAAAACGAGAGATAATAGTGTGTTGCTTTAAGCTGCTAAGCGAAAAAAAAAATTTTTTTATGCAGCAACAGAAAGCAATGCACCATCCTTGCTCCCCTTCCATTTTATTAATTCAATTAGGTGAACTATTTCTTCTTCCGCCATCACAACTAGAAATGTGTCCAAAGACTGCTGATCTGAGTACAACATAAATGCAAAAATCATCCCCAGTCATCCGTTTTAGCAATTTAAGACTAATGTTCAAACTGAGATCATTTCTTTGGGTTGAATCTCTTAACTAAAGACTAGGAATATTACAGAAGTCAGTGTCTAGAACTTAGTTAACTGAACAATATTCAAGATAACTCACATTACTGATTTTCTTGCTCTGTGCCATTCATTGCGCTTAGCTCTTCTTTACATTTTCTCATTTAATGGTCCCAACAACCCTGTGAGTTGGGAGATGTAGGAGCCTAATTTATGGATGACGAAACTGCAGTTTAGAAAAAGTTAAGTAACCCGCCAAGGGGCGTGTGGTTAGTAGGTGGTAGAGACCCCATCGAAACGCCGTCCACCTGCTACTCCAGCCCCACTTAGGAGCTACAAGAGACAGGCTGTGCTTCTCACCCTCCCGCCACAAAACCACTCTCAACCTGGAAAGTAAATGCGTCACCACAGCAGATGCCTCTTGCTTGACTAAACAACAGATGTTGACAATTCCTTCTTTATTTCTTTTTTCCCCCTGCAGACCTTTTTTTAGTGGGATCCAGATCTCTGGTATGGTTAAGTGATTTTTGCTTATGTATCATTCTAACATGTTTACTTAGTCACCTTAAGGAAAAAAAGGGGGGGCAGAAGAAACCCCACAGCTGGCGGGGGAATTTGCAACTGGAGAGGATCACTGTCCGCTGTCTGCTTTGCTTGACCTGGGCTCCAGGGTTTTCATTGCTCAGCTCAGACACATTTTCTTGACTCCCCAGTTTCCTTATGAAGCAGAGTGAGGCACTGAATCATTTTCCAACAACAAAAAAGCAGGTCTAATATTCCTAAGTTGATGAGGCCCTGCTAGATCTGATGACCTTTTGTTGGGATGTCATTTACAATATGATTAAATTATTCTCCGTGGCTGAACTGATAACTACAGCAGATATATATTCCTCCAGAGGCAGCAGAAAAATCTGCTGCTTTACCCTCTCGTGCACTGCAAAGATCTTTTGCAGGCAGATTACAGATTTTCGGTTTGGGGTTTGAAAAGGTGACCCTTGTGATGATGACTTTTTTCCCAAATCTATTTAACTGCTATCATTTTTCTCCAATCTGATTAACTATATCTATATGACTATACCTTAAAAGGCTATGTATTTATTTAATCTATTAGGAAAAATGGAAAAAGTTAAAGGAATGCTAGTCAAATTTCTTGGACTGTTTTTTTCCTGGCAAGTAAAAAAAGTAATTGACATTTCTGAGCATTGTCTATTTGCTATGTTAAATGTTGTATATGCATTATTTTATTTAATCTTGACAATAACATGTGAAGTATAATCTTTGCATTTAGCTTATATTTTGAAGGCCTCCTGTGTATTAAATACTGTTCAGATATCTTGGAAACAATAAGTCCTGCTCTCAACAAATTTATCTTTATATGAGGAAAATGAGACACAGATTAAGTAGGATTTCCAAGTGTCCATATCTTGTGCCTGGAACTTAATAGGTGATCCATAAATGTTGAATGTATAAAACAGAATCAGGTTTGATCCAGATCTGCCTCTTTCCACAGCTCAGGCTTTGTTCTGTGTGTGTGTGTGTGTGTGTGTGTGTGTGTGTGTGTGTGTGTGTGTGTGTGTGTGTACTATTCAGCCATAAAAAAGAAGGAAATCCTGCCATTTGCAAGAACAAGTGTAGATCTTGAGGGCATTATGCTAAGTGAAATGTCAGACACAGAAAGACAAACACTGTATGATCTCATTTACGTATGGAATCTAAAAAAAACAAACTCACAGAAAAAGACATCAGATTTGTGGTTGTCTGAGGCAGGGGTGAAGGGTGGGGGAATTGGGAGAAGGTGGTCAAAAGGTAAACATTTCATGGATTCAGACTGTTCCCACCAAAGTATATCATTAACAATTCTCTCAGTAAATTTGGGAGAGGCTAACTTTCTTAATTTGAATATACCTAAAAATGCCTTTTTGCCCTGTTTTCTTTAATAATTTTATGGATGCATGCAAACATAAAGAAACAGTGCAAACCATAATGGTGTAGTTCAATACATTTTTTAAAATAATAATATAGTAATAATAATAAAATCTTAGATAACCAACACGCATATCAAGAAATAGAAGCTCACCAGCATCTCCGAAGCCCCCATGTGTCTCTGAGTCACTGCCCTTTCTTCCCACCTCAAAGATGATCTCTCTCCCGACTTTTTACCCCGTACTTCAGTTTGCCTGTGTTTGAACTTCAAGTTAATGGACGAAAGTCGTTTTGAACATATTTATACTTTTGATCTTTCTAACTTGTTTTAGTATCTCACGTCTCATGGGGGTGCAAATTCTCCCCTTACCTGTGTCCCTCAACTCTCATGAGGGACAGATGACTGTCCCTCATGGTGGATCATATCCTCCTGTAATTTTTTATTATGAGCTTCTATTTGGGACAGGCATATATTCTTTTTCCTCTTGGATTCCCATGTGTCCTGGGCTTGGAAGAATCCATGTCGAAGAGTTTGTGTGCTCTGACGTGCACTGACTGCTTGGAATGGTCTAAGGTTATATGAACTGACCTGGCTTCAGATTCCTACCCTGCAGTTGGTAAAATTTCAGATTCCACACCTGTGCATCATACGTGAGATCAAAATATACATACTTCTGGAAAATCCCCAGTACTTGCTATAACTTGCCTCCTATATAACTTTTTTCAAATTGACGCAAATATTTTTATAAATTCAAAACCAAACTCTCTGTATGATGATGCAGACATCATAGTTATAGGTTACCTGACATAACTTCATGTCCCGCATGTTACAGAGTTTTCATCAAGAATTTATTCCCAGTTAACACATGAACATGTCTTTTGTTCATGGAACTCACTAAATGGGGTCCAGATGCCTAAAAGGATGGCATATGTTCTACAAACACGTACAGATACAAATAATGAACTAGTAGATTTCCCTTTGGGCAGGCATGGTGAACCTAATTTCTTCTTCTTGGTGTCCGGACCCCTACTCTCCTTTACCAACTTTTCTTTCTGCTTTCCCATCTGGAAATTTTTCTTAGTTGTGTCACTACAGTCCTTTCCCTTTTAGCACCTCCCAGCCTTTGCTAATGACAGTCCCACCCATGAAAAACGCTATCCTCTCAACTATACTTTTCATAATATTCCTAAAGCCTACCATAAAACTTTTCTGAAGAACTGTAACTTTTCTCTAACTCCCTTTGTTTATGCTAAGAACATCCATGCCTCACAAAATGTGGTTTAATTATTAACGCAGACCTATGTCAGCAGCATCTGCTTGGCACTCTCTTGGCTCAGGGTGGACCAATATGCTCCTTAATCTTTCAATGAAGATCTGGAGTCTCCTTCTTAGGACCACGTTGTGTGCGCAGTGGTCCTCTTTAACCATACGGTTATCTTCGTAGAGGTACTGTTGTGACACACCTTTCACGGGATGGGCATTGCTTCTGGGTCAACCAGTGGGATGCTTGGTACAAATGGCATCATCTCCACTTAAATGAAGAACAGGATGCTGGGCTGAAAGGAATACGTCTTAATTTAAATAGCATCTTTCACAGCAGTCTTTTTCTTGGTTCACCTGCCAGGTAACAACCTCCAAATTGGGTCCATTCTTTCAGCTCAGGATACCCAGGGTTAATGTCCCTCTCATCTTCCCGTGTCCTTTAGTTTTCTAGAATGTTCTGCCTCGTATCCCATTTGCCCATCACACCATAATCTTCATTACTTTTTACATTTACTCCCTTCAGTTAGGGAGCCCATAATTAGTTCATTAGAATATGACATCAACATTTTAGAAAATGCTAATTCCCTCTTTCTCCAGGTAAGAAAATTCCAATCTTCAGCCTAATTGCCTTTCCCTATAAAGGAAGGAATGTTTTCACTTTCAGAGAAAGTCACCTTCATCCTTACACTTCATTTATGTAGGAGATAAAAAGTGATTTTAAAAAACTCAGTTGATTGCTCATGTGCTGATATGATCTCAAGATGTAACAAATGCAAACACTATCATTCTCGGCAGCATTCATTCAGGACCTACCATGTGCAGGGAGGTTGCTCTGCCTAACACTGACTTATGACAGGTGTTACATATCCCCTTTCATTATACGCTCCCTAAGGATAATGTCCATGTCATGGTCACCACTTAAAAATCAGGATGGATCCCACGCAAAGTTTGGGTCAGATGTGGAGGCTGATGATGCCACACACACCCCAGAAGGGTATGTAAAGCTTTATTATTTATGTAATTGAGGTCTCTGGGAAAGCAGGGCCAGCATCTCGAGCAGGTCAGAAATGGCTTGAGAGCAAAGAAAAGAGACTGCCCTGGGTTTTTTTTGTTTGTTTGTTTGTTTTTGCAGTATGCGGGCCTCTCACTGCTGTGGCCTCTCCCGTTGCGGAGCACAGGCTCCGGACGCGCAGGCTCAGCGGCCATGGCTCACGGGCCCAGCCGCTCCGCGGCACGTGGGATCCTCCCAGACCGGGGCACGAACCCGTGTCCCCTGCATAGGCAGGCGGACTCTCAACCACTGCACCACCAGGGAAGCCCGATGCCCTGGGTTTTTATTAAGGGTAAGGATGCAGCCAGGGTAAGAGTTCCCTCCCAGGCAGGGGCTTGCATGGTTTCAATGTCCCACTGGTGCCAAAGGCAAGAACAGCAAGCTTCCCTATACAGATGTGGGCACAAGGGGAAGAGAGAGGGCAGAGGCTTAAAATCTATCAGCAGCCAGACTTCAAAAAATGGAATCAGGAATTTGGATTAGGAATCTTTTTTTTTTCTCTAATATCTGATGGAAACTCAAAGAGTAAGTTCTTTGTAAGAGCATTAAGCTCGATCACTCCACCCAAAATGCAATGCTTTTGGAAAACCAAGCTGACACTTGTTGAGTCCGTCCAGCCTGTTTCTGCTGCCACTACTCTCCCTTGATGTCTGAAAAATGCCTCCTTTCATAGTTAGTCTTGCAGCTCTGCTCCAAAGGGAGGTTCAGTTCTGTCTGTTGATTTCCTTGGAAGTCTCACTTCTTCTGGCAGGATCTAAGATGAGGTCAGCAGTGTGTTCTCTATTTACTATGTGATCTCATCCCCCAGAACCCGAGATGAATTGTGAGTTCAACAATCACTCTCTGTCTCTTCACTTCCCCATCAGCATCCCCTGGTTGATCTGCGCTGAAGCTTACTATCCTTCAGGTTGTGTAGGAAAAAAAGAAAATGTATCAAATCTATTTCCTCCCCCAAATAAAAATGCAAAATGTACATTTTATACTTCCTCAATCTCCTTTGATGTTCACATATTCTAGGCTACATCCGACCCTTAGAAACTTGTGTAATTGTAATCACAGAAATTAACATTAATTTTATCATCATCGCCATTTTGCATTCAGATAAATACCTAGCTTGACCAAAATAGGGCATTTATATATATGTACATATTTACACACATTGCCAAGATCTGAACATTTATGTCCCTTCAAAATTCGTATATTGAAACCTAACCCCCCAAAGTGATGGTATTAAGAGGTGGGGCCTTTGGGAGGTAAGTCATGAGGCAGAGCCCTCATGAATGGATTAGTGCCTTTATAAAAGTGTCCAAGAAATGTCCCTTGCCTTTTCCACCATGTGAGGTTTCAGCAAAGAGATGGTCATCTAGGAAGTAGGCTCTCATCAGACACTGAATCTGCCAGCTCCTTGACCTTAGACTTCCCAACCTCCATGAACAATTTCTGTTGTTTATAAGCTACCCAGTCTGTGGTAGTTTGTTACAGCAGCCTGAACGGACTAAGGCACACACACTTGCTACATGTTGGTTTTACGTAAACACTTAAACCAATGAATTACACGTAGGGTAGAGTCTAAATGGCCCTAAATGGCCCTAAATCTTAAACATGGCCCTTATTCAAGAAAATATACTCACTGACTTTTTTTTCTCTCAAACTCTGAAAGCATCAATTACATTTGGTCATGAAAAAAATAACAACATGAATGATAACCTAAAATTTTCAGCCAAATAAACACTGGGATCATTATATTATTAACCCTGATACCCTGAGAAATTTATTTGGCAGTCACAACCTCTCTGAAAGGACTGAGTAAACTTTTAAATACCTGGCAGAAATGCACTGTGTGTACTTCCCAAGGTACCCCTGAGGTTTAGATTATTTCAGTTGTTAGTTTCTGAGAGGAAAAAAATAATAATAAAGCATTTTTTCTCCTTCTTCATACCCAAAGTTCTTAGAGAAGAATTAATTGAGGGGGTTTAATTAATCTACTTTGGTTTTAGAACTGTCTAATTGTAATTAATCAGAGAACAAACTCCTTGTACATAATTTTCATTTCCAAAGTCATGCACTAAATATCTTTGATTTTTCATGATTTTGCCAGTGGAAGTTCATTCTTCTTGTCAAGGAACCCACTCTTACAGCAACAATTCATCTTACCCTGATGGCCTCTTGATTACAGCAAGCAATTTGGATTCAAAGTTTCAAAGCTAAAGGAGCTTTATAAGAAAATACACTCTATTCCTAATTGACATTGTCAGCTGTCAACCTATCAATGATTGACATATTTCATTTTCTCAAATTCAAAAAAGCTGTTTTCTAACGTCTAAAAATTGATTCTGAATTGTACATATGGTGTTATCCTATTTGTTCATTCAACAATGACTACCGCTCTATCTAGAGATGTGATTCTGTCAGTATCTAAGTACATACTTATATCTGTATCACTGTTGACATAATTATAAGAAGAGCTGTGGGGCTTCTCTCCAGGGGTAGGATTAGAAGAGACCCATAGTACATTTTATATCTCCATATTGTTTGAGGAATTCACAATCATGTTTATGAGGTAAACATAAGTCTCAGTCTAAACTCAAGTGTATAAAAAAATATTTTCTCATTGTGTTTTATTTCTGCAACAGAACACACAAACACACCTAGTGTTGAATCAGGAGCTAGAAAGTAAGTCAACAATCTAGATTTTTGCACTTTCTTCCTGTCACCTTGGAGTCTACAGACACCCTTGTTCCCGTCTGGCTTTTATCTGCTAGTCCATGGAACCAGCTGCATCCCCCTCTTCCTGACTGTGAAGACTCTTCACACCCTCTGGATGTCCTTAAACCAACTGTTCCCAGACATGTGGGAGACACTTTCCCTGTCCTTTGCTGCCATAGCTGGCAGAAAACTCTATGAGGCTCAACTGCTCAAACATATGAAGATACACAATAAACAAGATAAGGTCAGAGAGTAAGAACTGCTGGGAAGGATATTAAAACTGGATATTATAATAGGGAGTGTGAGTGGGGTGGGGCACTTACTTCAGAGGGGGCAGTCAAGGATGGCTTCTTGGAAGTGGTGCTATTTGAGTTGAAGTGCCCTTTGCTGTCTCCTTCATAAGATCGTAAATTTAAGGTAGGACATGATCATTGAAGAGCTCAAAGACCTGGCCTGAAGGGGGTACAAAACGGTGCAACAACTGGTGTCCAGGGAGCAGATATTAATCAGTCATCACATCTGGGCATGAGCTACTGGGAGGAGTAAGTCCCATCATTTGTTTTCTCCATCCTTGTCAGAGTCCATTCCATTCAACCTCCATAGGTAACGAGTCTAAGAGCACAAGCTGGGGTCCTGTGCTCCCCCACTGACTAGGGAAGACCGAGGTATCTTTATTTCTAATTTCACCAATAATTCTCCAAAAGGGAGTTGCACTACAAGTTACCCCACCAAAAAGTGGTGAGTGCACTATGGAAATGGATACCAAGCAGCCAGGAACCACAGATAGCTCTGCGTGTTCTTAGGGCACACGACAGGCATTCTACTATTTGACTTGCTAAACAATCACTGCAACTTTTTACAATCTCATCAGTATCTACGACTAGGATCCCACTGCAGCTCCACTTAGTATATTCCATTTTGAGGAGGAAATCTGTCATTCTGTGTATTATTGGCTCAAGACATCATGAAGTGTCTTCCCTAAGAATGGACTAATATAAAATTATTGCCTGCCCTCCCCCAAATCTTGTTTAAGAAGGTTGGTAAGTAGAACTAAAAATAAAAAAAATGAGGCAGACATCTTGATCATCCCAAGGAAGTTTATTTGCAGAACAACCCAAAGCCCTTCCCCTAACATAGCAGACACCTGTGCTCTCAGTACTGAGACAGACTATGGAGTTGGAAGGAAAGACCTGGGTCTGACTTTTGTCTTTTTTCATCACTAATAATAGGGTTTGGGCTACTTAATACCACTAAAGCCCCTTTCCTTATCTTTTAAGCAGGAAAATAATATCAAAACGTGGGTTTGTGTGAGAGCAAATAATGTAAGGTCTGCAAGAAGGAAGTACTTAACTGCACATCATCTAGTGCTAGTCACTAATACCCATGTTCTAAAGCCAATCCTTTCCACCAACTTAGCATCTGTGCCAAAGAAAATTGACCACAGCGAGGGTTAAAACTATATAGATGGGCTTCCCTGGTGGCGCAGTGGCTGAGAGTCCGCCTGCCGATGCAGGGACGCTGGTTCGTGCCCCGGTGTGGGAAGATCCCACATGCCGTGGAGCGGCTGGGCCCGTGAACCATGGCCGCTGAGCCTGCATGTCCGGAGCCTGTGCTCCGCAATGGGAGAGGCCACAACAGTGAGAGGCCCGCGTACCGCAAAAATAAAAAACTATAGAGATGCTCTAAACTCTTGACTCTTCCTTCATTTGAGCTCTTTCCTTACCTTAAAGTTGTTTTTTTCCCTTCTATAAGCTAAATCTAAATTATATTTGCTTGTATTGTCATGAAACTGCATTTTACAAGTTATACTTATGCTTAGATTTTAGTCTTCTATTAGATGGCTTTGGGGTGGGGGGTGGCCTCGAGCAGATTAAGCTGGATTTACAACCATCCCAAGCAACCCTGTATGGCCAGTAATCCTGTATAACATTTACAATCTCTGAAGAGCACTGGTCTATTTGATTGAGGAATTTAGGCCTTCTAAAAATTTTGCATTCCATCCATCTTCACCTTGACACGATCTTCTGTTCCAAAAGTCACCGCTTAGGTTATTTTCCAAAATAAACACATCATTTACAAACTATAAAGCTCCTGGGACTTCCCTGGTGGTGCAGTGGTTAAGAATCTGCCTGCCTATGCAGGGGACATGGGTTCGAGCCCTGGTCCGGAGAAATCCCACATGCCACGGAGCAACTAAGCCCATGCCCCACAACTACTGAGCCTGCACTCTAGAAACCCGCAAACCGCAACTACTGAGCCCGCATGCCACAACTACTGAAGCCAGCATGCCTAGAACCCATGCTCCACAACAAGAGAAGCCACCGCAATGAGAAGCCTACACGCTGCAATGAAGAGTAACCCTGCTCGCTGCAACTAGAGAAAGCCTACGCGCAGCAATGAAGACCCAACGCAGCCAAAGATAAATAAATAAATAATTTATATGTAAAAATGAAACTATAAAGCTCTTTAGAACTGGCACTAAGTCTTCTCATTGGACAAACTTTCAGTGTAATTATATCGTTGGTTTGAAACTTGGGTACCTCTCCTCATCTCAACGAGGTGCCATGTGAAGGATGGCCTGGAGTCCAGGGGAATGTGATTAGAGAGGAACCGAAGTCAAAGGATTTACCCCACACCATCAGCTTCACCTCTGTGACTTACATTAATGTTAAAGTTTAGCTTGCATGTTGCACACACCCTGAGGCTCTTTACTCCAT
Organism: Globicephala melas; assembly: GCF_963455315.2. Classification (NCBI taxonomy): domain Eukaryota; kingdom Metazoa; phylum Chordata; class Mammalia; order Artiodactyla; family Delphinidae; genus Globicephala; species Globicephala melas. The sequence continues at coordinate 79,654,976 of NC_083328.1, forward strand.
TTGGGAGTGGAAATCTGCGTTATTATGCAGGTCTGACCCTAGACATGGGATTTTTTTTTTTTTTTTAAGAACAGTCTAAAGTAAAATCTTGCTTAAGCAGTTGCTTAAGGGCTGACTATGTTGTTTGATAAAAGCACAGAGACAGAAGATAGCAAGGAACAGTGAAAATTTAGGGAAGAGGCAGATGTCAAGATGTGTAATGATTGTATGTATGTATTTTTCAGTCTTATATGTATGAGAATTGAATCAGTCAATGCTTAACATTTCTTCTTCTTCCTCTACGAAATAAATAAGTTCACAGAATAGACTTATGACAAGTTCTCTGACAATGAACGCGTAACAAACGCGTTGAGTAGCTGTCAATGGGGAAATCACGTCAGGCACGATCACGTGTCCTCCTAGGCTGGGAGTCACAAGACCACCCATAACCAGTGTGGAGTTCCCCTTTCTCCTTGTATCCCATTTCACCCCATTAGACCCTCTGATAATCATGCTCTGTTTCCTTGTGAAATGCTTGTTACTGTGTGCTTCTGTTGTGACTGTAGGTTTAAAAGGATTTAGAAGATTCAAGCTTCAGAAGTCAAGCAGTGACTTGGCTCGGGTTAGGCTGACTTATTTTTTTAAACAAAAAACCAGGGTCAGGGAAATTGAATATCCTCCCTGTGCGTAACTGTTACTAATGGAATCAGTTGCCAGGGCAAGGGGGGCTGCTTCTATACTGGCAGAATTATGTAAGATTGTCTTGACTGTTGTTGAAGTTTTCCAGTATGAGGAAGGTGATCACAATTAGTTTATTTTTCTTCAGCAATGAACTTTGCTGCTTATATTCTTTTAAGAATTTCTTTTATTTTGCCTGGTTCTGTAGCCAGTTATTCATGTTTGTCTGCCCCTTAAATCTTAACTATAAAGCAGGGGACATGTTTTAGATGTTTCCCATCCCTAGTGATTAAAACACTATCTGAAATAGGTAATGAGAGAAAGAAATGAATGCCTGAAGAGTGAATGAAAGAATCTTGGGGTAACAGAGAGGAAGGAATATAGTCTGTAAGACTGAAATTAGCACTCCTCAATTACAGCAGATATTTCATCGTTATGATTTAGGAATGGAGAATATATGGATTAATGGCTTCCTTTACAAATGTTAAAAATAAACTTGGGAGAAACTAAAAGAGTTACAGTCTTAGACCATCAAGTCTTAATTTATGCAGGTTTCAGTTATCTCTCTCCCTCCCCCCAAAATATATGCATATAATATTTCTTTTCATTTCATGTTTATTTTTATATAATTTTCTTTTTATTAGTAAACCAGTTTATTCACGCTGATGACCCGGACCAAGGTTTAACATTACCCGTGCATTTGCAATGGATCTTTATTGCAAGGGGCGGGGGAAATTCAAAAGTTTTCTCCTCAAACTTGGAGGTCAAGATTAGAGAAGACTATAATTGCATTAGAAAAGAAAACAAGATATTCCTTTTGTTTTACAGAATATACCTCACCCTCTAAATTTATAGATGTAGAGAATCAGAGTGATACGGTGGAGAAATAGGAACCCTCTTTCAATGCAGAATAACCAAGATTCCATCCGTGATGAGATCGATATACAAAATTGCAAGCAGAGACAAACCTGAAGTTGAAAGCAACTTGAAGTTACTGGCTGCAACTAAAATGAGATCTGTTGAGGCGCTTTTCTCTCCTCCTTGGGAGGTTTCCTAAGGCGACAGCCAGAGACAATATGGCACTTCGGTGCAGTTAAGCCGTGACAGAGCTAATATTTATTGTTTCAAAGCAGCATCAATGTCACTTCGATTGGGCTGTTTGTTTTTAAGGGCACTGTCATTTGGATTTGGATTGGCTACTGAATCACCCCTTTATTATTGACTTGGGTATCGTTATGGAGCTGATAAAAATGTTTGGGTTGGTTACAAGTTCCAAGGAGCTCCAAGGAGCCCTACAGCACAATTCTATGTGCTCCTTGGAATCATTCATTTTCTGAGCGTCAGGATGTGAAAAGACTTCTCTGTAGAGAATTGAAAATCGTTTGTGCCTAAGGACCAGGACTGTTTTTTCTATTGTACACTGCTGTTTAGAACCTTCAGTAGTTTTTAACGTGATTTTTTTATAGGAAGAAAATGCATTCATCACTTCAGAAAAAAACTGATAAGGAAAACATTTTGACACATCTTGAAAGCATCACAAGTGATGAGAGGGGTCTTGATTAAGAGTTCTCCAGTTTCCATTTGCTTGTTGTCTGCATTGAAAAAGATTAGCATGCATATGTGGCTGGTACCATGCTCAACTTTTTTTTATGTTTTTCAGGCAATGAAATTCAACAAATACTTACTTAGTAGTATCCTTTCACTAAACACTATCTACCTGTACGGTTTAGACCAAAATTTAAATGAATCTTTCCTCATCCTATGAAAACTCCCTTCAAAAAGGATTCAAAGGGATCCTTTGGAAACACAAATCCAATGAAGTCAGTACTCTGCTCAAAACCATGTAATTAATGGAAAGAACCTCGCGATGACGGGCTGTATGTCCCAGGTGGGTAGTGCCCAAATGCGTGTATTAGAGACACAAATATTCTCTCTCTCTCCACCCCTCTAGCCCCTGTCTTTCCCACTCCTTCATAAAAGGGAAAAACTCAAGATGCTTCTGAAATTTGGAGAGGGTTAGAATGTCAGATACCGGAGTCTGCACATAAATACCCCTGGTGAATTTCCCTTTGAGTATGTGACACCCTTGGGTCAGAGCCTGCTACCAGAAAATGGGACAACCATTTCCAGTTGTATTCAGAAAAAACAGGGCATAGCAGTTAAGATCCAATTAATCCTGGCTCTGCTGTGACTTACCCTTCAGTACATGAGGGTAATGACAGATCTACTTCATGAGTTTGTTGGCAGATAAATGAATTAATTCATGTAAAGTACCTGAAAACGTTTCTGACACACAGTAAGCACAGAATAAACATCTTTTTAGACTCAGGGCTGTTAACAATGATTCCTGTGTAAGAAAGTTCTCACATTCATTTTAGATATTACTTTTAGTTATCCAGTTAATGAAATGCCTATTTAATGCTAAATACTGAAGATGCAAAGATAAATACTATGGTCTCTTTCCTCAGGAAGAGAGGAGTGTAATATACAAATCATTGTAAATATAACTGGCAAAATTACTGCAACATTTTAAGTGCAATGGGTTTAAATGAGCTTTAAAACATGATTTAGCTTATTCACAATAGACTCATTCATAGTGACTCCATTTTTTTTTTACATAAGTAACAAATTTAGTTAAAAATAAAATAATCAAATGATGGACAATAGCATGTATTTTAGAGAGGACTTGGAAGCAGAAACAACAGACACCCAGGAAAGATGCATATAAGCCTAAGTTGGAAATGAAATGTCCAAGTTAAGAATGAAATGTGACATTGATAAATTAATTGTTAAACTAGTTAGAAAATCAATAGATTGAACTAAATTGTAGGTGAGAAATGTCATTACTTTTTATAGTCATATTTACTTCTAAACTCATAGAAATTGAAGGATAATAGACTACAGATCTGTAATTAAGATCGTAGAATAGAAAGGAGAAATAACTGGTATCAGAAAACTGAATTAAGGGCTTCCCTGGTGGCGCAGTGGTTGGGAGTCCGCCTGCCGATGCAGGGGACACGGGTTCGAGCCCTGGTCCAGGAAGATCCCACATGCCGCGGAGCAACTAGGCCCGTGAGCCACAACTACTGAGCCTGCGCGTCTGGAGCCTGTGCTCCGCAATGGGAGAGGCCGCAATAGTGAGAGGCCCGCGCACCGCGATGAAGAGTGGTCCCCGCTTGCCGCAACTAGAGAAAGCCCTCGCACAGAAACGAAGACCCAACACAGCAAAAATAAATTAATTAATAAACTCCTACCCCCAACATAAAAAAAAAAACTGAATTAAGTGACTCAAATTCAAGTTAAATTCTCTATTTAGCATCTGTACCTCAGGGAGCAGCTGGAGACTTGGGTGACTCTCCATTAAAGCAGGACCAGGGTTTCATAGGGTAGGGAAGATGGGGTGCACACCCCTGAGGCTTAAGCACAAGGCAGCAGTTGGTGTCTTGAATGGGACCTTGTAGGCAGGGGTAGTGCCTGTTTTTGTGCCACCAAGACAGATGGGCATCCTTGGTGCAATTCCAAAAACCATCAGAATGGTAATCCCAGAGAACTGTGTTTGCAAACCTTGTGATATGTTAGTCAAGGCCATAGGTAAAGAAAGATGTGGAAAAGAACAAAAAGAAATTAGAATAAAATAAAATATAAAACAAAATAAAAAGTAAAACAAAGAGAAGACAAGCAAGGTAGAAGTCAGAGGGAAACTGGGGATGCTCCCTCCAGAATGTCTATTTCCATAGTCGTTTTCCACTGGCTTTAGTAGATGTCCCTGAATGGACGGACATAATCATGTGTCCTTGGACAACAGAACGTCATCTGCCTCAAGACTGCTGCAAGCCATCTCCAACGGGGGTTATTCACATGTACAAAATTCCTCCAAGACAGTTTGGATGTTGGAGAACTGAGGTCTCAATTTCCATGTGGAACACGGGTTCCCCTAAGGCACCAGATCTCGACTTCCTATTTTCTAAAATAATTCACACTTAGAGGTTTTTGTTGTTCTTGTTGCTTTGTTTTGTCTTTTGGCCTGAATGTGGAGGAAATTCAAGATGATTTAATCAGGAGGAACTTGGCCACTGATCTGGGAGTAATATATAATCTGTTAAGCATAAATACAAGAAGCCACTATTTCAAGAAAATGGTATTCCCACTCCAGGGCAGGCCTTTTTCAGTTTTCTTTCTTTTTTTTTAATGTCTTACTCAGGTAAAAACAACATTTATTAGTATAAAACAGTAATATCATTTTTTACTAGGGCTGTTTAACCCAGTAGAGTAGTCTAGATACAAATGATCACTTTAAAGATAAGACACTCTCCCATCTTGATTTGAAGTTTGCCAGGAAAGTCATTTTTATAAAATGATCTATGGAGCCTTTCTACAAGATTATGAAAAAAAAATTATAAAATATTTAGAGTGCAATTAAAATGCAGTGTTTTTGTTGCCTTCTTCATACTAATTTCTACATCTATTTTCATATCAAGGAATAAGAGTTGGAAACACGAAATCCTTCACAAGGGGTAGGGGACAGATAGTAAAGCATGAAGACAGTTGTGGGATGGTTCTATTTTTGCTGCTGCCCCTTGAAATTTAAAAGGAGCTTAATGTATGCCTAGTATTGGCTTCAAAGACCACTAGCAAGAACAGAGATGCGCAATTATCTTTTAAACCCATGTTCCCCTTTGATAAATAGAACACATTATATGCCCTTCTTTTAAAGCTTTTTGCATTTTTAGGGTAATTGGTTATTATTAAATATGAATGAAAGCAAAGGATGGAAAACACTGTTTGTTTTCAAACTCCACTTTATCTTCCAAGAATGCAATCCCTCCAGGGGACGCAGGATACAACCGGCCTTCTGAACCCCCTTCACCCACATGAACTACTGCTCAAGATCCCACACATTTATGCATATTCACCAGCCCTTTTTATGTTGTAATGCCCTCAGCAATTTGGGGGAATATCAAAACAGGTAAAAATTATTGAGGCCTGACAGCTGCAAAAGGTCACCAAATTAAATTCATAAGGGTTACCTACAGCGCATCATAATACACAGAGAGGGAAATTAACCGACCTGCACACTTTGTAAGGATCATCCTCCAATCCTTTTCACCATCTGGTTTCATAAAAGAGCCAGGCTCCTCCGACTCTTTCAGACTCCACACAAATCAGAATATAAATTAACCAGCTGTAAAGCATACATTTTAAAAAAATCCCCTGATTATCAGAATGAAACCCGAAAAGTTGTGAGAAAGGGGGTTGGGGAGGTTGAAGGGGAGAAAGACAAAGTAAGGGAGAAAGACGTAGATAATTAAAAATCTGATTCATTCATTGGAAGTGGAGAAGCTCTATTCCTGCCCTAAAAATTTCTGTAATTGAGTTTCCCAATACTCTAAAGAGCGGGAGCTCAGTTTGGGGCTTAATTTAATTTAAGCAAGTATATTTATATGTTTCTTTTTTCTTGTCCTGAAGCTTCTTAAACAATGTCTAACATTACATAAATTTTAAAAAATAATTATACATAATTTTAAAAAAGTTAAATTATTCTCAAGTTAAATTTTTAAATAAACTTACATAAATTTGTTTAAATAAACAATAGGGCTTCCCTGGTGGCGCAGTGGTTGGGAGTCCACCTGCCAATGCAGGGGACGCGGGTTCGTGCCCCGGTCCAGGAAGATCCCACATGCCGCAGAGCGGCTGAGCCCGTGAGCCATGGCCGCTGAGCCTGCGTGTCCGGAGCCTGTGCTCCGCAACGGGAGAGGCCACAACAGTGAGAGGCCCACGTACCAAAAAGAAAAAAAAAAAAAGGCAATAATTTAGGGATCTAGTGGGAACACGAAGAGGATGTTTGACAACAGAGAAGGGTACATGGGGAAAGGGCTGGTGACCCTGAGGGAAACCAAGAAGGCCAGTTTTCCCAGGGGGGCTGGGGGACGTCCAGATTCCTGGAGGAAAGCACATCTATCGAATAATCACTTTTCTGCTCACGGGTGGGACTGCATGGCAGGTAGCGGAAAACTTAGGACTTAACATGAGTGTCGAGGCAGACTCCAAAATGACCCCCCAGTTCTCCTACCACCTGGATTCATGCCCTTGTGTAACTGCCTGCTGCGTGGTATAGGCCGGACCTAGGGACTCGCTTCTAATGAAGAGAATATGGCAAAAGGGAGCGGATGCTGCTTCTGGGATGAGGCTGTAAAGGATGGGGACCTGCATCTTGCTCATCCTCTCTTGCGCTTTCACTCAATCACTTTGATGAAGACAGAGCTACACGCCTCCCCACAGAGAGGCCCGCGTGGCAAGGAGGGGGCCTCCAGCCAACAGTCAATGAGGAACTAAGACCTCAGTTCAACCGCAGGGAATTGAGGCTCACCCACGGCCACGGGTGAACTTGGAAGCGGGTCCTATCCCAGGTGAACCTTGAGATGACTGTGGCCCAGCTGACACCTTGAGACAGACCCCGAAACAGAGAACCCAGCTGGGCTGCTACCCTTTCCTGACTCACAGAAACTGTGAGATAACGTGTTATTTTAGCCATTAAGTTTTGGGATAATTTGCTTCACAGTAATAAATAACTAAAACAAGATTTCCTAAACGTCATTTATCCAGTCATGTATCACCATGACAACTTCTCCTTCATATGTTGTGATAATGCTTCTCCCCACAAAGTTGTCTACATCTTAATCCCAGGAACTTGTGACTATGTTCTCTTACATGGCAAAAGGGACTTTGCAGATGTGATTAAATTAAGGATCTTAAGATTGGAAAAATATCCTAGATTTTCCAAGTAGAACCAATGTACAGTAAATCCCCTACCTTTGGACCTTCAAGTCGCGAACTTTCAAAGATGTCAACGTGCGTTCCATCAATGTCAGGCGTGAGTGAAACTGCAGCTTGCCCTCCGTCTCCTATTGCTGAGGATCCTTCAGCTCTACCATCTCCCACCTCCTCTCCCTCCTCCAGTCAGTAACTCTTCTTGTCTGTTCACGTGATGCCAGCCCCTGGATGCCAGTACAGTACTGTACTACTGTACTTTTCAAGGTGCTGTACTGCAAGTAAATGTTTTCTTTATTTTTTGTGTGTTTTTAATGTATTATTTGTGTGAAAAGTATTATACACCTAGTACAGTACAGTACTACAGAGCCGATTGTGTTAGTTGGGTACCTAGGCTAACTTTTTTGGACTTACAAACAAATTGGACTTAATGAATGCACTCTCAGAACGGAACTCGTTCATACGTAGGGGACTTATTATAGTTACAAAGGCCCTTAAAAAAGAGAGAAAAGAGTGTGGAAGTCAGAAAAAGGAGATCTGATGCCAGAAGGAGAGGTTAGAGCAATGGAGGAAAGGGCCACAGGGCAGGGAATGCAGGTGCCTCTAGAAGCTGGAAAAGGCAAGGAAACCGATTCTCCCCATAGCCTCCAGGAAGAACACAACTCTGCCAATACCTATTTTAGCCCACAAGACCCAGTTTAGATTTCTGATCTCCAAAACTGCACCACAAAGCTTGTGTTGTTTTCAGTCACTGAGTTTGTGATAATTAGTTACAATAGCAATAGGAAACAATCCACATGTATCTACTCTGTCCTGTTATGCTCCTTACATCGGCTCACTTTCTGTGCATACATTTATTCTGAAGAAGACTTGCACTATGAGTTTGGTATGCTGGTTATCCCTCCCCCCCCAACACACACAACATATATTATTAAGGTGAACACATGTCTCATGAAATGTAAAGGTTTACATCGTACTACCTAAGATCACCTTGTGTACCAAAGCGTGTGAGGATCCCACTTTGGGAAACAGTGACCCAGAAGGAGAATGCCACATCATGCCTTTCAGAACTCAATCCTGTGGGCAGGTTAAGAATTTGTTTGCTCAAGTTCTTTTTGGCTATGAGTGCAACAGAGTTGAAAGTGATCGCTAACCACTATAAATCCTCCAGCTGAATTTGCTTGTTTAATTAAGCTTTTCAAAGTTGGAGAGAAGACTTCACTGGGTCCCAATATGCTGACTACGTGGGGGACTTCCCCTTAAAAAGCATAAATTTTTGCTTTCATCATGAAACTGACTAGGCTAGCACCTGGTTTGCTCTGCATGTCTCACTTGAAGAAGGAATGGTGGTCTACTTAAAACTATGATCCCACAGATGAGGGAAATAAGCCCATTAGGACTAGTAGCTTTACGCTAGGCCAGTGGTTCTCAGCTTGGGGTGGTTTTGTCCCCCAGGGGATATTTGGCAATGTTGGGATAATTTTGGTTGTCACAACTCAGGACTGCTATTGGCATCTAGCAAGCAGACTCCAAGGCTGCTACAAAACATCCTCCAATGCCCAGGACACATCCTCACACGTACAAACACACAACAGATAATTACTCAGCCCAAACAATGTCATTAGTACTGAGGATGAGACATTCTGCCCTAGACAATGAACCCAGTAGACCTACTCAATTATTAAAAACTCAGGGAAAGGCAGGATCAGACAAACTGGTTCCCTGGTATTACAGTAGACTCTGCCCTTTGAAAGCATATGGGATTAAATACAAACAGCCCAGGCAATGCATCAGGAGTGGCCTAGTACAGAGAAGGAGAAGAGAATTAATTGTGAAAGAGGAATCGTCACAGAAGCGATGACTTCTCTGCTGTGTTGGGTGCTATTTCATGCCCTACCAGCCAGGAAACTGTTCTCTTCACACTAAAAGCAGGGGAAGAGGGAAGTGCAAGGTTAAAGGGAGTGTTATATTCATGATCCCTCCCCTTCACCATCACGGCGCAAAGTCAGAGAGGCAGAAAGCAAAAACAGATGCTCCAACTGCGGACAGCACCGTGGGGAAAAAGTAACTGGTGAAGCTTGACACTTAAAAACAAATGTGGGTAAATGTATGTTTCATTTTGTAAGAAACAGCCAAACTGTCTTCCAAAGTGGCTGCACCACTTTGCATTTTCCACCAGCACTGAATGAGAGTTCCTGTTGCTCCACATCCTCACCAGCATTTGATGTTGTCAGTGTTCTGGACTTTGGCCTTTCTAATAGGTGTGTCGTGGTATCTTGTTGTTTTAATGTGCATTTCCCTGATGACATGATGCTGAGTATCTTTTCATATGCTTATTTGCCATTTGATGAGGTGTCAAGATCTTCAGTCTATTTTTTGATCAGTTTTTTTCCCCCTTATTTTAAGAGTTCTTTGTGTATTTTGGATAAGTCCTTTATCAGATGTGTCTTTTGCAAATGTTTTTCTCCCAGCTGTGGCTTGTATTCTCTTCCTCTTGACATTATCTTTCAGAGAACAAGTTTTTAATTTCAGTGAAGTTCAGTTTATCAAGTATTTCTTTCATGAGTTATGTCTTTGGTGTTATATCTAAAAAGTTATCACCATACTCAAGGTCATCTGTTTTCTCCTGCGTTATCCACTAGGAATTTCATAGGTTTGCATTTTACATTTAGGTCTGCTATCCACTTTGAGTTAATTTCTGTGAAGGGTGTAAGGTGTGTCTAGTTGTCTTTTTGTTTTGTTTGGGGTTTTCTTTTTTGCACGTGGATGTTGAGTTGTTCCAGCATCACTGATCAAAAAACTATTTCTGCTCCACTGTACTGCCTTTGCTCCTTTGTCAAAGATCAGTTGAATACATTTATGTGGGTCTGTTTCTGGGCTTTCTATCCTGTTCCGCTGATCTATTTGTCTGTTCTTTCACCAATACCACACTGTCTTGATTACTGTATCTTTATGGTAAGTCTTGAAGTCAGGTAATGTCCGTCCCTCACCTTTGTTCTTCTCCTTCAATATTATGTTGAATATTATGGATATTTGCCTCTCTGTGTTAGACTCAGCCTACATGGATAATCCCAGATAATCTCCCATTTTTAAGATTCAGAACCTTAAAATCTGCACAGTTGGTTTGTTTTTGTTTTTGCTATGTAACATACACGTTCTTAGGTTCACAGGGATGAGGGTAGGGCCATCTTAGATGTCATTCTGCCAACCACAGACAGTGACATTGAAGTTTCATAACCTGAAGTAGATTGTGAGTTTTCAAAGGCCCACATTTACATCATGATCACCGATATGTGAGAGAAGGCATTTGGTTAGGTAGATGGTCCCAGCCAACTATTCCGTATCCCACACCCATGCATTCAATATTGGCTTACTGCTGTTGCTTAGGTAGTAACTCCCATGAACTGCTCCTCTGGGATTTTCACATAGGATTTGCAAAGGGCTGAGATTTATCCATTGCCATTGTCAAGAACCAGTTTTCGTTATTTTCCACGTGGTCTGTCTGTATCTTATTTATTGTTATTTGTCTAATGAATTACGTTTAGTTCTCTTTCAATAGAGAAGGTTCAGACGTTCTCAATTGATCCTTGTACTCTTCTTTATAAAGTTTCAAGTAAAAGAAACCCTTTAAGTATTAATACGAATAATCCACGCAAATATATAGCATACATGTAACTTCCACTCCTTTCCCATGCCCAAGGCAGACATTGTTCATCAACTGCAGCACTTTTTTCGCAGAGAACTAACAATCAGCCTCAGAATTTCTCCTAAGAGTTCCAGGAAGCTACTATCAATCAAGTGAAGGTAGCAGGCTTTTAATATTGGTAACTCACAATGAGCTCCCCAGGTAAACAGGACCATGTGCTTTGGCCTATCTTTTCCTACTTTTATGTGTTTGGGTTTTTTTTTTTTTTTTTTTTACGTTAAACTTCATAGATTGCATACTAGATTTGCTGATGAGATTTTTTTACATCTTACTCACAGAAAGAAATAATTCTTGGAAACAATTCAGTAGGGTAAAAAAATAAAGCCCCCCCCCCAATCATTTTCTATATTTCAATTCCTCATTCAAACACCTTGTTAAGTTCACAAAGGCCTTAATTCAACCACAGATCCTGAAGCTGGTGACTTCCGAGCTCAGCAGAGCACCAACTTCTCTTTGCAACAGTCGGATGCCTTTGCAAGGCTTTTCAGGAACGTTTGGAATGGCTCTAAATTTTACGTAATAAAGCTCTATTATGAAATATCTGGCTATATTATGATGCTGGTTCTTCTGCCAGTTAAATCATATTCTCTGTACTCCCTTACAGTGAAATATTGTGGTATGGCTCTCTAACTTCGCATGGAGAGTTGCAAACAGTTGCTATATTTCTTGCTCCTCTAGCAATTGTTTATTATACATCCCTTGGGACGTTGCATTTACATCAATGTTTGTAGCTTTTAAAAATCTCAAGATCTAGATCATCTATACAGAGGGATAGCAATGTTCTCCTGGGGATGCCTAAGCTATACAATTTAGCCCTTTACAGATTATCTAGCATTGTTCAAAGGATTCACCCGGGTAGCATTTATTAACCTGAACTCACAGCAGATTAGAGATGGGAGGTTGTCAAATAACAGGACCAGCTTAACTTGGTACTATCAAACAAATCAGCTGATGAAACCATGGTAACTCTAACTTCCAACAACAACAAAAAATTCTTTAGATGTAAAATATATTAAAAGCAACTACTCCAGGCTGTCCTCTCTCCTGTCACTATTTATTTTGTAAGGTAACACTATAGTCTAACATCAATGGGTCATTAAGCCACAGTCATGTAAGCCAGTGTGAGTTTGAGGACCAGTGAGAATGAACATTTTCCCTTATGCACCAGAATTAAATAACACTGAAGTGATCTTCCTAAACCTCTGGTGGAGTAGTTAACAGCCCCTGGAATGTCTCACTTCCTTCCTGACATGGTGTGTTCTGAACAGCTACCCATTTGGAGAGCTGCGTAAAACAAAACAGAACACAGCTAGTTCAACACTTAACAGTAAATTGTTGCTCTTTTTTTTTCTTTAGTATCTCTGTCACTGTTTTTAATAATTACTGTTTTATACAAAAGGAGTCACAAACCTGCTCGATTTACAAATGGGGCATAAAAGACCCACCTGCCAGAGGTTACACACTGGCAGTCCTTCTTTGAAATATAGTTTTGATTCATTTGTCTCACGAGTTGTTTCTGAAATCTGTGAATAGGTTGCCGACACTGATCATAAATACAGAGATTTTATATGACAATACAGATTCTTTTGAAAAGTCAAAAGTTTGGCAACAAGAGATTTGAATTTTGTAAGGAGGCTAAAAAGAAGGTGCACACACTTTCTCCAGTTCTTCATAGACCCAAAGGTTCTGCTCCCTAGCCACGGACACCCAGTCTAATTAATGCCTTTCACACCTTCTTGTTGCCTCTACCCAGCCTAAGCCCTTGCTGCTCAGTGTGGTCCATGGACGAGCAGCATCAGGGCCACCTAGACATGCAGCATCTCAGACCCCACCCCAGACCCACTTCATGTGAACAAGATCCTCCGGTGAGCCATGTGCCTTTTAGGGAAGTGCTGGTGGAGACTCACAGTGACTCAGATGGAAGCCACATACTGTTTCTTCATTACGGTTGCCTTGTGTCCTACTTTCTTTGGTTTTTATTTTAGTCTTGCCTCCACCTTCCTCCTTCACCTACTTTGTTCCTGGAATTTAACACTTGTGTCGATATACTTGAGTCCTCTCCAGTCTCCCCTCGCCCTCTGCAGACATTCGGAGGATGCTGACGTCTAAGCAGGCAAAAACACCCTCGTTTCTACATTAAGAGTGCTATTAAAATGAAGTTTTCCTATTTAGAATTATAGGATATCTGGTTTGAATGGGACATTCCTGGAGGTAATGAAGTCACATGGTTCCTAGAGTTGGCTGAACGCTGGCTCTCAGGAGATTACGTCCGTATCCTAACCCCCAGAACCTGTTAATGTGACTTTAAATGGAAACAAAGGTCTTTGCTGATGTAATTATTAAAGCTAGGTAGCTAGATAATAGATAGATAGATGTTGATAGATATACAGAGATAGAGATATCTTATTAGTTCTGCTTCTCTAGACAACCCCAATACAGCCCTAAATTCAATGACAGGTGCCCTTAAAGGAAACATACAAAGGAGAGACATGGAGAGGAGAAGGAAGCCATGTGAAGACAGGCAGAGATTGAAGTGAGCAGCCACAAGCCAAGGAATGCCGACAGCCATCGGTAGCTGGAAGGGGCAAGGAATGCAATCTCCTTTAGAGCCTCTGGAAGGAGCACAGCCCTGCCGATGCCTTAATTTTGAACTTCTGGCCTCCAGAACTGTTAGAGAACAAATTTCTGTTGTTATAAGCCACCCAGTTTGTGGTAATTTGTTACAGCAGCCGTGGGACACTAATACAGTTCCCACATCAGGCTGCCTACCAGCATTACCTGGGGGAGCACATTGAATGGTGAGCATCACAATAAGTGGACAGGAATGCTGGGGGGAGTCTTGACAGCTGCAACCAGAGCCACAGACCAGCAGCATTGTCACCACCAGGGGCTTCTTTAAAATGTGTTGGACATGGAGAATCTGAAGCCCAGACCCACTGAGTCAGAAACTGCATTTTAACAAGATCTCTAAGTGATTCACATACAGGTTAAAGCACAAGAAGCCCTGCCCTAGACAATCTCAATTAGCAGCCTTGGCAGCGTCTTCTTGATCCCGTGTTTGTGTTACCAGGACATATAAAGTGTTCCTTCTCTGTCTCACCTAAGTCTATGAGATAACGTTAGTGGAAACACACATTCCAGAAGACTTCAGAACGTAAAGACACCTAAATTCTAACTTGGAGGGTGAGGGTCCCTCCAGCTCCTTACTATAACACTCTGAGAACAGAGGCAAATCATACACCAAGTGAGCTGTTTGAGGCAAAGAAAGGCAGGGGTTGCTCATGCATTCATTTCTACTTCGCATTACGACCCAGGCGAAAAGAGTGTGTTTATTAAAATGTTTACCTTAAAAGGGGCTTCATCTGACAACTGAAAACAACAAAGGTGCACAAAATTGCTATTGAATATTTGAATATAAGAAATTCTCACGTAGGACTCAAAATAATAGCCCATTAAAATACACAGGGAGAGCGGAAACTCACGCAAAGTGGACGATTAAAGAAAATCCAGAGCCAGTGGGGGGGGCGGGGTGTGGACGAGGAGGGAATAACAAACGCGTCTGCGGATCCTAAATTCAGACACACCAACCCTGCAAAGTGCTGCCGAGAATAAAAGGCTTCATTGTCTCCAGCTCATCACCAAGCTGGTCCTGCCTAGTTTTCCTGGATCACAGTGCATCTGATAACAAGATGGGAACGAAGGAGTTCTATACCATCTGCAGATTTTCATGCGATGCAGAAAAGAGGTAATACTGGATAGATTAGAACAATTTGATAAATTTGAATTGTCCTCCCCCAAGGGAAAATTTGGGGGGGCATTTCTGAAATCAGAACATTCATGGGGTATGGGACATAGGCCTTCCGATTTTATTCTATCGAGAAGCAGAAAAGGCAGAATCTGAGCAAATATTGGAAGAGATTGAGTAACAAAATAAGAGAACTTTGAAAAGGACACCTAGCCAGTTAGATAATCCATGGCATGATGATGACATAAAGGACAAAAAAAAAAAAAAAAAAGTGGAGATACAAAAATAAAAGAAGGGAGTTTAATCCCTTTGTACCTACCATGTGCTGCTTGAACATACTCCATATTATCTCATTTATCCTTATAAAAACAGTCAAAGTGGATAAATGGTATCTCTGTTTTGTGAGAAAACTGAGACCCAGAGAGATACTGAACAGGTCACAGAGAAGAGCAGGTGTGCAGGAAAAAATAAACAAATAACACATGTCTCTAGAGACATTATTAGTTTATCATTAAGATACTGAATATCTTCAGCAGAATTCAAGTATGTTTGTGTTATTCAAAACATTTATAATGGCCTATATATTCTACGTAAGAAACAGTATTGACTTAAATGAATAATAGGCTTATTTTGGAAGGTTTTCAATTCCTAAGGAGCCTGGAATTAGCGTTAAGTCTAGAAACACGTAAGATAAAGGAGCTGCTAAAATTGGCAGAAGAAAATGATCTGTTCCACATAACTGAGTCCCATTCATTTAGTCAACAACTTGTACTGAATGACTATTTTTGATCTGCACTTGTAGGCAGTAGGGATGCAAAGGTAAATAGGAAGCAGCTTTCATTCTTGAGGGCTTCTCTTGAAGCAAGAAGGCAGAGGTGATTGGACATATAATTCAATGTGAAGAGTGCTGTAGTGGAGATAAGAAGCACAAAGCACACAGGCACGAAGAACAAAAAGAGAATCAATCAGCATCATGTTTGCTTGCCTTGGGAATTCAGGCACCCAGAGCAATGGAAGTTTATTCCATCTGCGAGTAAGGCCAAATACTGAAGAATATAAATGCAAGAACAAGCCAGGGGAAGGGATCAAGATTCCATATGGAAATAGTCACACCCGTGTCCTGTACTTCTCCACCTCCAGTCTGAAGAGCGTAAGTTCTCATTATTTGGTTAGCAGCTCCCTTGGGGCATGTAATCATCTAGGCTATTATATATCAGCAGCTTTCTAATTGGTCTCCCCGCATCCATTTTGGCCCAACTCCAATGCAGTCATCACACCAAAGGCTTTTTTCAAAATGCAAATCAGATCAAGTCACCCATCCCTCTAATTGTTTTTAAAACTTCAATATCTTCTCATTGCTCTTAGCATAATGTGAAATCTTTGGCACAACCTGAAAGCCTGCAAAGTCTCACCTGGTCTTCAGCCCCATCTGCCCCTCGCCCCTTCCATTCTCCAGCTGTGACTCTTCTTCCAGTGCTTGGATCTACGGCAGGCTCCGCCAGCCAGAAGCCTTTGCATATGATGGTTCTCGGCTGCAAAAGTCTCTGTATAACTCAGTCAGCTAGTTGACTTCTCATTCTGTGTTTCCTGAGGATTGTGTGTTACTCACCCTTTAAAAAAAATCTATTTCTTTATAATAACAAAGTAGCAGAGCAGAGTGGCCAAATCTCAGTGCTTCTCAAGCCAGAAGACCAGAATTCCAGCCTTAGCTCTGCCAGTTACCAGCTGTGTGACTTTGATCTTAATTTCTTCATTGCTAAAGACTGGTGGCAATATTCGTACCTGCTCCTAGAATAATTATAAACATCAGATCAGATAATACAGTAAAATACTTTTCCATTATAGTTCTGATTCAGAATTTATTCTCTCATTGAACATCTTTTTCCCTTTATCACACTTTAATTTTTTTCCTGCCTCTGTTAATGTTTGCAGTTTTTCTACAGCGTGTCTAGGTCAATCTAATTTTATGTTTCTGTTTGTTCTCAGAGTGAATTATTGGTTTAAGGACTCATGACCTGCTTTAATTCTAGTGAAAACTGTTAATTTTTTAAATATATTGTTTTTTTTACCATTCTCTCCATCATTTTCTTTTAGAGTTCTATTCATGTTCTTCAGTAGAACAGTCCATTTAGAATAGGAGTGGGCTAACTTTTCCTGTAAAGGTCCAGATGGTAACTATGGTTTAGCTTTTGCAGGTCCTATGGACTCTGTCACAATTTTTCAACCCTGCCACGCAGGATACAATCTGCTGTAGACAACAGACAAACAGATGGGCGTGAAACTGGAGGCTGGATTTGGCCCAAGACCATAGTTTGCCAACCCCTGGCTTTTTTTTAATTTATTTATTTTTGGCCGTGTCGGGTCTTAGTTGCGGCATGCTGGATCTTCGTTGTGGTGCGGGAGCTCTCGTTGTGGTGCACCGGCTTCTCTCTGGTTGTGGCGTGCGGGTTTTTTCTTCTCTAGTTGTGACGCGTGGGTTCCAGAGCGTGTGGGCTCTGTAGTTTGTGGCAAGCAGGCCTGGTTGCCCCACAGCGTGTGGGATCTTAGTTCCCTGACCAGGGATCGAACCCGCATCCCCTGCATTGGAAGGCGATACTTTATCATTGGACCACCACGGAAGTCCCCAACCCCTGGCTTTGAGCGTACTCTTCTGGGTCATCTGCTTACAGTCCTTCCTTGCCTTTGAGCTGCTTTACGACTGTACAAACTGTGAGCAGCAGCAATGGGAAAGAATTCTTACCCCTGGTGTACTGGTTTGATATGATTTCAAATCCATTTATGATTTAAGTGAAGTTGTTTTAAGCCACTTGTTTATGACAAAGACAACACAAAACAAACCAAACAAGAAGTTGTCCTTTGAAGTAAAGTTGATTTGATATAAGAATGAGGTGAGTTTCGTCAGGATGGTTGATAAGTAGCTCAGTTGCTGGGGGCTTATTGATAAGAACAGGTGGAGAAGCAGCTGTGGTGAGGGGACATTTAGAATGTAAATACTGGGAGTTTGTGAGGAGTATCTGAAGAGTTTTGGCCTGGGCAAAAGCTCCCCTTTTGCTGATGTAGCTCTCCGAAGATCCTGCTCCTGCCGTGGCCTGGCTACTCTTGGTGGGCGGTGATATTAAAACGAGCCGCAGCCTCGGCAAGAGAAGGGACGTCTGTGCCTGCCTCGGGGAGGAATCCTCATAGGCAGTGGCTTTGCAATGGTCCCTGGAGTGATAACCCTTGGAGCAGCCCACCCTGCGGGCCAGCATGGTGCCATGGTTCCTTAGCAACCAAGTACTAGCAGTGAAGGACCTGCCTTTCTGCACCGGCAGCTGCACCTCAGCTATTGGTTGGTCAAGCCCTCCCTGGTACCAACTCCTACAAAGGTGCACCTTGAACTAAATCTGGACTTTCTTCCTTTCATTCTCCCTTGCCTGGAACAACAGGGCAATCAATTTATCATTTGTTTGGAGTATGTTATTTCTTTGTTGGCTTATTAAGAGATTTTATTCTATCCACTCTTAGCTTGTGAATTTCTTATAAATCTCACAGTGAACTTACGTTAAATAAGCAACTGGCAAAGACAAGCTCAGCCTCTGAGCATAATTTGCCACACCCTGAAACGGAGCATCCACAGATATGAAGATTCTGGCCCATGGAGGTTCAATTCACTCATGCATGAATCTCAACTCTGCATGGAAAAAGCCTCTTTTCCATCGTCTATTTGCAAATTAATTTCAATATTCCTTTAACTCAGTATAAATTCGTCCTTCTTTGGCTTCTTCTTCAAACCAGTTCTAACACCTTACAGATTCCCTCATTAATAATGAGTTAAATCAAGTCTTTAACATGGGTTCATTTTATATCTGTATGAAAATCATGAGTTCATCTTTTTAAAAAAATATCCTTTTACAAACGTATGTTGGAACCTCTCAATCTTCGTAACATCTTACTGGTCTTTCATAGTTTTGTTCTGTATAATAGAACCTCAGTATTATATTGGCCACACAAGTTCTTTTTGACAACGTCCATTCCTATAATTCAGCTGTTTAATGAATGCCTTATTTGAATGGTGCTGCTTATCACTGCTAAGATTTCTATTTGATTTCCATGTTTTTTATTTCATTGCTGCTTCTTTTTGTTTTATAGTTTCTTATGGATTTATAGTTCCTTGTGGATGCAGTTTCTGTACTTATTTCTTTGTTTCTTAAACATGCCATAAAAACATAAGCTCCGTCAACGTTAGGCACGGTTAACAGTGCATGTTACACACCCAAGGACCAGTTGTTGCTTTAAACTAGGGTTTTCCAAATGAGTTTAATTGTTCCAATTGTTTATTTTGCAGCTTCCTTAGCACTAGATAACTTCATGTGCTTGGTTTGCAAACCGTTCTGACTTAGCACATCTGTACTTACTGGACATGCATACAAAATCTTTCTTTTATTTTTACATTTTTCACTTTTTAGCTGTGATCTCTCTCTCTCTCTCTCTCTCTCTCTCTCTCTCTCACACACACACACACACACACACACACACACACACAATTTTGTTTATTCCTTTACCGAATCCTCTGAGTCTCCAGTCTAGCATTGGTTTTTTTTTTGGTTTGTTTTTTTTTGCGGTACGCAGGCCTCTCACTGTTGTGGCCTCTCCCATTGCGAAGCACAGGCTCCGGACGCGCAGGCTTAGCGGCCATGGCTCACAGCCCAGCCGCTCTGCTGCATGTGGGATCTTCCTGGACCGGGGCACAAACCCGCGTCCCCTGCATCAGCAGGCGGACTCTCAACCACTGCGCCACCAGGGAAGCCCCAGCATTGGTTTTTTAATGGCAATTCGAGACTCTACATCTGTGGAGACAAAGAGGATATTCCATATCCAGCCACTGAGTTGGGATGATTCTCTGCTTGGTTTCAAGGCTGAGTCTGCAGCCTCATATTTCCCTAGGTCTTTAGCTTTCTGAAAGTCATAGCACCTGGCATCAATCTGTGGAGTTTCTTTTTCAGTTCCTTTCCAGAGTACCCCCAGCCCAGCCCAGCCCTTGCCTCCAAGCAACAAACATGGTGCTGGTTTCCCACCTCCTTGCCCCGTTCTCTGACTCAGTTACCTGCAGGCAGCGTCCTACCAGCAGGGCTGCCTGATTCCAGACCAGGACCCCAGCTTGGGAAGATGAGTATCCTTTTCCCAAGCATAGCCATGTCTTTTTCAGTATTTCCTATTTGTTATTTCATCTATCGTTGCTATGCTTTTGCAGCTGAGAGACTGTCAAGTATGAAAACATCAGATCATCTTGACTGCAGTTGTGTTCATTGTTCACATTGCATAAAATGATTCATTTAAACTAAAAACCAAGGCTTCCGGGAAGATGGCGGAAGAGTAAGACGCAGAGATCACCTTCCTCCCCACACATACAACAAAAATACATCTATACGTGGAACAACACCTACAGAACACCTACTGAACGCTGGCAGAAGACCTCAGACCTCCCAAAAGGCAAGAAACTCCCCACATACCTGGGTAGGGAAAAAGAATAAACAGAGACAAAAGGATAGGGACGGGACCTGCACCAGTGGGAGGGAGCTGTGAAGGAGGAAAGGTTTCCACACACTAGGAAGCCCCTTCGCGGATGGAGACTGCGGGTGGCGGAGGGGGAAAGCTTCGGAGGTGAGGAGGAGAGCACAGCAACAGGGGTGCAGAGGAAAAAGCGGAGAGATTCACGCACAGAGGATCAGGGCCGACTGGCACTAACCAGCCTGAGAGGTTTGTCTGCTCCCCCTCTGGGGCGGGCGGGGCTGGGAGCTGAGGCTCGGGCTTCGGTCGGAGCACCGGGAGAGGACTGGGGTTGGCGGCGTGAACACAGCCTGCAGGGGGTTAGTGCGCCACGGCTGGCCGGGAGGGGAGTCCGGGGAAAAGTCTGGACCTGCCGAAGAGGCAAGAGACTTCTTCTTACCTCTTTGTTTCCTGGTGCGCGAGGAGAGGGGATTCAGAGCACTGCTTAAAGGAGCTCCAGAGACGGGTGCGAGCCGCGGCTAAAAGGGCAGACCCCAGAGACGCACGCGAGCCGCGGCTACAAGCGCGGACCCCAGAGACGGCATGAGACGCTAAGGCTGCTGCTGCCGCCACCAAGAAGCCTGTGTGCGAGCACAGGTCACTCTCCACACCCCCCTTCCGGGGAGACTGTGCAGCCCGCCGCTGACAGGGTCCCGGGATCCAAGGACAACTCCCCCGGAAGAATGCACAGCGCGCCTCATGCTGGTGCAACGTCACGCCGGCCTCTGCCGCCGCAGGCTCGCCCCACACGCCGTGCCCCTCCCTCCCCCCGGCCTGAGTGAGCCAGAGCCCCCCGAATCAGCTGCTCCTTTAACCCTGTCCTGTCTGAGCCAAGAACAGACGCCCTCCGGCGACCTACACGCAGCGGCGGGGCCAAATCCAAAGCTGAGCCCCTGGGAGTTGTGAGAACAAAGAAAAGAAAGGGAAATCTCTCCCAGCAGCCTCAGAAGCAGCGGATTAAAGCTCCACAATCAACTTGATGTACCCTGCATCTGTGGAATACCTGAATACACAAACGAATCATCCCAAATCGAGGAGGTGGACTTTGGAGCAAGATTTATGATTTTTTCCCCTTTTCCTCTTTTTGTGAGTGTGTATGTGTATGCTTCTGTGTGAGACTTTGTCTCTATAGCTTTGCTTACACCATTTGTCCTAGGGCTCTATCCTTCCGTTTTTTTAATTTAATTTTTTTCTCTTAATAATTACTTTTTTATTTTAATAACTTTATTATATTTTCTTACTTTATTTTATTTTACTTTATCTTCATTCTTTCTTTTTTCATTCCTTCCCTCCTTCCTTCCTTCCTCCCTCCCTCTCTCCTTCCCTCCCTTTCTTTCTTTCTTTCTTTCTTTTTCTTCTTTCTTTCTACTTCTACTAATTCTTTCTTTCTACTTCTTCTCCCTTTTACTCTGAGCCATGTGGATGAAAGGCTCTTGGTGCTCCAGCCAGGAGTCAGTGCTGTGCCTCTGAGGTGGGAGAGCCAACTTCAGAACACTGGTCCACAAGAGACCTCCCAGCTCCACATAATATCAAACGGTGAAAATCTCCCAGAGATCTCCATCTCAACACCAGCACCCAGCTTCACTAAACGACCAGCAAGCTACAGTGCTGGACATCCTATGACAAACAACTAGCAAGACAGGAACACAACCCCACCCATTAGCAGAAAGGCTGCCTAAAATCATAATAAGTCCACAGACACCCCAAAACACACCACCAGACGTGGACCTGCCCACTAGAGAGACAAGATCCAGCCTCATCCACCAGAGCACAGGCACTAGTCCCCTCCACCAGGAAGCCTACACAACCCACTGAACCAACATTAGCCACTGGGGACAGACACCAAAAACAACGGAAACTACAAACCTGCAGCCTGTAAAAAGGAGACCCCAAACACAGTAAGATAAGCAAAATGAGAAGACAGAAAAACACACAGCAGATGAAGGAGCAAGATAAAAACCCACCAGACCTAAAAAATGAAGAGAAAATAGGCAGTCTACCTGAAAAAGAATTCAGAATAATGATAGTAAAGATGATCCAAAATCTTGGAAATAGAATAGACAAAATGCAAGAAACATTTAACAAGGACCTAGAGGAACTAAAGATGAAACAAACAATGATGAACAACACAATAAATGAAATTAAAAATACTCCAGATGGGATCAAAAGCAGAATAACTGAGGCAGAAGAACGGATAAGTGACCTGGAAGATAAAATAGTGGAAATAACTACTGCAGAGCAGAATAAAGAAAAAAGAATGAAAAGAATTGCAGACAGTCTCAGAGACCTCTGGGACAACATTAAACGCACCAACGTTCCAATTATAGGAGTTCCAGAAGAAGAAGAAAAAAGAAAGGGACTGAGAAAATCTTTGAAGAGATTATAGTTGAAAACTTCCCTAATATGGGAAAGGAAATAGTTAATCAAGTCCAGGAAGCACAGAGAGTCCCATACAGGATAAATCCAAGGAGAAATACGCCAAGACACATATTAATCAAACTGTCAAAAATTAAATACAAAGAAAACATATTAAAAGCATATTAAAAGGGAAAAACCACAAATAACACACAAGGGAATCCCCACAAGGTTAACAGCTGATCTTTCAGCAAAAACTCTGCAAGCCAGAAGGGACTGGCAGGACATATTTAAAGTGATGAAGGAGAAAAACCTGCAACCAAGATTACTCTACCCAGCAAGGATCTCATTCAGATTTGATGGAGAAATTAAAACCTTTGCAGACAAGCAAAAGCTGAGAGAGTTCAGCACTACCAAACCAGCTCTACAACAACTGCTAAAGGAATTTCTCTAGGCAAGAAACACAAGAGAAGGAAAAGACCTACAATAACGAACCCAAAACAATTAAGAAAATGGGAATAGGAACATACATATCTATAATTACCTTAAATGTAAATGGACTAAATGCTCCCACCAAAAGACACAGATTGGCTGAATGGATACAAAACAAGACCCATATATATGCTGTCTACAAGAGACCCACTTCAGACCTAGAGACACATACAGAATGAAAGTAAGGGGATGGAAAAAGATATTTCATGCAAATTGAAACCAAAAGAAAGCTGGAGTAGCAATTCTCATATCAGACAAAACAGACTTTAAAATAAAGACTATTAGAAGAGACAAAGAAGGACATTACATAATGATCAAGGGATCAATCCAAGAAGAAGATACAACAATTGTAAATATTTATGCACCCAACATAGGAGCACCTCAATACATAAGGCAAATACTGACAGCCATAAAAGAGGAAATTGACACTAACACATTCATAGTAGGGGACTTTAACACCCCACTTTCACCAATGGACAGATCATCCAAAATGAATATAAACAAGGAAACACAAGCTTTAAATTATACATTAAATAAGATGGACTTAATTGATATTTATAGGACATTCCATCCAAAAACAACAGAATACACATTTTTCTCTAGTGCTCATGCAACATTCTCCAGGATAGATCATATCTTGGGTCACAAATCAAGCCTTGGTAAATTTAAGAAAATCGAAATTGTATCAAGTATCTTTTCTGACCACAACGCTATGAGACTAGATATCAATTACAGGAAAATATCTGTAAAAAATACAAACACATGGAGGCTAAACAATACACTACTTAATAACGAAGTGATCACTGAAGAAATCAAAGAGGAAATTAAAAAATAACTAGAAACAAATGACAATGGAGACACGACCCAAAATCTATGGGATGCAGCAAAAGCAGTTCTAAGAGGGAAGTTTATAGCAATACAATTCTACCTTAAGAAACAGGAAACATCTCGAATAAACAACCTAACCTTGCACCTAAAGCAATTAGAGAAAGAAAAACAAAAAACCCCCCAAATTTAGCAGAAGGAAAGAAATCATAAAAATCAGGTCAGAAATAAATGAAAAAGAAATGAAGGAAATGATAGCAAAGATCAATAAAACTAAAAGCTGGCTCTTTGAGAAGATAAACAAAATTGATAAACCATTAGCCAGACTTATCAAGAAAAAAAGGGCGAAGACTCAAATCAATAGAATTAGAAATGAAAAAGGAGAAGTAACAACTGACACTGCAGAAATACAAAGGATCATGAGCGATTACGACAAACAACTCTATGCCAATAAAATGGACAACCTGGAGGAAATGGACAAATTCTTAGAAATGCACAACCTGCCAAGACTGAATCAGGAATAAATAGAAAATATGAACAGACCAATCACAAGCACTGAAATTGAAACTGTGATTAAAAATCTTCCAACAAACAAAAGCCCAGGACCAGATGGCTTCACAGGCGAATTCTATCAAATATTTAGAGAAGAGCTAACACCTATCCTTCTCAAACTCTTCCAAAATATATCAAAGGGAGGAACACTCCCAAACTCATTCTACAAGGCCACCATCACCCTGATACCAAAACCAGACAAGGATGTCACAAAGAAAGAAAACTACACTGATGAACATAAATGCACTGATGAACATAGCACTGATGAACATAGATGCAAAAATCCTCAACAAAATACTAGCAAACAGAATCCAACAGCACATTAAACGGATCATACACCATGATCAAGTGGGGTTTATTCCAGGAATGGAAGGATTCATCAATATATGCAAATCAATCAACATGATATACCATATTAACAAACTGAAGGAGAAAAACCATATGATCATCTCAATAGATGCAGAGAAAGCTTTCAACAAAATTCAACACCCATTTATGATAAAATCCCTGCAGAAAGGCATAGAGGGAACTTTCCTCAACATAATAAAGGCCATATATGACAAACCCACAGCCAACATCATCCTCAATGGTGAAAAACTAAAAGCATTTCCACTAAGATCAGGAAGAAGACAAGGTTGCCCACTCTCACCACTCTTATTCAACATAGCTTTGGAAGTTTTAGCCACAGCAATCAGCCACAGCAATCAGGAAATAAAAGGAATCCAAATCGGAAAAGAAGAAGTAAAGTTGTCACTGTTTGCAGATGACATGATACTATACATAGAGAATCCTAAAGATGCCACCAGAAAACTACTAGAGCTAATCAATGAATTTGGTAAAGTAGCAGGATACAAAATTAATGCACAGAAATCTCTGGCATTCCTATATACTAATAGTGAAAAATCTGAAAGTGAAATCAAGAAAACACTCCCATTTACCATTGCAACAGAAACAATAAAATATGTAGGAATAAACCTACCTAAGGAGATAAAAGACCTGTATGCAGAAAATTATAAGACACTGATGAAAGAAATTAAAGATGATACAAGTAGATGGAGAGATATACCATGTTCTTGGATTGGAAAATTGTGAAAATGACTCTACTACCCAAAGCAATCTACAGATTCAATGCAATCCCTATCAAACTACCAATGGCATTTTTCACAGAACTAGAACAAAAAATTTCACAATTTGTATGGAAACACAAAAGACCCCGAATAGCCAAAGCAATCTTGAGAACGAAAAACAGAGCTGGAGGAATCAGGCCCCCTGACTTCAGACTATACTACAAAGCTACAGTAACCAAGACAGTATGGTACTGGCACAAAAACAGAAAGATAGATCAATAGAACAGGCTAGAAAACCCAGAGATAAACCCACGCACATATGGTCACCTTATCTTTGATAAAGGAGGCAGGAATGTACAGTGGAGAAAGGACAGCCTCTTCAATAAGTGGTGCTGGGAAAACTGGACAGCTACATATAAAACTATGAAATTAGATCACTCCCTAACACCATACACAAAAATAAACTCAAAATGGATTAAAGACCTAAATGTAAGGCCAGACACTATAAAACTCTTACAGGAAAACGTAGGCAGAACACTCTATGACATAAATCACAGCAAGATCCTTTTTGACCCACCTCCTACAGAAATGGAAATAAAATCAAAAATAAACAAATGGGACCTAATGAAATTTCAAAGCTTTTGCACAGCAAAGGAAACCATAAACAAGACCAAAAGACAACCCTCAGAATGGGAGAAAATATTTGCAAATGAAGCAACTGACAAAGGATTAATCTCCAAAATTTATAAGCAGCTCATGCAGCTCAATAACAAAAGAACAAACAACCCAATCCAAAAATGGGCAGAAGACCTAAATAGACATTTCTCCAAAGAAGATATACAGACTGCCAACAAACACATGAAAGAATGCTCATCACTAATCATTAGAGAAATGCAAATCAAAACTACAATGAGGTATCATCTCATACCAGTCAGAATGGCCATCATCAAAAAATCTAGAAACAATAAATGCTGGAGAGGGTGTGGAGAAAATGGAACCCTCTTGCACTCTTGATGGGAATGTAAATTGATACAGCCACTGTGGAGAACAGTATGCCGGTTCCTTAAAAAACTACAAATAGAACTACCATACGACCCAGCAATCCCACTACTGGGCATATACCCTGAGAAATCCGTAATTCAAAAAGAGTCATGTACCAAAATGTTCATTGCAGCTCTATTTACAATAGCCAGACATGGAAACAACCTAAGTGTCCATCATCAGATGAATGGATAAAGAAGATGTGGCACATATATACAATGGAATATTACTCAGCCATAAAAAGAAACGAAATTGAGCTATTTGTAATGAGGTGGATAGACCTAGAGTCTGTCATACAGAGTGAAGTAAGTCAGAAAGAGAAAGAAAAATACCGTATGCTAACACATATATATGGAATTTAAGAAAAAAAAAATGTCACGAAGAACCTAGGGGTAAGACAGGAATAAAGACACAGACCTACTAGAGAATGGACTTGAGGATATGGGGAGGGGGAAGGGTAAGCTGTGACAAAGCGAGAGAGTAGCATGGACATATATACACTACCAAACGTAAAATAGCTAGTGGGAAGCAGCCGCATAGCACAGGGCGATCAGCTCCGTGCTTTGCGATCACCTGGAGGGGTGGGATAGGGAGGGTGGGAGGGAGGGAGATGCAAGAGGGAAAATATATGGGAACATATATATATATATATATATATATATGACTGATTCATTTTGTTGTAAAGCAGAAACTAACACACCATTGTAAAGCAATTATACTCCAATAAAGATGTTAAAAAAAATAAAAACCAAAAGAAAATAAAATTTTGCATCTGCAACTCTTGAATTTGACAAGAGTCAATTAGATACTTGGAAAGATGTAAATCAATGGAAATAATTTAAACTATTTGATGAATGGGAGCTTGATAATTTTTTAAAACCTCTGGAAAAGTCTAATGCATGTTGTACTGATATCCACAAACTGATAAGGGCTCTGCTGCCACTTCAAAAATGCAATGTCAAAACATTAGAAGATTCAAAATCATTCCAAAAATAGTTTTAACTCTTGCATTTTATTTTCAGAAACTTCCAGTCTTCAAGAAAACTCACTAGTCTGATGTATATGCCTGAGCTATCCCATCTACCACTTACTAAGAAGATAACATCTTAACTTAAAAGACGTCCAGACGTTCATACAAAGAGACAGGAAATTGAGTGCTTAATGAGTCTGCAGTGATTTCCTTTCAAATAAATTTAGCACATCCACACTTACTGGGCACATATACAAAGACTGAAGTTTGAATTTGTTCCCTGAAGCCTTAGTAGAAACAGGACCAGCAGACATTTTCCTACTTTGATGCCCAATGACGCCTTGTGTATCCCTTGCTTTTTCCTCATCAGAACTTAGGGTCGCATATATTGGCGATTTTAAAGTTGGGCAAGGTCGATTAGACTGGCGGTAACCAAGGCGATTCTGACTCCCAGGGCACATTTGACAATATCTGGAGACATTTCTGGTTATCATAACAGGAGGGGGATAGGCCACTGGCACCCAGTGGGTGGAGGCCAGGGATGCTGCACGACATCCCGCAGTGCACAGGGCAGCCC
Source organism: Globicephala melas (assembly GCF_963455315.2). Lineage (NCBI taxonomy): Eukaryota > Metazoa > Chordata > Mammalia > Artiodactyla > Delphinidae > Globicephala > Globicephala melas. The sequence goes on from NC_083328.1 coordinate 79,683,257, forward strand.
CGCAACGGAGATTCATCTGCCTCAAAATTTCAGTAGGGCAGAGGCTGAGAAACTCTGGGTTGAGAGGTGTTTAATAAATGTTATGTATAATTATATATTTATATATATATGTATATGTATGTACATACTGTTAAATTTATGTATATCCCATCACTGTGTGTATATAGGTGAGAGTGTTACATGTTGCAGGAAACCATGATAAGGTGTTATTAAATCGGGGGAATTTCCTACCATAGGTCCTGGTTCTTTCACTAGTGCTTCCTGTGTTCAAAATACCATCCTGAGCACTTTCTAACTAACTCACTAAACCTTCGTAACAACGCTTGCAGATGGCTAATATTATTCCCATATTGTAGGTAAGAGAACTCAGACCCAGAGAGGTTAAGTAGCTTGCCTGAGGTCCCAGAGCTAGCAAGTTGGAGGGTCCATGATTCTCACTCAGAGAGTCTAATTGATAAGCTCGTACACTGGTTTGCACTTCAGCAGTGGTGAAGTCTGAGTCATTAAGAAATCTTCAGGAAAGAGAGAAGGCATATATCAAAGCTGTCGAGCTGAATGCTAATGATAAAGGTAAACATATAAAACTGCTGTTTTGGGCTTCCCTGGTGGCGCAGTGGTTGAGGGTCCACCTGCCGATGCAGGGGACACAGGTTCGTGCCCCGGTCCGGGAAGATCCCACATGCCGCGGAGCGGCTGGGCCCGTGAGCCATGGCCGCTGAGCCTGCGCGTCCGGAGCCTGTGCTCCGCAACGGGAGAGGCCACAACAGTGAGAGGCCCACGTACCCCCCCCAAAAAAAGTGCTGTTTTTTCCAAAAACTATTTCCAAGTCCCTACCAGGTGCTGTTGCAGGTACAGCCGGGTCGCAGGAATGTTTCTCTGCAGAGGATGAGCAGGAAGGGCACCGAGCCACGGTCTAGGCCTAAGGCGTTTCTTATAGCAAAGTTGAGCGTTACTTTCGATTCGTATTGTCTGGATATCATTGCGGAAGCCAGGAATGCCCAGAAAACACACCCAAAAAAAGGCAGACTCAGGCCGTGATCAGAAGAATCTTATTATCCAAGTTGCAACATGCAAATATCTCCTTTGCATTCTGCTTTCTGCAAACACAGAGTGAAAAAATAAGTAGGGAAAAATGAGAAAAAACAAGCAGTACGATTCATGCTTCACAAAGTCCTGTAGGTTATTACCATGTTTTAAATTGTGAGTTGCAAACACAAGCTGTTCTTAAACAAGAACAAAAAGAAAAAGCAGATGGTTTCTTTTTACATCCTGTGAAACTTTTTCTGAATGCAAGCGTATGCTCCCTTCTCCCCAGCTGGCACTGCCCATGCAAATGATCCGTTTTCTGTCATTTTGAGAAAAATTCTTCATCCTCCCATCCCCCATACCAAATGCCAAAATACCTAGAAACGAGGGCAGGGAAAGGCATCGCCAGAGTATTTTGATCCAAGTAAGTCTTTGAGGCTCCAAGACCACATACCGGCATAGAAACATGATTGGTGTAAGTCAGGTATCACCATGATATTATTATTATTGCCATTATTTTTTATGTGATGTATGTTTATTTCAACAAACATCTTTATGGATGGTCAGTTGATTTTGCTATGTATGACACAGTGGAAAGTATGTGAGATTTGCAGTTATATAGATTCTGGATTTTATAGGTTCAAATTCCAGCTCAGCAGCTTATTAAATAACTGCATCCTTGAGAAAATTATTTTAAATGCCTTTAAAATTGCTTATTCTCTGTGACTCAGGTTTTTCACTTGCAAAGTGGAGAGAGCAAAATCTGCCTTTTCAGGGATGTTTCAAAGCTGAATTTCAGTTTGAGAGGGAGAGGCACTGCAGCGAATTTTGTTTGCTTTACTCATTTATATGAGAGAGAGAGAGAGAGAGAGAGAGAGAGAGAGAGAGAGAGAGAGAGAGAGAGAGAGAGAGGCCACAGAGTCTTTTATAAGATAATTTCAGATGTGACATACCATCATTTCCCCTGGATTCTACTGGTCACACAGCGCAACCTGGTAAAAATGTGTGAGGTGACTACACAGAGGGTGAGAACACCAGGACCCTGAGACCACTGGGGAACCTCTTGGGGACTGGCTGCTGAAGTACCCGGCCCTGTAATTTATATCAAAGTAGGCGAGTGTGATAAGCGAGAACGAAGATGAGCACCACCTCCCACTCGAATTCACAGCCTCGTTGTTAACTGAATACCCAGCTGGACTCCTCCCTCTTCCAAGAAGCATCCCTGAGAAGATGTATTTCCAATCATCTCCCTATGAATGCTGACAGCATTTGTTCATACTTCCCTGCTTTAGCGATGTCATGTTAATTTTTATTTTACAAAAGCTAGTCTCATCACCTTGAGGGCAAAGGTGATGTCAAATTCTCTTTTGGATTTTAAAAAACTCCTCACATGTGCTAAGTACGTGGAGTGCATACAAATTCAACTCCGACTCTGTGACCTTTCCAATGAACAGGCCTGAATGATGAACATTCCCGTTTTTTGGTTTTTTTTTTTGCGGTACACGGGCCTCTCACTGTTGTGGCCTCTCCCGTTGCAGAGCACAGGCTCCAGACGCGCAGGCTCAGCAGCCATGGCCCACGGGCCCAGCCGCTCCACGGCATGTGGGATCCTCCCGGACCGGGGCACAAACCCGCGTCCCCTGCATCGGCAGGCAGACTCTCAACCACTGCGCCATCAGGGAAGCCCAACATTCCCTTTTAAATTGCCCTACAGCTCTCTAAATTCCTTGGTCATTGCATTACAGTTCCATCTTGGCCATTATATGCAATATAATAAAAATAAGCCCACCCACACTGGTCCTCGCCCACCCCCACTGGAAGCTCTTGCCTTGCCTCTCCCTTGTTGACATGTTCTTCCCCAAAATATGCATCTACTCAGCTTGTTCCATCACCTTCATAAGGTTGTTCTTTGTTCAAACAGCAGCTCAATGAGGCTCACCCTGATGACCATATTTAATGTAGCAATCGACGCTTACCCACCCTCTCCACTGATGAGTTTCCTCAACATGCACAAATTTTTCCTTTGGCCCTAGTAACCTATCACCACCTTAAGAAAAAAACTTATAACTTACTAATTTGTTACATTTATTGTCTGTCTTCCTCTCCAGAGCGTCAGTTCCCTGAAGACAAGGACTCCTGCCTGTCTTGTTTTCCAGTGTTTCCAAAGTGCCTGAACCAATGTCTGGAAAATACCAGATGCTTAGTATAGAATTTTTGGATAAATGAATTGGAGTAATATTTTTCACAACAGAATTTGAAACCAGAATGTCTTTGCTGGTGAGTCTCGAGCTAAGCAGGTATTTCAGTTAATCAAGACTACTTTCCCAGGATTTCTGGTTAATCATGGCGTATCTTCTTCCATAAGTAGTTCATGAACCACTGCACAAAGCAAATATGGTACAATTAATAGATAAAAATCTCATACAGAGCATTTTAAAATTTTTTCCCCAAAAATTCATTAAAGTTACAGTATAGAAGTTGATAGACCTTATTAGTCAATTCAGTTAAAATCACTTTCTACTCATTCAAGCAACTGGTTTGAGTGACTTGAGTTCAGTGAAGTAAATATTTGACAGAATTTATGCACGAACATTTTCTTTCATTATAAAAGTGCATTGATTGTTCCAAAGTTCTAACCAATCTTTTTTTTTTTTTTTAGTTTTACCTCTAAAACTCTAAGTATGACTGATATCTGCTTTCTAGCTTAGGACATATGCTGAGAATTTACTCCTCCTTTTGTTCTCAAAGTGGTAATTCCATGAGAGGCTAAAGCCAATATATTTTGAAAAGAAATGACATTATAATAATAATATAACTTTGTAATCAAATATTAATGTTCCTCTAAATGTTTATTGTGCTGTTAAATTAAATGATTTCCATGCAGGGGCAAGCTAAACTACACATGTTCTGCCACAAAAGAAATGCTAAATCAAACATCTGGCTATTTCACAACACTTCCTCTATTTTCAACACCTGCAATGTCCTCATTCCTGAATTAATCCCTAGAAGAAATTCTGAAGTACAGAGCCAAAATTACGGAAAATGCTCTTATAACAGGGAGACATGTGTTCTAATTGTGTAATTATCAGAGTCCAGAGTTCACAAATTACATCTTGTAGTGACGTTTAACTTGTTTAACCAACCTTTCCTTTGTATAAGAGGAATTATCCCTGAGTGACAGTGTTCTCTTTGGAAGATCACGTTTAAGCACTTGCATTAAAATTCTATACCCTTTTCATCTAATACAAGCAACATGCATACAATTAAGGCACCTACATTAAAAATCTATGATCCCAAGAGTTGACATGTTTAATAATTTATAGCAAATAATTTATTTATATATTATATATATATATTTATAATATATATAAATATATATTATAAATATATATTATATACAAATTTGCTAATAATTTATAGCAAATCAGTGTGGAACTTGCTTGACGGCCACCACCTGAATAACCCCTTACTTCGCCTGTCACTAAATAGAGAAGATCAAGGCAGCATTCTGAAATGCACATTTATTTTTTAAAAAAGGATTTAGTAGATAAAAAACCCCAAGAAGCTATTACTGTGTAGCAAGTCCCTGATAAATCTGTGATGGCAGAAAGCATGCAGTAGTGAAAGGCATGACCAGTAGTCAAATTCTTCCACCATTAGTTCACTTCAGCATATACATTTTTTTTTAATTTCACAGTCTTAAAATCTTTTCTTAATGAATGGACGTTGTGAACCTGTTATGACAGTGTTGTTAGCAGAAATGGTAAACCTATTACAGATGAGATTAGTTTTGATATGACCTTGATCTACACATCCACCTCTTACATTAGGTAGTAGTAGTGAATGAAATAAGAAAAACAAGGAGGCGAGTCTGAGAGTGGTACTCAGACTTCTAAGATGATGCACAGTGATCCCCACATCCTGGTATTCACACTCTTGTGTAACTGCCTCCTCTGGAGTGGGTGGGACCCATGACTTGCCTCTAACTAACAGGATACAGCAAAAGTGATGGGAGATCTCTTCTGTGATTAGGTTACAAAAGACAGTAACATCCCTTTTGCTAACAGACTCTCTTCATTGCTGTCTCTGAGAAAGCCAGCTGCCATGATAGAGAAGCCCAGTGGACAAGGAACTGAGGGTGACGTCAACACCCAGAAAGAACGCAATGAGCTCCATCCAACAACCCACGAGGAACTGAATCCAGCCAATAACCACTGAGGAAGCCTGGAAGTGGATCCTTGAGGCTTCAGATGAAACCCCCACCCTGGCTGACACCTTGATGGAAGCTCTGTGAGACCCCAGCCCAGCCTGCCTGACCCACAGAAACTGTGAGGTCATAAATATGTGCTCTTTTAAGCTGCTAAGTTTCGGGGCAGTTTGTTAAGTAGCCATAGACAACCAGTCCAGACCGTGAACCTTTGAAAGAAACCCTTGAAAAACATATTCTTGTTTACTAAAACCAAACAATAAAAACAGCACAGGAGAAAAGACCACTTCATGGGGTAAGGCACAATATGGTGCTACTGCATCCTCCCACAAAGGAGAGGGACTCTTACGTGAGTCAGGAACAAATGGAAGCCCTAAGTACTCGAGGGCTTGGTATTTTGGGGGAGAGGAATAAAACGATTATAAATAGACAGGAACACAGCCAAAGACTCCTGTGCTCCTTCCACATGACTTTTATTCTTCTTTCTTCCATCTCTCAACAGATGTGGTCACGTTCAACGGGGTCTTCTCCAGAGCAGCTTTCGCTAAGTAGCTCACAGATCCTTAATATGCAATGTTTCTGATGTGAGTCTATTTAATAAAAACATGCCACCTATTTTAGTAAGATTTTAAAATTTTAATCCAGCAGTTCCTAATTTTTAGGATTTTTCAGACCAATTTTAAAAATTGGGACTGACATAATATCGCCAACTTTCTGATTTGCCCAATAAGGACATGAAAACATTCACCAAAACAGTAACATCCTACCATAGATTATTCTCATCATTTTATGGAAGAATATTTTTTTTACTAATAAAGGGAAAAAAATCTCAAAATAAATTATTATTATTTAAAGTTAAATACATATAGTGTTATAAGAAATTTATCACGTTTTATTTTTTCTCATCCTGCCATGAAACTGTAAATTTTGCTACGTATGTGGACTCATTTCAGGAGCTGCTGACTTAGTCTATATAACTCTCTTAGCAACAAGAAGCATTAACATCCCCGACACCAGATCAGAATAAGATCCACCTCATAGAAATATGTGACTTTATCTCTACTGCATAAGTGTGGTTGGAGTCACCAGGTAAAATACAAGCTGCCCAGTTAAATGTGAATTTCTGATAAACATGAATAATTTTTTTTCGTGTAAGCATGTCTTATATGTGGGACAAATACTGCATGGGACCTACTTATATAAAAAAATTACTCACCGTTTTATCTGACATTCAGATTCCACCGGGCATCCTGTACTTTTATTTTAGCAGTAGAGTGAGTTACTCAGGAAAAGTCAAGGCTGACTTGAAAAATTATTACTTCAGCTTAAACTGGAGTTTAGAAAGAAGTAAATATTGTGTGGAGCTGGAGAGGACTTTCCCCCCATAGAACATGTATTTATATCAATAAGAATTGCCTCTACATAAGCTACACTCAGAACTCACTTAACGAGAATCATATCTCCAGTGTAGACATATGATTCTCTCCTTAGCAGTCCAAATTTTCACATGGGCAACTGAAGTCGGGAAATATTTACAGTGACTTCACCTTTCTTGCCAATGGACACATGAATCAGGTGACTAAGAACGTAACTGTAAATTTCCTACTTTCATCCTCTTGAGTCATTTCTCCAACCAAGCATGTTCTGCATAGTTCTTCAATTCACAATTTGTCATCTCAACCACACAACCACACTTTCTTTGGGAGACTCAGATGGATTTCCTATGTATCAGGTTCCCCCCATAGATGGGGGGGAAATGGCAGGTATCCATTGGAAGTTCTTGAATATTTGAAGATACAGGTATATAAAACTCAAAAGTTGAAGTGACCCCTCTTTTTGTTAAAAGGGGATAATTATCAGTGGTAAAAGTGTTACAGCCACAATAACCTCAAAGTGAGCCTTTAATTTTTCAACAAGACTGGAGAATAATTTAAAAGAGCACCAATTCAGGTTTAACAGCGTGTCCTCTTCCCATCTAAAATTATCTCAGATTCATGTTCAACCCTTTGATTAACAGAGATCTACCAGACAACTTCATTCCACAGATGAAGGAAGGAGAACCTGGCCAAAGTTCTAAGACAAAATGACCACTTTTGAGGAGGTGTTTTCTCACCAATATTCTAAGAACCATCGCCCAAGGGAAGTGAGGGGCTTGAGAGATGCTGCCATATTGTCAGTGCAGAAATTACAGTGCTGGGAGGGTAGGCGCGTTTCCTAAGATCAGCAGGCCAGTCGCGGAAGGTCGGAGCCAATAGAAGGAGCCACTGGCATCATCTAACCTCTCATTTTACGTGTATCAGAACCCAAGGGAAGATGGCTCCCCAAACCTATGAACGAAGCTGTTAAACTGGAACCCCAGACTACTCTTCTGCCAGTGCCTCTGCCACCTCCTGAGTGACCATGTGTGAATAATTCCCAAGGCTTACATGCTTTTCCAGCAAGTTCTTCTGCTAAATCCAAGCTTACTGAAGCATGGCTCAGTTCCTCTGGATCCTAGATCACTGGGGTGACTGTTAAAAGTGCAGAATCCTGGGAGGTAGCGTCCTTCCACCCGCATTTTAAACAAGGCTATTTCCGATGCGTACTCAAACTTGATAACTCTTTCCTGAAACATAACTAATTCCCTTATTCACTTCTCCAGTATCTATTTTCTGAGGCTTTGGTGTGCGATGAACCTCGGTGGCGAACTCAGGCATGTGAACAATGCCTTCTAGCTCGACGATACGTTCTCTGGGTTTAGACTGTAAATGCATCATCTGCCACGAGGATTACTCTGAATTTTTCAAATCTTGGAGGGAAAATGTGTGTGTGTGTGTGTGTGTGTGTGTGTGTGTGTGTGTGTGTGTGTGTGTGTGTGTGTGTGTGTGTGTGTGTGTGTGTGTGTGTGTGTGTGTGTGTGTGTGTGTGTGTGTGTGTGTGTGTGTACCAGCACACAAAAGTTGTGTCATGGGACTTCCCTGGTGGTTCAGTGGTTGAGACTTCGCCTTCCAGTGCAGAGGGTGTGGGTTTGATCCCTGGTCAGGGAGCTAAGATGCCACATGCCTTGCGGCCAAAAACCCAAAACATAAAACAGAAGCAATACTGTAACAAATTCAATAAAGACTTTAAAAATAAAATGGTCCACATCAAAAAAAAAAAAATCTAAAAAAAAAAAGTGTCACAACTGTTTTGGTAACAAGTCACAAAATTCTAATCGGAACAGGAATTTACTGTAAAGGATACTGGATACTTTCAATCCAAGGCAGGAAATCAACTGGTTCTCAGAGGCATCCAGAATGCGAACTCCAATGCTGCGAAAGCCTTCCCGTCACTGTTTGTCCAAGCCTTTCTGTGCTTCTATGTGTACCTGCTTCATTCCTCCCCTCTCCCTCTCTCTCCCTCTCCCCCTCTTTCTCTGAAAAATGAATTTCTAGACTTCTCTGGTCCTCAAGGAACCAGAGACTTTCCATTCGTCTTATGTACTCTCCCCACCCTCACATAAACACGCTGAATTAAACTTTTTCTGGCCACCGGCCCTCAGCATTTGCTCTGCCCTCAGCCTGCAAAGCATTTTGCCTGACAAATTCCTTCCCCATTGTTATAAATCAGTTCAAACACCGACTCCTAAGAGAGGACTTCCCTAGCTCGTACTTACTGGGTACTTATCATACGCAACTGTGGCTCACAAAATCCCTGAATATTTGACAGTTGGCTCCCATTTAATTGCTCACGTCCTATTCCATTGCTTATTTGCTTTATAGCATTTAACCACATGTGAAAGTACTGTGTTTACCTATTAGTTTACCCATTTAACTTCTGTCTTATCATGATATAATGGGAGCCCCATGCAGAGGTGTGCCAGGGCTAGTTCACATGGGCTCATGACAGCTAACTGTCAAATTAGCAGGAATTCTGTTGAACCACTTGTTAAACAGATGACACCGTGGAAACTGAAAAATGCTACAAATCAGGACTTTCTTTTATTGGGGTATAGTTGCTTTACAACGTTGTGTTAGTTTCTGCTGTACAACTAAGTGAATTAGCTATATGTATACATATATTCCCTCCCTCTTGCACTTCTCTCCCCTGACATCCCAACCCATCTAGTTCACCACAGAGCACCGAGCTGAGCTCCCTGCGCTATACAGCAGGCTCCCACTAGCTATCTGTTTTACATATAGCAGTGCATATATGTCACTCCCAATCTCCCAATTCATCCCACCCAACTCCCCAACCCATGTCCACACGTCCATTCTCTACTTCTGTGTCTCTATTCCCGCCCTGAAAATAGGTCCATCTGTACCATTTTTCTAGATCCCACATATATGCATTAATATACGATATTTGTTTTTCTCTTTTGACTTATTTCACTCTGTATGACAGACTCTAGGTCCATCCACGTCTCCACCAATAGCCCAATTTCATTTCTTTTTATGGCTGAGTAATATTCCATTGTATATATGTGCCACATCTTCTTTATCCATTCATCTGTCAATGGACACTTAGGTTGCTTCCATGTCCTGGCTATTGTAAACAGTGCTGCAATGAACATGGGGGTGCATGTGTCTTTTTGAATTATGGTTTTCTCAGGGCCCAGTAGTGGGATTGCTGGGTCATATGGTAGTTCTATTTTTAGTTTTTTAAGGAAATTCCATACTGTTCTCCATAATGACTGTATCAATTTACATTCCCACCAACAGTGCAAGAGGGTTCTCTTTTCTCCACAACCTCTCCAGCATTTACTGTTTATAGATTTTTTGATGATGGCCATTCTGACCGGTGCGAGGTGATACCTCATCGTAGTTTTGATCTGCATTTCCTCTAATAAATAGTGCTGTTGAGCATATTTTCATGTGACTCTTGATATTTTTCATAGAATTAGAACAAAAAATTCTACAATTTTATATGGAAACACAAAAGACCCCAATTAGTCAAAGCAATCTTGAGAAAGAAAAATGGTGCTGGAGGAATCAGGCTCCCTGACTTCAGACTATACTACAAAGCTACAGTAATCATGACAGTATGGTACTGGTACAAGAACAGAAGTATAGCTCAATGGAACAGGATAGAGAGCCCAGAGATAAACCCATGTACCTATGGTCACCTAATTTATGACAAATGAGGCAAGGATATACAATGGAGAAAAGACAGCCTCTTCAATAAGTGGTGCTGGGAAAACTGGACAGCTACACGTAAAGGAATGAAATTAGAACACTCCCTAACACCATACACAAAAATTAACTCAAAATGGATTAAAGACCTAAATGTAAGACTGGACACTATAAAACTCTTAGAGGAAAACATAGGAAGAAAACTCTTTGACATAAATCACAGCAAGATCTTTTTTGGCCCACCTCCTAGAGTAATGAAAATAAAAACAAATGGGACCTAATTAAACTTAAAAGTTTTTGCATAGCAAAGAAAACCATAAATGAGATGTAAAGAAACAACCCTCAGAATGGGAGAAAATATTTGCAAACGAAGCAACTGACAAGGGATTAATCTCCAAAATATACAAACAGCTCACGTAGCTCAATATCAAAATAACAAACAACCCAGTTAAAAAATGGATGGAAGACGTAACAGACAAATCAGGACTTTTAAAATGTTTCCCAGCGAGCTGATCCACCGGTACAGCACTAGTTCCATGAAAGCAGAGACTTCTTTTCTTTTGCACTGTTAACACCCAGATACCTTCAACATTGAACTTGTGTTGAATAAACCAACGCCATGACTTACTACTTTAGACGATTTCTTGTTTTTTCCCGAATCCACAAGTCTTGGGGAAATGATTCATCTGCCCAACTAGAACAAGGTACTCATGACTGAACAATTAACTACGGCAAAGGCAGCAGTGTCATGACATAACTAGGGGCTGGTCCACTGATTGTGTGCTGTGTTCACAGGGTGGAGGTACCATTTCCAGAAAAGGCACTGGGTCAACAAATCAAAACAATTAAAAGAAAATAAAAATGTTCATTACATTTATCTCTCCCACTGGACTAGGATCTTCCTGAGGCAGAGTTGATGTCATTCAACTTTGTAGCCCCTCTGCCCACCAACACACTTCAGTAAAAAATGAATAATGGGCTTTCCCCATTGACCAGCAAAGCTCTTTCATAATGACATGGGAATGGTGGGGGAAGGCTCCATTTGAAACCCTTCTTCTAAAGCTCATTTGCTTTATTCAAGGAAACCAACAGAACAAGTGGGTCCAGGGACTGCTCTGTTGCCTAAACCATCAGGATAACATCTCAGGCCAAATCTGATAAACATGCCCAGGAAACTCCTTTCTGTGTTAACCAACCACATGGCGCATGCTCTAATAAAAATGAGCCGTTTTATAAATTTATTTTTACTATGTTAGGCTTTTTAAAATAATGAGCCATTTTGGACAAATAACCCTATTTTTAATTTAGCGTTGCCCAAATATGCAGTAATAACAAGGGTGACACAAGTTCTTTTATAATTCTACCCCTTAGGTGAGGGATTCGGGATAGTAGTTAAAACCCAATTCTCTCTTTCTTTCAAAGAATATAATCAAAGTGCTGTCTCTAAGTGGTTGCTTTACTGCCTGACAGAATATGTTATCTGCCTTTTTCTCCATAAAAGGCTTCCCAGCGAGTGCTCTTGGTAAAACGATCCTGACAAAGTTTGGGAGACAAGAGCAATGCCCGAACATAAAACAGTCTGAAATTAAGCAGCCGAGCCACATTCGCAGCTGCTCTTGACATTCGTCACGCGCCCACAGCTAATTAAACAGAGGTAACTTTTCTCCACCTCGTCCCATTGATCACCCTCCAGGCTCGGTCTGTAAGCAGGTTTTTCTGTGAATTGTGGTCTGCTGGGAAAATCTGTTCACATAAAGGTATTTGAAAGTTTTGTCTTCCGTGGCCCCAGAGCAAGCTGGAGCACTTCAAAGCAATGACGACAATCTCGGGAGGAGAGCTTTCCGAGATCCGCCTGCGATAAACTGCCTGCTTGAGATGGAGGGCCAGGTGGGCGCGACTTGTGGATGTTCCCTGCCACCTCTCAGGTCCCTGAAGATTAGCCATCTCTCTCCTGGTCCTGAGGCAGTGCGGACTCGTCTCTAACTACGTTTTCAGGCACATATCTGACCGTCGGGGATCATTTATGGAGGATGCTATAAATCTCAACTCAGAGAGAGAAAAGAGAATCATGGTGCTCAATGACTGGTAAATTTTGGTGAGCGACAGCAAGATTAAGCTCTAAATAAAGGCTTTCAAACACCGTCCAGAATCAGATGCAAAAACAGTGATGCCCCAAAGTTACATTCTCTTAGGACCCCATTAGACAAAGGAGAGTGTCTTCTCATCACGAGCTGCCATGCTAGTCAATTTCTTCTCCTGCTCTTCGTGTTTCATATCCTTTTATTGTTCCAATAAGGACAAAAGCAAGCCAGGGGAACCTTCAGTCAATCAGAGCTGCTACTTCACCTGGGGGCGAGGATCCCAGGATCATACCTGGAGACACAGTGTAAAGGTTGGAGCTGCTCCCTATTGGTCACCTTAGGCTTTGACCTTGGGCCAAGTGCACCCCAGGCTGCCCTAACTGAATTACACTCTCCCCTGCGATAAGCATCAGTACCGAGCTTTTCCAAAATGGGCCTCAACCCTGGCTACACGTTTAGAATTGCCTGAGAAGGTTAAAGAATTACCAAGATGGGGTCCCAGACCCCAGGGGTTTCTATTCAATTGGTCTGGAGTTAGACGTAGGCATCAATGATTTTTAAAAATGCCGCAGAGCAAGTGGTTTCAAGCGTATCAGAACAGGAAGCCAATGGAGCCTCACCAGGTTCACTTACAGACAAACCAGAGGTGCTTATTGAAGGGATACGAGTATCCACTCATGCCAGCACTAAACTAGGGTGCATTTCCTAAGACTGAGAAAAGAGATTCCAGGTCACCCACAAACCAAGCCTGGGACACATTAAATGGAGGCTTGAAGACTCTTGGTTACTCACGTGACCACAGTTCCATATAAATGAGTGAAGAGGTCCTGGTGGAGACTGAGATTAAAGCAGAAGGCAGGCCTCATCCAAAGGGGCCAGATGAGCCTAAGCTCCAGACAGTGAGGCCAGCAGAAATTTGCCAGGTTGTGCAGTTTTTTAGGAAAAGCTGGGAATTGGATTTCTCTACAAAATCTCTTGTTTTTTCAATATTGGTTCTTTTATGTTTTAAACACAGGGCCAGCCAAAAGAAACATTCTCTGGACCCTGTCACTTGTGGAACATCTCGTGGCCCACAGACCTCCTGGTACAGTGAGCTGGACCACTCCTGAGGAGCTTTCTCATTGATCAGTTCATCAATGTCCCTTTCTCTATGTGAGTCTGTTTCTGTTTTGTAAATAAGTCCATTTGTGTCATATTTTAGATTCTACATATAAGTGATATCACATGGTGTTTGTCTTTCTCTGTCTGACCTACTTCACTTAGTATGATAATCTCTAGGTCTTTCCATGTTGCTACAAAGGGCATTATTTCATTCCTTTTGATGGCTGAGTAACAGTTCATTGTATATATATCACATCGTCTTTATCCATTCATCAGGGGAAAGGGGGTGGGGGAGAGGGATAAATTAGGAGTTTGGGATTAATAGATACAAACTATTATACATAGATAAACAACAAGGTCCTACTGTATTGCATAGGGAACTATATTCAGTAACCTATAATAAACCATAATGGAAAAGAATATGAAAAAGAATATATGTAACATATATATGTATATATCTGAATCACTTTGCTGTACACCAGAAGCTAACATAACACTGTAAGTCAAGATTTACAGTATAAATTTTATTACAGTATAATATTTATTATTGACTGAAGTATCAATAATAAATTATTTTTAAAAGATGTCATAAGTTTAAAAAAAAGCCCCTTTCTCAAGCATCTGCCGCAAACATAAAACTTTGACATGTTGCCTAAAATTCCTCCAATCAGATATGCGTTTGAATAGAATAAAAACTTTTTACCATGAAAGTCCTCTCATACCTCAGAGGGAGTTAGTTCACTACAATATGCACCAAGGGAAACAGAAGGATGTGGGAGGATAATAATAAAGGATGGTTTATTTTGCCACCTGTAGCATCACCAGAAGGGGGAGGTTGATGAGAGGCACCGGGAAGCCCGGGGCAGCAATGGGGCCCAGGGACCTGCAGACAGTGGCAGACTTGAGATTAACAGGAAGAAAGAGCAAAAGAATAGTGACGCTGGGCTACATAAATAAACATAAACATGTCCCTGCCTTCCTGGAATTTACATCTTTGAGGAGACAGACAATGTACAAATAAATATATAACATGTCCAGAGTGTATGAGGAAAGAGTGAGGGATGTCGTGTGGGAACGGTGGGGGGATGGAGGGCCCTGAGAGCCATCGCACAGACACTGGCCTTAATCCTGCTTGAGACAGGCAGGCATCGCAGGCTTTGCAACAGAGGAATCACGTGATCTTACATATTTCTAAAAGACTCACTCCACATCGCAGTGTGGAGAATATGCTGTAGGGGCCTGTGGTAGAAGCTGGAAGCCCAGCTAGGACAGTGCAATCATCCAAGCCACAGAGAATGTCTCCAACACCAAATCAGATTTCTGCTGCAAGAATACTGGGAAACGCAGCAGATTAGGGAGGTGAAAACAACAGATGCCTAACAAGCGAGCTTAACCATCTTCCATTAAACTGGACAATTAACACTTGCCTCCAGCCACTTTCTGAAGCTGAGAGCTGAAAGGACTATTATATTCTCAGCCAAGCCCATCCTAAGGGAAAGAAATTCCTGCACTCTTTGTTGCAAGGGTCTAAGGGTTGTGGAGGTCAGGAGAGTAAAAAGAGAATGATGGCTTTTACTCTGCTGACAGCCAGCAAATGTCTGAGTTATGGCTAACAATTAAGTCCTAATTGGCCATAATGTAAACCTCTTCTGAATGGAGGTGTAAATATTGAAACAGACAAGCTGCTATTTTTCAGACCTGGATGGCAGTCAGTCAAAATGAAAAGCTAATTTCAGCCTTGCAAGAAAACTCTACTGTAATCAAGTGTGACAGAGTGGGAACAATAAATTGGCATTTAAGGTGAGGGGCTATTTACTTCCCTGTTGCAATGCTTGTGATGATAAGTTGCACTGCCCCTTTGCAAAATTAAAGCAAGCTATGGCTTTGATCCAGAGCATGAGGAAACAACTGGGGAACTGGCCAGAGGCAGAGTTCAAAGACAGCTGAGAGCTGAAGGCAAACAATCCACCTCCCAGATGTCCAGAGCTGGGGGTGTATCTGGTGCTATTTGGTTGTCCTCCCAATAGCTGGCCAAAGTAATTAATCAGAAGTTTACACTGAAAATCATGAAAATATAGGGGTGTGTGTATGTACTGTTTAACCATACTGCAGCCCAACATTAAAATCTAATTATTGGGCTTCCCTGGTGGCGCAGTGGTTAAGAATCTGCCAGCCAATGCAGGGGACACGGGTTTGAGCCCTGGTCCAGGAAGATCCCACATGCCGCAGAGCAACTAAGCCCGTGTGCCACAACTACTGAGCCCACGAGCCACAACTCCTGAAACCCATGCACCTAGAGCCCGTGCTCCGCAACAAGAGACGCCACCACAATGAGAAGCCAGCACACCGCAACAGAGTAGCCCTCGCTTGCCGCAACTAGAGAAAGCCCGCGTGCAGCGATGAAGACTCAACGCAGCCAAAAAATAAGTAAAATAAATTTAAAAATTTTAAATCCAATTATTAAGGATCTAAAATATTAATTTAGTAATTAATTTGTTTAAGAATTATTAACTAGGTGCCAGTTATGTCCAAGGCCTTATTCTAGGCACTAGGGAATCATCAATGGACAAAATATATGAAGTCCCTTCTCCTGAGTAACCTACATTCTATTGAAAATAATAACAACTAAAACTTTGGTTCTTACTCTAGAAGTCTTCACTCTTCTAAGTGTGTTACTTGCATTGACATATGTATTCCTCATAATAACCCTAGGGGTTAACTACTTTTACTATCTCCAATTTACAGATGAGAATCCTGGGGCACAGAGAGATTGAGTGATGAGCCCGAAATCACACAGCTTTGGCTCCCGGAACACAGCCAGTGAGCCAGGCAGTGTCCTCTTTGAGCTTCAGGTCTAGAGGGGATGAAAGCATTATAGGAGGAGGTCCAAGTGTTACAGTTTTTACAAAGGAAATGCATGAAATGCATGGGGTTGGGGCAGGGGGAGGGAATAGGCCCCAACCTAGCTTGCGTATTTTTATCACAGCAGTAACACTTGTAATACGGCCTCTCATAAACATGCATATGTTTTCCCAAGTAACATGTCTGTGGATGATTTGAGGACAACAGTTGGTTTTGCTCTTTGCAAAAACCAGTGGTCTGGAATCCTAATCTCCTCTCTCCGTATTCATTTTAACCTCTCTCCCTCCAAATTCTATTACGGGTGGGCTGAACATGGGAGGGCGGGGTGGATATTTTCTAAGACATTAAACTTCTTGAATCATACAGTGTATATAATTTATATATGTAATGTTCTGAAGACTTCATATCTTCTGTGAGTCTCTCCATTATAAATTATTTATAGGTTTTAATATTTCAATAAAGCCGGTAGGATTCATTCAGCGGCTCTGAATTGCTTATTCTAATACTCAAGAAAGATCAGCTTGTAAAATATTTGCTTTATTAATCTGAACATACTGAGGGGATTTTCTTAATTGTTCAGGGTTTAAGGGTATGACTAAAAAAATGAAAAGAAAAAGAAAACTCTTTCCGTCCCTGAGACAAACTTTCCGTCCCTGAGAGTCTCAGATGACCCAGGGCTGTGTCCTTGTGTAACGCCTGCTCTGATTCTCCAGCAGCAAAAGAGATGCAGAGAAATTTTTCTTTTTAAATGCTTACTTCCTAAATAAGCTTTGTTAATTAGCTGACAAAGGAATTGTAAGCTTTCTCACTTTAATGGGGACAGTCACGACACAGTAAAAGCCCCAAGTGTCCAGATCACATTCTTCAAAGATGTCTGTAGATGACATTTTAAGCTCCACCCAGAAAGCACAAAGCCAGGGTTCATTCGGTCACATCATTTGGCAAATTACTCATCCCCTCTGTTCCTCAATTCCCAGGCTATTAATGGGGGTAATAATTGTATCCATGTCATTAAGCCAATATCAGAATTCAACTAGTCAATATAAAAACACCTAGAACAGCACGTGACATGCAGTAAGTTAAGTATAAGCTGCCGTGTTGTTTTGTCGTTATATATTCATTTCACACATATTATTGGACACCCACTGTACTCTTTTCTAGCTGCGAGGGATACAGAAACAAATGAGAGAAGACCTCCATCCATTACTGTATACTCTTGTAGGCAAAACAGACAAACAACAAATACATGAGATAAATTTCAGCTTCTGTTAACGGTCATGATGAAAGTAAAAAGGGCTGATGGGAGAGGATGCCTCCTTGGGTTCCGTTAGGTCACGGGAATCAGAGAAGCCTCCCTCTGGAGGTGATACTGGAGGTGATGCTTGAACGGTAGAGAAGGATCTGGCTGGGGAAGTATTAGAAAGAAGTGATCTGCACACAGAGAAAAACAAGGGCATGGGTCTTGGCCTGGAACGTGTCCGCTTGTTAAAGTGGCAAGAAGCCCGCCGAGCTCAGGGAGAAGTAGCAGAGCTGAGGTCCCAGAGGTGAGCTGGGACCAGGTCTGGCTGTGCACACGGGTGAGATGCTAGCTTCTCTGCCAACCATACTGGGAAGCTATTGGAATCACAGGAGCTTGGAAATAACATCCTTTAACCTGCATCTTAAAAGATGACTCTGACTGCCATTTGGAGCCACGTATCCAAGTCAACTGCAGTGAGCACATCTCTCCAGACACTGAGGGGAAAAGGGTGAGGGATTTACCAGGAATGTGACTCTTACAGGTATGAGAGCTGGAGGAGACCTCCAGAGGTTTAAGTCCAGCATCCTCATTTCACAGAGAGGGAAACAGCACATCTCCCAGGACGTCAAGCTCAGACTTGAGAGAAACATTGATTGCCTGGCAAGTGCAAGTGCTGAATAAATCCAAGACGAGGCTTGAAAGCACAGCTGCACCTGTGCTCCAGAAAGAGCACCCATACCAGGTTCTTTATTACCCCACAGGAACGTCTTTTTCCCTAAGTCTTCCTGAAAATAATCCTCCAGCCCCTGTCATCACTACTCACTGCCAGGCGGGGGCTGCAGACACAGGCTGTGCACACAGACCCACCTGAGGACAGGTGTAGGAGAAGGAAAGAAAAATACATCAAGGGAACATGCCTCCCAGGTGAGGTCTGTGCACGAGGGACCCCGCCATCAGAACTGCACGCGTGTTCTGGCCGCCCCTGGGCGGTGGGTCATGACGTCAGGCCTTTAAATAGGAAGGACGTGGATCTTCAGGGAGAGAAAAAAAGGATAGCGCACACCCGCATTCTGCCGCATTTCGCCTCAGAAACCTGAGCTCGGCAGACGGGAGTTAAAGAGACGTGTGCTGCTGCCTGAGGCGTGTCTTCATTTGTTACGTGGTTCCATTTGTTTCTTTCTTTAATGGTTCACTTAGCCAAACTCAGAACCAGAAAAAAAAAATCAATCTTAGAACATGCCCAAACTCTTTTGAAAAAAACTGTTGGATTAAGGTGATTAAAAACGAGTCGAGGATGGATTTTACTACTTAATTTACACCATGTAGAAGATGACATAAATCCAGGGCTGGCATCACCAGTAGGCAAATTAAGTACATGTTTGGGGCACCAGCAAAGGCAGAGGCATTAATCTGGGGCCGGGGGGGGGGGCAATAATTTGTAATGTTAAAAAGTCTAAATAATAATTATGGGGGAACACAGAAATTTGTAGGACATTCATTCATGTGTGTTTTCTTACAGATTATTTTGAACTTCGCATGAGGTAGGAGTTTAGGTCATAATCTCCCTATTAGTAAGGGCATCTAAAAGGCTTAATCTCTAATGGTTGTTACAAGGAGACAATGAAATGAGAAATGAAAAGTGCCTTGGTTTATTCCAAAGACTTTGAATGACGGATGTTAGTGCCTGACCCAAGCTCACTCCAACTACAGCATTACTCAATGCCTCAGATGTATTTCTCGGCTTACCGATTTAAAAGTTTTGGAAGTGAATGAAAGCATTCACACCAAATGAAAGCCTGTGAGGTAACTGAGACCAAGAGGCTCTGGCAATTATCGGGTTTCTGATGACACATTAGTCACTTTTTAAACACAAGCTGAACTGATTTCTCCTTCACTACAGATTTTTTAAAAGGGATTAGTAGGGAGGAGGAATTTGTAAGTCTATTTACAATTAATACAAGTGATAAGACAAACTTTATGAACACTTTCCCTACAACAGAGTTTTATGATACACTTTCTCTAAAATTGTAATTGTGGAGTTAACACAAGTCTTGGGGATAAAGGTTGGAGTCCTACGTTAAAGAAAGTCTGTATAGTCTAAGAGTTTGATGGTTCCGAAAAGGTTTGTCTTCTTTCCACTGAATCTGAGAAAACTTGGGGAGATTATCTAACTTGCATAAAAGAACCAATCATAATCAAATCTAATTTTACCCCGTATTTCATTCAGGAGTTTTAAATATTCTGTATCCGGGGTGGGATAGGGAGGGTGGGAGGGAGGGAGACGCAAGAGGGAAGAGATATGGGAACATATGTATATACATAGCTGATTCATTTTGTTGTAAAGCAGAAACTAACACACCATTGTAAAGCAATTATATTCCAATAAAGATGTTAAAAATAAATAAATAAATAAATAAATATTCTGTATCCTTCCCGGTCTTGTTTATAGAGAAAAATGCTGCACATCATGGCACCTGAATAAAAAGGTATTTTTAGGTCCTTAGGGTTGTTTCCATTCTTTCCAAAATCCCTTGCCTAACTTATGATTCCTTTCATCAAGACTGGGCCAGAAGAGACAGGAAACGGAGATGGGGGAAGAGAGAAATAGAGATTTCTTTCACATTTCCATTCTCAAAAAGGAGACTTAACTTTCTGATTTCACAATAGGAGGCAAAAGCATTACGAACGTCATTACACAGATGGGTTTAGGTGATCTGCCCCAAATCCCATAGCTAGAAAATTACTGTGAGGGGATATGAACTCTGCCCCTTCAACTCTGAGAGATTTCGGCCATGTGACACCAGGAAACAGACAGTCTCATTTCACCTGGATCCAGTGGTGACATGTTGAAAGGGGAAGAGAACTGTCCACTTTTTCAAGTTGACATGATCTTAATAGTGACCTTGAAAATCATGATAAGACCAAAGGAGAAAGTTCCCTCCTCCTGTGTCACTCATTTCACTTTTATTATGTTAAAATGTCGCCATTCTTTGCCCTGCTTTTCCCTCCTTTGTCAAGTCTGCTCCACCCCAATGAATCTTCATTCATTAATTTATACATCCACATTTTTTTCATTCATTCAAACAAACATATAAGTGATTACCCAAAACCAGACGCTGCTCTGGAAATGGGAGCTATAGCACTGAAGTTAGACAATGGTCCTGCTTCTGAAGCTTATATCCTACAGTAAAAAGAGAGAAGTGTGATGTAAATGAGAAAGGAAAGAGCCAGCACATCCTTGGACAAAAGCCAAATGGGTCACATGATCAGGAGATGCTGGTTTCGGCGGAGCAGGAAAGCCCTTAAGGGTAAACACTTCTCCTTACCTGCTTCCTTTGCTTGCTTCATCTTTTTTTGTCCCTCTCTTCAGAGCATCATAACCTACAGCAGGGAAGAAAGAGAGAGGAAAAAAAAGCCTCAGAACTCTTTAATCAAACAAAATGGAATCCCGAGTTTAAATAAACACACCAGATAAAGACAGAGCTACTCAGACTGACTAGAGAGTAGCGGTGAGAATCCAGTCTACCTGTTCTGTTTCCATTTTGCAAGGGCTCTTGGGTGGTGGTGTGGTTCAGAGGTCCATGGAACCATGAAGGCTCAAGAGAGCCAAGACAGAAACCACTGACAGCCTCCATTAGGTTACAGACCTAGCCTAGGGAACAGAGCAAAAGTGTCTGGTCAACCTGTTTTTCAGGATGGCCTTTGGCCAGTGTAGCCAGAAGAGTCCTCATGGCTCAGCCTCGCACTCCAGGGTCAGAATTTCTCTGTAAAGATGTGGACTGTACATTTTCCCCAGAGCATTCCATACTGCATCCTTCTTCAAAAATGGGAAGACTGTAGGTAACCGGCCAAGAATTTAGGGACTCGGTATTTACCCAAACAGTCTTCATCTAAACATGGCTATCATAATTGCTGTTACATTCAGGTAGTTACTAATTCTAAGATTTTAACATAAACAATAAACCTACAAAACATGCATGCATCCTCTTATCCGTTTGCTCTCAATAGGCTTTTAATGACCCAGATTATTTCTGTGTCTACAGATGTGTAGCCTTTTGGGGGAGATAGTAACAAAACAGAAACAAAAAGATAACTTGTGGGAAATGAACCAATTTGACATTCTAAAATTAGCTAAGTTTTGTCCCTTCTTTCTTCATTGTATTATTCTACCTACCCTTCTCCTCAGAAAAAGATTTCCAAGAACTGAAGTTTAGAATCTGATAAACCTCATCAAATCCCTCCAGAGCTTTACCATCTGCCATCTCTCTGACCTAAAGCAAACAATTTAATTCCTTTTGCTTAGTATTCTTAACTGTAAAATGGGATAATAATAGTGTCAACTTCATAGGGTTGTAGGCATTGGACTGAATGAGATAACATATGCTAAGAGCGTGACACAGTGCCTGGCACGGAATAAGTGCTCAATAAATGGTAGCTATTATTATATGTCGTGTATCTATTCTATCTTTTTAAAAAAACCTTAACACTTCCAGGCACAGGAGTTCACCTATAGCCTATACTCCACAACTGGGCGATTGTTTTTGGTTGATAACTATTAAGCTAAGTCTTTAGATTTGAATCAGCCAAATACGATTAAACACCAACCATGACAACGCCTTGGGTCCTCCAGGCATTTTCACCTTTAATCCTTCCCTCCTTTAATCCTTCATGCAGCCCTGTGAGAACTGTAAGACAGACTGGGAGTGGGATTGTGTGATTAACTAGAGTCTAACTGTGTAACTTCAAATCCTAACTTTATTCCAACTAGTTACTTGGCTTTGGGGAAATTACTTCTCTTATCAGGTTCAACTTTCCTCAAAGTGTTGTAATAAAAGTTTAAAGATATAATGCAGGTAAACATACATGTGGTGTCTGGTGTACCACAAGCACTCAATAACATCAGATTCCATTATAGTAGAAGCTCTTTAATCAATCTCCGCTTAACTAACTTTACAATCTCCATTGCTTCAGTAAAACACTGACTGATGCTTACTAGTCCCTGGATCGCTTGTTGGCCTGCACACCTGTGCTTCCAGTGGGTAAATTCTATGCAAACCAGATCACCTGTAATTGTTTATGCTATCTGTTCCTGCTACTGAAAGCATACATATGGTACATAAATTGGTGAATGTTAGTGAAAACTAATTTTTCAATGAAAATTAAGTTGAAATGTTTGGAAACTGGAAAGGAAACTGAACTAGGCTTGAGGGGAAAAAAATCATATAAAATGAAAACATCATTAAAGTATCTAAAAATAGTCTACATACATTGCTTCACAATGTATTCTTTTTAATTTCCTCTTAATTAAAAAAAGAAACTGAGAACTCTCAATGTGTGTTAAGGGTACGGTTCACGTAAGAAAGATGCAGGACTCAGAGGAGAAGTCCTTGTCCTAAATATGATTAGCAAAGGAATGGAAATCTATATGGTTTCATTTAAAATAAATTCTATATTAGCTATTATTTCCATATAATAGATATAAATGTGGGAGGCAGAATAACAGCCACCCCAAAATATCCATGTCCTAATTCCCAGAACATGTGACTATATTAACCGTATATGGCAAGGGACAATGAAAGTTGCAGACAGAATTAAGGTTGCTCATCAGTGACCTTGAGATGGAGAGATGATCCCAGGTTATCCAGGTAGGCCTGACATAATCACATGGGTCCTTAAAAGTGGAAGAGGAAGGCAGAGAGGAGGTCAGAATAAAGCGATGGGAAAGGATTCAACCAGCAGTTGCTGGCTTTGAAGATGGAGAAGAGTTAGGAGGCAAGGAATGTGGGCTGTCTCTAGAAGCTGGAAAAGGAAAGGAAGTGGATTCTCCCCTGGAGCCTCCAGAAGAAATGCAGGCTTGCCAACATCTTGATTTTAGCCTATTGAGACCTGTGTCAGACTTCTGAACTACAGAACTGTAAGACAACAAATGTATGTTGTTTTTAGACACTAAGTCTGTGGCCATTTGTTATAGCAGCAACAAGAAACTAATATAGTAACACCAAGGCCCAGAAGGTTTAATGACTTGCCTAAGGTTATGTGATAAACCCAGCCTTCTTACTTCAGTACAGGATTCTTTCTACTATTGTCCACCTCCTTGTTTAACATAACAAAAATTAAAAGTTACACTTCTTAGAAGGCCAAATCATATGATAATTGATAGCTAAGCAGCCACTACTCTATTACTGTTATTTTGGCTTTAAACTACCATTTCCTAAATGTTTATAATGTGTCAGGCTCTAGAAAGGTCACTGCATACAGAATTACTTTTAATTCTGAACTCAATCTGTAATGCACAAATATTCTCTGGTGGGGAATAACTTTGGTTACTTGCGTAGAGCTGACCAGCGAAGACAGAGCTGAAGTTTAAGCTCAACTACCTAACTCAAAAACGGGGAGGGGGAAGGGTAAGCTGGGACAAAGTGAGAGAGTGGCATGGACATATATACACTACCACGTAAAATAGATAGCTAGTGGGAAGCAGCCGCATAGCACAGGGAGATCAGCTTGGTGCTTTGTGACCACCTACAGGGGTGGGTTTGGGAGGGTGGGAGGGAGACGCATGAGGGAGGAGATATGGTGATGTATGTATAGCTGATTCACTTTGTTATAAAGCAGAAACCAACACACCATTGTAAAGCAATTATACTCCAATAAAGATGTTAAAAAAAAAAAAAAAACCTGTGGAAAGAAGCCCCGTTGTACCTTTGCATGCTCTGCATCCCTCTCCCCCCTCTTTCTCCCCCATCAAATGTCCAGGACCATTATGAAACTTCCTGGAGCCCTAACTCTCTATACTTTAGTTAACGGTCTCACAGCGTGAACAGCCCCTAGCAGAAACCTGAAAGGTTTCCCTGGAGGGATCCAGAATTTAGATGCAGGTGGGAAAACAAAGTTAGATAAAGCATCACATTGACAGAGAGCCCTCCCTTCCTAGAGCTGCAGTGCTAAGAGCCTCATTTTGGAACACAGCATCTCCTGCTCAATACACAGTAAATGACTTTCTTACATCCTCTTAAAGAAATGGGAAATATTGAATGAATTCATCTAAGAGCCAGCACAGAGTATAAGCTATTTGCCTCATGTTGTTATGACTATGAATGGTACCCTTTAATCACTGAAGTCTCCAAAGCACCTCCCCTCTCTTTAAATTCCTTTTTAACCACAGTTCTGCTTATTCCTTTAGATCTCGAAAACCTTCTTACAAGACTGAATATATTACTCGTTTGTAGCATGGTATTTAAATACCCTCTGTCTGATTTTTTTTCCCACTAATCTTAACCTCCTCTCCTGAAGTATCACCTTTGCATTTCCTAAATCCAGCATAAACCTAACAGGGAGAATTTAAATTTCCATCATTTCAGAGAGGAACAGTATTTTTTAAAACATTAATTTTAGTTAGGGGATTTGAAACAAAAGTCCCTGAGCACAGCTTCCCCTCCCCAAAGTTGAAAACAATGGAATTTGTTTTATTAATATTTAATGTTGACTGTGCACCAGCCAAATGCACAGTTCTTCCATGCTGATGTACACCGTACCCTCCTGGGTGTTCCCAAACTAATGATCAGTTTTTCTCCCACGTCAATTTAGTGAACCGTAGTTGCCACTCAAATTAGCTCCAAATTCCACTCAAAGGGGCCAGATCCTTTTCTCTCAACGGAAAAAAAAAAAAAAGTATTTTTTTTTTTTTAGAAAGTGGGGATGAAAGAAAGGCTGTGAAATGTTACATACCAAAAAAAAACCCAAAAAACCAATTTCCTTTTTCTAAGTTGAATGGTCTTCAACCCAGTAAATACATGTTAGTTTAAGAATCTGAGTTCCAGCCTTTAAACCAGTAGGTCCTTCTTACCTGTACCAATATTTCTTCACCTGCTCACTTTAAAGGCTCTCCTCCATATCCTTTCCAGCAATCATTGGAGGGAAGATATTTATTTTCTTTAAGGCTTTGCCAATCTGTGTTTGCAGCATACATGCAAATACTTGTCTACTTGTTATTTTTTTCATCCACCTCCCCAGGCCACCGCCAGCCTCCCTCCCTTCGTGTCCCTTGTGCTGGAGGAGAGCCCAGGATCTCCAATGCTGTATCGCCAGGTGTTGCAGCGACACTACAAAGTCTCCTGGTAGGGAAGCCAAGCACCTGTGTCACACTCGGGCTTGTGCGACCAGCCAGTAAGCTGCACATTTCTACCTGTTCGCCGACATTAAATCCTTCTCTTTTCTGAAAGCCATTTTCACTGCCCTGGACAGATTCCATTTATAGTATTTATAATCTCCAGGGCTAAAAACTGTTAGATTGAAAAGAGCTCAAGAACTAGCTGTTAACCACGCCCCCTTAATTTACAAACTAATAAAATTGAGCCAGAGTGAGTCTATCTTTCTGTCCTTTCTCCCTTCACTTCCAATTTCTTCTTCCTGCCCTCCCACTTGGCTCATTTGCCCCCCTTCCTCCTTTCATTTTACAAACACCTATTGAGTGACTTCTTCGTGCCAGGCACAGTTCCAGGTGAAGATATAGACAGCAGTGTCCAAGGCAGACATCCCCTGTCCTCACAGGACTTACATTCTGGTGGAAAACATGAACACAAAGCAGAAAATTAAGTATTCATTTGCAACTGTGATCAATGCTGCCCAGGAGAAGGACAAGATGGCATGAAATCAAATAACAGAGGGGGTGTTGGTACAACCTATTTGGGCAAATTACTCATCTGTATTAAACCTCTCAAAATGTTCATTCATTTTAGTCTAGAAATGGCACTAGAAATGTGCTCAAATATGTATTCACTTGGGAAATCGTTACAGGTGTTTTTTACCACAGCAAAGAAGCCGTGGATGCCCCTCTTGAACAACTGCATTAGGTTAAGTAAAATATGGCATAGCCATATGATGAATTAATAAGTGCTTGTTCAGGGCTTCCCTGGTGGCGCAGTGGTTGAGAGTCCACCTGCCGATGCAGGGGACGCGGGTTCGTGCCCCGGTCCGGGAAGATCCCACATGCCGCGGAGCGGCTGGGCCCGTGAGCCATGGCCGCTGAGCCTGCGCGTCCGGAGCCTGTGCTCCGCAGCGGGAGAGGCCACAGCAGTGAGAGGCACGCATACCACAAAAAAAAAAAATTAAAAAAATAAGTGCTTGTTCAAAATTCTGCTGTAGAAGGATATTCATTGGTTTCGAGAAATGTTAACGATATTAAGTGAAGAAAGAGAAAGGCTATAAAACAGTACACATAATATGATCCTGTTTCACACAAAATACAAAGTGAGGCGAGTGATACAGATGAACCAAAGTCAGGAGGAGGCCCACCAGCATCCTGCCAGGACCTGTCTTCAAGGAAAGGGATTATGGATGATTCACTCCTTCATAATTTTTCAGTTATCCAGATTTTCTTAAATAAGTCTGTGTTACTTATGCAATGGATCCGTTTAATATTAATTGTTTAAAAGTATGTGCTCAGTCATATGAGTATCTCCAGCACACAGGACGTGCAGTCATTAGGCGTCTGTTGAACAAACTTAAGATACTGAAGTGTGTGTGTGTGTGCGCGCGCGCACACACACAAACTTAAGATACTGAACTTAAGATACTGAAGTGTGTGTGTGTGCGCGCGCACACACACACACTTAAGATACTGAAGTGTGTGTGTGTGTGTGCGCGCGCACGCGCGTGTGTGTTACTAGTTTGATTGTAGTTAAAGGCTTGTGAAGTTCTGTAAATATCATATGAAACAGCTTCCTTCCATGGGAAGTTTTCAAATGCCTCATTATATTGTACCTGTGCTGTGTAGATTCTGAAAGAAAAAAAATGAGTTGTTGAAAACATATAAATCCCAAAATTGGAAATGTGGGCTTCTCATAATAAGAATGATAATAATGGCTCATCACACTGAATAGCCCTTTATAAATGCAAATTCACTTTCAAGTTCTTTCACACTTATTATTTATTACTTTCTGTCAGATATAAGCTCCTTGTATCCTAATATTGCATTCACCCCTTACACCTTCAAATAAAACAAGTATAAGGTTCAGTTAAAATTCTGTATTCAAATATCTAATCAGCGGCAACTTTTTCATCAATAACCTTTCAGGGATTCCAGGGTCATTCATTAGGTGGTCAGAAATTTCTGAAATCTCTTTTGTATGCTAACTTCTTCAGTTTAAAAATAAAGCCTATAAATACAGCTGTCAAATGCAAGAATTCTTAGGTGTAGTACTGGGAGCTTGTATAGATTGCAGATCCAGGACACAGAGAGACAGAGAGAAGGTTTGCAGGCAACAGGCTTCTCAGGATCAATTATGAAGATACTGTGAAGATACAGAATAGAATGCTCTATATTATATGGTGAAATCAGGATTTTCTTAGCACGTGTAAGCCAAAAGATTTTAATTTCACCCAAGTGAACATTTTTTTTTTTTGGGGGATTTGCATCACTTGAATCTATCCTTGGGACGAAATGAAATGATTAAAGATGATATTCTTCTCACGTTGTTGTTTTTTTGTTTGTTTTTTTTTGGCGGTACGCGGGCCTCTCACTGTTGTGGCCTCTCCCATTGCGGGTCCAGGCTCAGCGGCCATGGCTCACGGGCCCAGCTGCTCCGCGGCATGTGGGATCCTCCCGGACCGGGGCACGAACTTGTGTCCCCTGCATCAGCAGGTGGACTCTCAACCACTGCGCCACCAGGGGAGCCCCTCACGTTATATTTTTGCTTAACAAAAATGAGTGATAATCCTTGGCTTTTATCTGACATTAAAGATGACTGCATTTCTCATTCAAATGGAACATGCATCCCATTTGGGTGTCTTCTGTGCCACCTGCATTCTTTTTTTTTTTTTTTTTTTTTTTTTTTGCGGTACGCGGGCCTCTCACTGCTGTGGCCTCTCCTATTGCGGAGCACAGGCTCCGGACGCGCAGGCTCAGCGGCCGTGGCTCACGGGCCCAGCCGCTCCGCGGCATGTGGAATCCTCCCAGACCGGGGCACGAACCCGCGTCCCCTGCATCGGCAGGCGGACTCTCAACCACTGCGCCACCAGGGAAGCCCCCACCTGCATTCTTGAATACTATCTGTACCCTATTTCTGAGTACTCACAATTTAATGTTGACTAGAAAAGATTGTGAATGAAGTCTAGGCCAGGGCTTTAAAAAACAGAGAACAGAAGGAGGTGCCCAAAGCAGAGGCCGAAACTTGGACTCCCTTCAATTTTGCAAAAGGCAGATTAACTATGTGAAAAACTACCTTGCCTCTCAAAAACTAATTAGACAATCTTTTTTGTTCCCAAATGTCTTAGATGAGACATTACATCCTGAGGATTTTAACAGACGTTAGTGGGGAACAGGATTCTCTGGGCAAATAAGTTTGGGAAAAACCAATGAGTTTGTTAACTGCATTAACCAAGTTAAACCATGTATTTACTATGATGCTTCTCAGAAACCTTAATCTGCCGATAATGAGCACATATGAACAGGGGAGGGCGCTGCTTTCCACACTCCCCACGGTACTCTTTTTCCATGTCACACATTTTTCAAGATTTCTCTGGGGAGTTAGATAATTTAGCTAATACAAGTGTTTTCTAACATTACAAAAAAATTACGCTTCAATCTTTGTAATTAATGAGGATCACACAAGAGTTAAATGTAAAGAATAATGTCAAGTAGAGATGGTACTACTAAGCATAGGGGACCATGATGGAAAGAATAAGTCCTCTGAATTCACATCAATCCAACCTTATGTCTGACTTACACTATTCATTCGTGGTGTGATCTGAACCAAGTCACTTAACTTTCTGAGCCTTCATTGACTCAGCTCTAAAATTAGAGAAACAGCTGCCACCTTTATCATTTGGTTCTTTGAAGAATAAAGGAAATAGAGCATGCACCTGTCCTAGCCTAGGACCTAGTAGCTGGATGATACACCGTCCTCCCTAAGGATAAAACAGATGGACATGCAAATTCTAGGTTCTAGGATTCATTCTCTGAGCTTTGCTGAACCCCAGTGCTCTAATCTATAAAGTGGGGATAAAATACTCACGTAGAGAGTCACTGAGAAAACTGTGGAAAACCATATATGTAGCTTCTAGTAAGTGGTTAATAAATCCTAGTTCTTCCCAGAGTTTGACATGTGCTAGATCTTCAATAGGCATTTGTGAAATTTAATCGAATCACTCCGCTAATTGTAATTCAGGCTTCCCCCCACCAAGTGGCTTTAATATTTTAGTCAATTGCAGTTTAATGGTCAATTGAGTTTATGAGCCAATTACTTAAAATCCTTAACATTACAACCCAAACATCCAAGGATAGAAGTAATTTAACCTACCAGCCACTTTTTCTGAGCTTTGCTTAAAATCTGAAGTATTACAATTATCAAAAGTATATTTATGGGCTTCCCTGGTAGCACAGTGGTTCAGAGTCCGCCTGCCAATGCAGGGGACACAGGTTCGTGCCCCGGTCCGGGAAGATCCCACATGCCGCAGAGCGGCTGGGCCCGTGAGCCATGGCCGCTGAGCCTGCGCGTCCGGAGCCTGTGCTCCGCAACGGGAGAGGCCACAGCAGTGAGAGGCCCGCGTACCGCAAAAAAAAACAAAAACAAAAACAAAAACTATATTTATGCTCCCATTTCTCAATGCTTTAAGACATTCAAAGCTAGTTGAACCCAACAATCATTTGTCTGTTTCTCCTTTTTGCATATTTCCTTTACTGTTACATTTTCTTGTTCATATTTAAAGATGAAAAAAGTCCTGCTTTTTATTTGTCTTTGTCTTCCATGTGATTAATCGTTCCCTCCGTGTAGCAATAATTTTTCTCCAGTCATATAGTAATGTAAACCAGAACTACTTTTAAACATACAGGGTTCGTTTTATTTCCATTTTAAATAACTAGGGAACAGGAAAACTATGTCATCAACCAATTGTCAGTGGTGGCGAGAGTGCCATGTGGTGTTACTATCTCAAAAATTACCAAGAACTTGGGAAAGAGTGACGAAAAGATATCACATGATAAGCCAGAGGAGAGATTCACAATCACCATCTTGCCTTCGTGACATAATTCAGTGGGTCTCAATGGGCACAGTATGGCCTCATAGGGAACATTTTGGAAATATGAAGGGACTTTTCCTATGGTTGTCACAATGAATAGGGCATGGGGTAGCCATGACCATGATTTGGAAAATGGGGTCCAGGGATACTGGACATCTCTGTATCAAAGAACAAAGGATGCTCTTGTATTCTGAGTGACTTTGAAATGTCCCCATGGATGTCCATGTAGGTAGCAATGGACATAATATTTTAATATTACGTCATTCATATTATGAACCTAGAAAGTAATGCCCTTCACGTGCAAATCTAATATCTTTTTCACAGTTTTAACCACTCAATTTTCCAGAAGCACAATGTCTGTGTAAATTGATATATAAGCTTTTACTGCGGTTCATAACTTTACTGAGTCATTCATTCATCGTTCTGGAAAACCTCAGCATCTTCCAGATACAACAACCAACACAATATACCTCCATTAGTTGTGTAGATGTGTATAAATAGGCAATTTTATATCTAAGTGCAAACATTTGACAACTACATTTTGCCTTCTAGCATGGTCAGGACTAAACGTTCCTGTATTAAAATACACATTATATTATTATTGCTATAAATCACAGTAGTTTTCTCTTATTTCTCATTTATATTATGATTAGGACATTATATTTTAAAATTATATGGTAAGTTGGTCATATTACCTATGAATTTTACTTTACTTCATAAGACTAAAAGATATAGTATGAAATATTTGTTATAAAAATTGACATTGGTTTGGATAGAGTTAAGAACCACTGTTATAAGAAATAACAGCACCAATATTCCATGCATGTCCATGTATTTTGCTAATAATTCCCGACACACATGAGCTATAGTTAAAGCAGGATGTTTGTGAATTATTCCCTCCCGCTTGGAAGAATAACACTTGTTTTCAGGACTACACCATGTGTCCCCCGTAAATCGGGGAGGTAGCAATTTAACACAGGTTCAGTAAGCATCTCTTAAGTGCAAGGCACTATTCTGAGTAATAAGCAGAACCCATTTCCCCCACTTTCAGGTCTCATCTAACTGTGGTCAAACTAGACTTGACGATCTCATCAAAAACCAGGCAAATGAGATGAAAGTTACTCGATTTCGTGTTCCAAGTTGCAGCAAGATTTTCTCATTAAAACATTTTTATTGTGCAAATACTTATCTACAAGCATTTGTCCTTTTTCCCCCTTTTCTAGGAGAGCTCTGTGTAAGTACTTGGCTCTATAATAAAGATTTTTGATTTGTAGTAGCATCCAGGATGTAAAACATTACCAGACTGCAAACCCAAAGTGCTATAAGTTTTAGGACATTGGAGATTATTTACTAAATTATTGACAACCGTATTGTCTGAAAGACTTGCAAGTTAAAAGTGTATATTTAAAGAGAAAGACTGCTGCTGTGGAATCTCTTAGGCTCTGATCCATCAGTCAGTATGCAACCTTATCTTCACAGAACGCCTTTGAAATCAACAAGAATTCTGCTGATTTAAGGAGATAGGAGCCTCCAATAGTAATGTGTGTGCTGTGGGTACCCCACCTCTCACAGAAGGACTCCATGCCACAGGTCTGACTACAAAATCAGGCACCTATTCTTCCCCTTCTAACATGTAAGTGATGAGACATATTCTTTTTCAAAGGGAACAGCTAAACTGTACAAATTCAGGCTTCAAACCCATAGGTCTTCCAAATTACCATCAATATCCAACATTTATACACATATATGCAGGACACTGATATAATTAACAAGCTGAAATAAAGATGAACTCTGATACCATTGTAATGGTTCATTTTAAGTGTCAACTTGACTGCCCTAAGGGATGCCCAGACAGTTGGAAAAACATTATCTCTGAGTGTGTCTGTGAGTGTGTGCCTGGAAATGATTAGCATTTGATCTGGTAGATGGAGCAAAGAACCACTCTCACCAACGTGAGTAGCACCATGCAATCCATCGGGTGCCTGAACTGAACAGAAAGGCGAGGGAAGGGCGAATTCTCTCTCTCTCCTTGTGCTGGAACGCCCATCTTTTCCTGTCCTTGGACATGGAAGCTCCTGTTCTCGGACCTTCTGACCCCAAGACTTAAACCATAGCCCACTGTCTCTCAGGACTTCGGACTTGGACTGAATTATACCACTGACTTTCCTGGTTCTCCGGCTTGCAGACAGCAGACTGTGGAGCATCTTAGCCTCCATAACCACATGAGCCAACTGCTATCATAAATCTCCTCTTATATCCACTTTTATATCTATATCTATTACTATATATCTATATCTACGTCTATATCCTATTGGTTCTGATTCTCTGGAGAACATGGACTTATACCACCATTTTACAAAAATATATCTGCCTTTTGATGAAACACTTTGAAAGGTGGAATATTAAAACACAAAAAAAGGCCTTCTGATTTCTTAACTAAAACAGCTGCTATGTCAACCACATCACTGTAACACCTCACCCTGCTTTGTTTTAGTATTTACAGCTCTGAATTTTTATTTGAAAGACTTGTCTGTTGTTGCCGTACACTCCCACCCAGGAATATAAGGTCTCCGACAACAAGAATTTTGTCTATCACATTAATTTCTGTATCTCCAATGCCTACCCACAATGACTGATGTAGAACAATAAGTATTTGGTGAATAAGTGACCAAATGTTACCTTATCTTACAGATCAGTAATTTCAAGCTGAAGGGGGAGATGCAGATAAATGGAAGAATTTGTGGACTGTTAAATATTGTGAGTGTATCTTCTGAGATGGTGGCCCTAGGTTATACTGTGTCTAATGGAAACTTAGAGCTTTTGGAACTTGCTAGGGTTTCCAAAGTCCTCAAAACGTGTGGGAGGCTGATTAAAATCAGTGCGCCTTACATGCTTGGTCATTTTTAATAGAAACAGAATATAAAGCACTTCTCCCTTTAACCTCCCCTAACTACTCTCTGGCTCTAGAGACTGGACTTGCCAGAACTGGGTCACACAGAGCCTGAGCATCTTCTTGGACTGATCTTAGAGACTGGATTGTTTCAGAGGCCTCATTAGGTTATTCATTAGAAGTCACGCTAGGTCAGAAAAGGTCCCTGGGATAATGAGAAAATCCCCATTTTCCCTGACACCTGTCCTGAAAGTGGAGTCTTATGCTCTAGATGGAGACAGTTACAGATGGAGCAGTTCTCACAGCTTTGTGCATTCAGATGGGGAAATAGTCTCGGTCAGGAAAGTTACCCTTTGAATGTTTTTGTTTTTATTCAAATCTGTCTTAGAAATCACCTTGCTACGCATTCACCTGACACAAGACCCTTGGACATTGATTATTTTGTCTAACATGGGACTTTGGAAACGTCCAAGCTTCTTCATGGTATTGGCTGAAAATGGCCAGCTGACATGTTATAGGCTCTGCTTAATTTATACTTAGAGCTAAGACAGTTTATGATTTCAATTCATAAAATGACTCTATTTCAGGACACAAATAATAAGAGTGGAGCGGTTTATCCAGAAGATAAATGTTTTATTACACAATGATGATATTCCATTATTATTTATGGTATAAAAATTAAAAGAAGGATCTTTAAAGGAGGAAAAGATCTAACTTTATAAAAATATTTTATTAGAAAAGAATATTATATTTAAACTCTGAACTAGATGTTCTTGTGGCATAAAGTGAAGTATATAGTCAAGCATCACAATTTTGTACTAATTGGGGTCCAGGTAAATTATAAAACAATTTCAATGAAATGCAACTTCCGTGCTGTCAAGTACTTTAATAAATAGATAAGATGCTCCCTGGCAAGATCCTTTTCCATAGCAAAACTAATTTTCTTTGAATAGAGGTCACAAGCCAGTGTTAGTCTAGCTAAATCACATCATTATGAACTCCATATTAGAGAATTGCAACTAAATCAGATTTTACTATGTATCTAAAGTTCTCAATACCTTTAAGTAAGAATTTTAGGGGAAAAAAATTAAATGTTTAGTAGATGCCTCCTTCAAACTGTTGGTGCCTGAATCCAAACTCTTCAAATCCCACTTTCCTGCTCTGTGTAAATTATAATTTAGGGTTTGGTACATTCTGTGACTACAATCAACATATTTTATATTTTCAATGTCCTGATACATGTTAAATTTTCCCTTTAAATATATACAACTATGCATCATATAGCATATATGCTATATAAATATATAAAATATAAAATAATAGCATATATATATTTTATATATATAAAAATATAAAATAATAGTATATATAAATATATACAACTATGCCTAAATGTTTAATATTATCTGCATTAATAAAATAAACTTATCTAATTTGGGGCCCCTATGTGCAAAGTAAAGCATTAAAAAGTGAACAGTTAAATGAACTATGCCAGGAATCTTTTCTTTAATTGGCCAATTAATTGCACGAGGAAAAGCTCACTCCTTTATAGCTCTCAATGCCTCTTCTCTGAGACTCCTCTGCAGTTTGTACTACCTAAAGAGACTGAATAACCAGGCTTCCTTTCCTTATGGATTCCATTGGAAATATGATGCTGTATAAACCCCCAGCAAACAACTAGAAATCTAGCAAACATTCACTGTGTCTGTGAGGATGGAATGATTCTCCCCAGACAAGCTTTGCAAAATAATGCATTGATTTCCCATGGCAATTTATTGTTCTCTGCAATCAACTGTGTTTATACTATGGCCTTAAATTATAACCCTTCCTCTTTCATTCCTGGTCTCTGGAATGTGAAATCAGAGCGCCAGAAAGCTTCACAGAGGTCACCTCCAAAATACATGAAATTTAGATGAATTCTTTTGAGTCATAAAATTTCTTCTCACTCTGGTCTTTTTTTAGTAGAGTCATATCAGAGGACACAGCATTAACTAACCCTTAGGCATTCACCCAAAGTACCTCTTACCCATTTAAAACAAAGAGCAGTTACAGAGTCCCTAAAATCCAGACCTCCATTTTCCCCAAAATATTGAATCCCAATGTCACCCAAGCAGGGGCTTGGATGTTTTGACATTGTAAGTGTCTTACAAATAGCCATGTGAATTTGACTTGAGTCTTCATCCAAGAAAAAAGAAAAAGGAAAAGAAAAAGAAAAGTGAGTAAAATAACAGTGTAATAATAATAATAATAAGCTCTATAGGTTTTCTTTGTTCTGACAGGGATCAGCAGGAATTATTCTGAAATCCTTATCCATCAATCAGTCTGAGCATTCAAACAGTGGAAACCATTGTCCTCTACTATCTGAGATCATACTACTCTCCCAGACACAGTTTGGGGTTTTTTCCTTCCTTGCTCTCTTAGGTTGGATTCCACAGAAGCAGAGCCTGAGTCAGGGATTTAGGCACAAGTTATTGAGAAAAATATTAAAATAGAAGCATACATTCTTCTCCACTGGACTTAAAGTTGTAATCATGTAGGTTAAGGGCTTCTGGGCATCTGTCTTGCCATGAGTAGAACCTTAGCATGAAATCAACATGGAAGGGAGCACAGACAAAACTGGAGAGACCTGGCCCCCCAAACATTGTTTGCTCCCTAAAAACCAAATCTAATTTGGGACGTTTTAATTATATATACTAAAAACTGATTTTCTCTTTTCTGCTTAAGTCAATTAGAATAAGAATGTCTGTCACTGGCAATCAAAAGTTTTCACCAATGGAAACATCAGGCTGAATCCTTGAGATGACTAGGCTCAAGAAGACAGAAGAGTCATTGAAACGTCTGTGAACTTAGGCTGGCTTACCTTCTGGAAAATTCTACCTTATGTCCTCCAAGTCTTTTGCTGTAACAGGGCTAAAGATTCCTCTGATATAGATTACTGGTTATGTATTACGGTTGACATACATAAATATTTTAGGAAAAAGTAAGCTTTAAAAGAAATCCAATGATGAGAACCATATCAACAGAAGAGAAGGCGTTGAAAGCAGGATAGATGACGGTGGCATTTAAGCAAAGAGATGGTGAGCCACTAGTGACCTGCACACAACTTTCTTTATGAATTGTTTCAAATCTGGCACACATCCAGAAATTCACCACAGCCCCTATCCGTCATTATCTTACACGTGGACTGTTTCGGTTCAGGCCGGACACCTAACATTGCATGCATCTGCTTGATATCCCTAATTTTAAAATTTATACTGCCTGTGAGTAAAACTGGAAATGAATGCTTCTTCATGGGAGCTTTTATACTGATAATTGTTTACAAACTAAAGCAAAAACAATGGTTTCAAGATGAAGCTTTACCAGTCACAAAATAAATATTAAGCAATCTACTAACTCTCATAGACGTATCCATTTGGAAAACAAGAAAATTCAGACATATTAAAGCACCGTATCAGTAATGCAGTGAGCTGAGGCAGAGATAAAACTGGATGTAAGTTTCACGACAATCTCCAGCTCTCTGGTTGTAAGTCCAGTCTTTCCTCGCCTAGGTATCATGATGCAAGTCATTATTTTACTTGCAATATGATTGACTATATTTTTTAAATGATTTTAAAAACCTTTGGTACTCTATATCAGTTACTAATTATTGGTAATACATCTCAAAACTAACTTCAACATACCAGATATCAATATATCATCACTGAGACCCGCTTGCTCAGACACTTGATGAGAGAATCCTTTCCCTAACTTTCAAAACCGATTTTTGAAAGAAATCAAATCAGAACCTACCCGTCACTCCCCGCTCCAAGCATTTACTGAAGACTGACTTATGTGCTGGACCAGCAAAACTCAAAATTCTTCACGAAGCCATTCATATTAATGGCATTATATTTCTATCGGGAAAAACATGACCCCATTGCAATACCATCCTGCTCTCCTGTTGTGTTCTGTTTGCTGAGTGTTCCTTCATGAACATGCAGCACAGTTTCCTGAAGGCAGAAACCTATCGTGTTCAACAGTTACAGCCGGTACCCAGCAGGGTGCCCGGCAAATAACAGATGCTTGTGAAATAGTTATTGAATGAAAGAATCAATCTCAGAACGGTCACATATGGTAAAAGAAAGAAAAACGAAAAAAGAAGGACTTTACTATGTTATTCATCCACTGCCACCATAATTGTAGATATTTCCTACCAGTTCTACCAAGTTCTGCCTTGTCCAGGATAGCAAGGTTCCCCCTTCTCATCCCCTCCCAATCAGCCCATCTCCTTGATCCTCTCTCCCAAGACACAAGGCTGTTGAACAGTGGCTCTTCGAGTGATGACTAGTACTAGTAACTCAGAGTCTACACTCCTCTCCCTGCATCTCGCAATGGAGTATCCTTTCCTCCTTCCTCCCATTTCTAGGACACATGGCCTCCCCAGGCATCCAACGTCTCCAGAATTTGGGTCTCCTAGCCATCTTGCAACTTTCCCTCCTCTGGCCTCTGAGAAAAGAAAAGCCGCCCTCCAAGCATGGATCCACAGCTTTTTCTCGTTAGCCTTTTGGGTTCTTTGGCTATTTTTCCTCTGGTGTGGTTTTGGGTAGTTAAATACACAGGCAACGAGCAGATTAATACGTTGAGCTATAACCCCACCTCAAGTCATTAACAATTTTTTATAAATAAGATTTCTAATGGCTGTACGACTATCCATTACATGGAATTACCATAATTTAGAAAATCATTTCCCTATTGCTGGGCATTATTTTTAAAAAGGACTTTAAGCAATCCTGACATGAGTGTTCTTAAGCTGAGATGTTTGTGAGTATCACTAATTATTTACCTGGGATATATTCTTAGGTGTGGAAATATTAGGCCAAACGATGGAACTTTTTCAGAGACAAACTCCATACTGGAATATACTAGACAGCAGAATATCACTTGATTTGAAAATCTATACAAAAGATATGGAGATAATAGCTTATAAGCAAGGACTCACTGAAGACTGGTCTGTGTATCCCAAAAATATTCCTTATGTATATTTTATTATTTTAGAGTGAGAGACAGAACTACAGCCCCTCAAAAATGTGATGGGTTAAATGCAACGACCTGATGTGTAGGTGTTTGGGAGTGTGTGACAAACAAATTCTATCCTCTGCATCTTCCTCTTTTCTGCATTAAGTAAGCATCTCATTCTGGCAGGAAACAGGAGTGGAATTGAGTACCTTCTGTGGAGAGTGCAGATTTTTTGTTTGTTTTTTTAATTGAAGTATAGTTGACTTATATTAGTTTCAGGTGGAGAGCAGAGTTTTAAAAAGGCAGGAACCCAACCTAACAGGCATCATGTTTTCTGTAACTGGGGGAGACACACAAGCTGGAGCTGTTTTATTTCCTGCCCGTTTCATTCCCAAAGCAAGCAAGTATCAATAGAATGCCTTTTCTTCTTGATGGGTATATGGAAAGCTTATGAATGCAATAATGAGGACTCCACGTGCCCACCTGGACCCTGGTGAGTTATATAACTTTATCACCTTTTTTTTTAAGTTAGAAGAACCCAGTGAAGCCTTCCATTACCTCCTACTCATGGACACCTACTGCATCCCCTGAGATGTTCCCAATGACACAGAGGCTGGTGTTAATGTGCCTAGGTTTATGGCTTAGAAAATGAGAGCAATTTTATTTGACTGCTCCTTTAGGGTTTCCAAAAATACTATCTTCTTTATATGCATACTAGAAATCACAGGCCACTGGTCTCAAGAATGTTCCCATTTAGGAGCACTATAGAATTGGTGGGGCTCAGTGCAAATGAAAACATGTGGCCCATTGTTCAAAAATTATTAAGAATTTTACAGCACAGTACAGTAAAAATACCAAGCTTGGGGCCCTTTTCCGTGCGATTGCCGAAACCCCTCATCTCACAAACACAAAGCACATTACCACCATCATCTCAAAGTCTCCCAGAAAGAATGACTCTTTGCAATAAAGAATGAGAGTCTGAAGAGGCTGACTAATTTCATTTAGATTATAGAATACACTATAGCTAGTATGTTGAACCATATAAAATTTCCAATATTTTTACCTACAAACAGAGCAATTTCATATGGTTCAACCTAATTCGTAGTAACTGTTACAGTAGCACATTTTCCTCAGGATTGATGACCTTTTGAGTTGGCACCCCGTAAAGGAGAAGAGATGATGGTAACGGTTGCCACACATGGGTTCTCTTTGTGTCAGATATTTGTAGTAAGATAACTAGTATCGCTATGTGTGTGTGTGTGTGTGTGTGTGTGTGTTCATAAAAGTAATACCTCTGCATTGCAGACACCTAGAAAACTTTACAAAATTAATTTAAAAAACACAATTATACATTAATACTATCACTTTAAAAATTTTGGTTTTCATTCCAGTTTTTTGTTAGGTAAATGGATGGATTAACGGATAGATAGATACATACATACCTACACAGATGCATAAATGCATAGGTAGATACACAGATGATTTTTATTACCACACTGGATTATGCTATGTGGTCAGTTTTTGTTTTCTACGATTTTCCCCACAAATTGCCATGCTGTGAGCATTTATATGTTCACAGTCCCTAAAAGAAGACTTTGAATTGTGTAATGTTTTATCATGTGGGAACTGCCATAATTTATTTAGTCATTTCTCTAGTGTTGGACATCATTTTTTAAATTTCTGTAAGCAAACCTGAAACAGACATTCTTCTATTTAAATTTCTTTTGCATATCATGGGTGACTTCTCTAGGCTTTTCCTGATGTGAAACTGCTGCTTCAAAAAGCTGAGCTTTTTAAAGCTGTCGATATTCCCTTCTAGAAAGGTTAGACAGATTTACAGTCCTAGCGTCAGGGCAG
The DNA here is from genome assembly GCF_963455315.2 of Globicephala melas. Taxonomy (NCBI): domain Eukaryota; kingdom Metazoa; phylum Chordata; class Mammalia; order Artiodactyla; family Delphinidae; genus Globicephala; species Globicephala melas. Next base: position 79,723,623 of record NC_083328.1, read on the forward strand.
GAGAGTACCCTTCTCCATTGCCCTATTCCCTTATCAGCTTTAGAGAAGCACTGATTAGTTGCCGTAGGTTTCTTCTCTTTAAACACAGAAGTAGAATGGGAACACAGTCTCAGTGTGGAAGACGCAGTGATGCACAATAAAGTATTAACACCCCCCTTGTTTGTACTGCCCACCTCACTCCACATATGCACACCTGCCCTCGCCTGGCACTTAGACACTCACCCTAGATATAGCTACTATCTCTTCGGATACACACGCTTTCAGGTGTTTTCTGTACAATTAGAGTCATATATATGCCCACAGACACATACTGTTACATGGTTGCGACCTTACGACTCACATTGTATTGCAGTGCAATTTCTTTTCATGGAAAGAACTGAAATTTTTTGATAATTTTTCATATCAGTCATTGGTATATGTCTGATATGACATATCATACGGTATGATATGTCATCCTTTTGTAATGGCTTAATAGCATTCCATAAAGAATCGTAAATAACGTCTCCATGGCCTTATTCACTGTGTGACATTGTGATACATATTTATTTGTGCATCTGTTGGCTGTTAATCTGACACCTCACAGGAAGGTATGCTCCCCGAGGTCAGGGTCATTGTGTGTCTCTTCCAGCCTGAATTTCCATAATCTGCACTATTTTAGTTGTGCTCAAATAACAAAGGAAGGAACAGAAGAGGGGCATTTAGATTTTTCTCCACTATTATAATGGACGCACTTGAACATGTCTCTCCGTCCACATGTATGAGAATTTCTTAAATAACCTCCTAGGAGAAGATAATCTTTCTCAAAGCGTATATAGTGTTTAGTTTTGGATGGGCACTGCTCTCCTCAAGCACTTCACCAACCTTCACTCCCACCAACGATGTATGAGAGTGTCTGCTTTGCTACATTCTCGCCAGCACAAGGTATCAGTGGTTGATTAATGACGTGGTTTGGGGGGGTTTTTTGACATCTTTATTGGAGTATAATTGTTTTACAAGGTCGTGTTAGTTTCTGCTGTATCAGAAAGTGAATCAGCTATATGTATACATATATCCCCACATCCACTCCCTCTTGCGTCTCCCTCCCACCCTCCCTATCCCACCCCTCTAGGTGGACACAAAGCACCGAGCTGATCTCCCTGTGCTATGCGGCTGCTTCCCACTAGCTATCTATTTTACATTTGGTAGTGTATATATGTCAGTGTTACTCTCTCTCTTCATCCCAGCTTACCCTTCCTCCTCCCCATGTCCTCAAGTCCATTCGAGAGAAAAGCCCTTTGGGCAAGCATCAGCAGGAGCGCCATCTACAGCTACCCAGGCTGTGCACTGCTCAACTCTGGGGGTGCCATTCATATAAGCTCCAGTATGAACGGCGGCCATGGGGTCCTCCAAAGTGGCCACTCTTAGGGGTGCAGCAGGTGGTCTCTGAGCTGTTGCCCCTTTCTTTTTCTGGTACATATGCTGACAAATGCAAGCTGGCCAATCCTATGCTAAAGAGAGAGCAAATTCAACTCTCACCAAAAGCACTTTTAACTGATACAACTCAACTGTTATGCCCAGTTTAAAAGGAGAAGAAAAATAATAGAATAGAAGCCTTGATATCAGAACTGGTAGATTGCTTGGTTAATTGAAAAGGTCATTTAAAGTGAAAATCAGAAAATAATTACACATGTAATTACACAAATATAAATATCTGATGAGCCACATATAAAAATGTAAGTTGTATATATGTATATATTTACCTACAGCTATAGTGTGTTTTATTTAGGGTACATTCTTTGCTGTTATAAAAAAGAAACTCCAACAATACAGTGGATTAATGAAGACAGAAGTTGATTTCTCACCTACCAAACGGTAGCAGCAGAGGAGGGGAAGGTGGTCCTGAACCGATGGGATAGGTCCATCTCAGCACACGGCAGCCATCATCTCTAGGTCCGAGGGAGTAGCTCTGGCTCCCACTACTGCATCTGTGTCCCAGACAATAGGAAGGAGAAGATAAAAGTGAATGCATGAATGTTCCTCTTAAAGGCATGACAGAAACGGGACCCATCACTTCAACTCACACCCTCTTGGCCAGAGCTTAGCCATACTGAGCTGCAAGGGCACCTTAGCAATTTATTCTCCAGTTGAGATGTGTGACCCAGCTAGAATTCAGGGTTTCTGTGATTAAAGAAAAAACTAAATACTAGTGAACAATGCAAAGTCTCTGTCCTAACCAGTTTATTTCCACTTTTAAAACATATAAATCTACAATGTTCCCATTTTTTTGATGTAGAATACAATCCTGAGTGCAGATCTGCTGACTGGAGTTCCACATTTCCTTCCTCACTTGAAATATAACGTATCATTCTAATTTCACCACTGGCAGTTGCTTGAAAATGCCGCAAGACCTCAAAAAACTTTTAATATAATTTGAGTTCAGACTACTAGATTTTTATGATATTTTCACTGTCTTATCATTTGTCTCCCTCACACCTAATTTGATAGCATTTTTTAGCTAATTGTCTTTATCATTTTTTCCCCCAAGGCATTCAACTTAGTTTTCATAGAGACAATTCTCTTTTCACGCTTACAGTTTATCAGTTTATATAATACTTAATTAAACTGTATAATTATAATAGCAAGTACAATTACCACTAACACATTTAAGACAGCAAAGCGAATACTTGGTAAGCACAGAGCTTAAGAGAAGTGTCCAGGAGAACTAGAGATGAGCCTACTATCCAAGTGTCTTCAACACGGAGGCAGAAGGAGTCAGTATGCTTTACAGAGGGAACAGAGGAGTTACTTAATCCAGCGAGGTGGCTGAGTGGAGGTCAATTCACAGGGCGTCAGCTATGCCTGCAACAGCGCAAGCAACTGCCCCCTCCATGCAACCAATGAGCAAATCATTCCAGAGTGAGAGTGATGTGGGAAACACAGATTTGCTATTTCTTCTTCCATCTCCCTTCTCAACTGCCTTTCGTGGTATAACCATCAGACTCGCTGGGGCTTAAAGATGCACAACCCCCTTTTTCACAGCACTGCCTAAAAGCACAAGCCAACTACTTCATGTGGTACTTACCCAGAAAAACAGAGATCTCTTCCTACCCAACAGCATAAGTAGCCAGATCGAATCACTGACCTACTACTGTATGTCAGTTTCCAATAGGATGCCTCCCTAAGAGATTTTCACAGATAGTCCACCCTGCAGATGATTTCTGCCTTAGGTATCGACCTTAGAACTTTGCCTGAGATGGAATGAGGATCCCCTGAGATGGCTTTTGCACTGAAAAGATGCCAGTGCTGTGCAATTTAGCTTTTAACGTATAGATAAAATTCTAGAATCATTTCTAAGAGGCATGCAGTGCTGTTGGCCGTACTCTGGCATTTGCAGAAATTTATCAGCCACCCATGGTCTCATCTGATCAATAAGTTGCCATCTCACCTCCCCCCAACCCTATTTAAAAAAAAGCACAGTGCTTGTGTAACGCTGCTCTAGGAGGATTTATTTATTACTAAATAACTGAATAGCATCCATCTTAAAATTGAATTACCAGACCCAGGACATTTCCTTATGTTAACAAAGACTGACTGATTCCTGTCCAAAACCAGCCCATTGATACATTTCGATACTTTGAGATTCCTGGTTTATTTTGAAAGTAAGGAAATACTTTATTTTATCCAGTTAAAACCAAGATATAACCATATAAGTCTTTTTAATTAATTATGAATTAATTAAGTTATTTATTTATTTATGGCTACATTGGGTCTCCGTTGCTGCGCACGGGCCCCTTGGCACATGGGATCTTCCTGGACCAGGGTCTTGAACCTGTGTCCCCTGCATTGGCAGGCAGATTCTTAACCACTGCACCACCAGGGAAGTGCTTTAAGTCTTGTTTTGATTTTTGATTTTATGGTGGGTAGTTAATAACTTAGACAAAACAGTATTTTACTACTGTCTGCTGATGTTAGACTATCTTGCCTCTGGAGAATGAAACAATGTTATTTTTCCTAGTGGATTAATGTCTTCATAAATCTCTGCAAAATTATGCTCGTATTGACAAACATAGTATTTGTGGTGAGCCTGAAATATGGAAATATTCTGCTATTTTTCTTGGGATGTAAATATGTGTTTATGTATTCATCAAACATTCATTGTAATCCTGTTTTTTGCCAAATTTGTCCTGGCAGTCAAGGGCACAAGACAGACAGAACCTTAACCCTCACAGAACTGTCAGTCCAGACGAGAAAAGAGACATAACTACAGGCAATTTAAATGCTCAACACCAATAATTATGAAATGTGAAAGCGTATTGCGGGAGTACCTAATGCAACTTAACTATTTAGAACAACAAATCTGTGGTTCTCTTCAATCCCCTCCCTCTCAATCTCTATATAAAAATTGTGACTTATCTGAGAAACTAAACACATTTTTACATTACCTTCCAGAAGATTCTTTGAAACACTTTGCTGAAAGACATTCTTGGATTGTCTCAGAGCTAACTCTGAGCGTTTTTTTTTTAATGGTCGAACAAACAAGCAAAAGAATATTTTGCAAACACGAAAATCACATGAAATGCAAATTTTAGTCCCTAGATGAAGTCCTATTAGAATACCACCATGCCCATCCATGTAATGCCTATGGCCGCTTTCACACTGTAATGGCAGAAATGAGTAGTTGTGCAAGACTGTACAGTCTGTAGACCTAAAATATTTCCCATCTGGCCCTTTACTGAAAAAAAAATGCCACCCCGTGGCTTACAGAATCCACTGACTTTTGAGATGGTAGTAAAAACTAAAACACATGGAATCCTAACACTTAAAGGCACATCCCAATGAAGTGTCTATGAGCAGATTCCTCATCCTACAGCCTCTCTCTACTTATCAGCTCTCCTTTAATGGCCCCCAGAAGGAGATTCTTCCGTGGCTGCCCACCTGTGGACTGCTTGGTTTCAAAGTTAGCAAGCCTGAGGCCTGGAAAGAACACCGAGCTCCCTGGGGGCTCTGAGATCAATTTTAGACAAAACACAGCTCCTGAGCTCCCTCACTGCCCTTGGCCATTTGCTCTCACACAACCCCATGCTCAGGTGGAACCCATCCCTCCGGAGCACCTGTAAGTTTCCTCAACACGATGTGAAGAGGAATGGATGAGCCTCTCTTTCAGGGCAGAGACTAACATGGGAGGAGAGAGGTACAAGCATCAGGCACAAAATCGAAGGTGGGAGAGGGAAAGCCGAAACATTCCGTTATCCAGATAAATCATATTATAATGCAGTATTTTTTTAAAATCACAATTAATACCAAAACATCCATGATGCACAAAACATTTTTTTAAAAACACAGGACTAGTATTATTGATTCCTTTTAACTCATGGCTCACCTTAACATCACTCCTGACCCAATCTTTCTTTAAAATTTTGATTTTGGGAGAAGCTTCAAGATGGCGGAAGAGTAAGACGTGGAGATCACCTTCCTCCCCACAAATACATCAGAAATACATCTACACGTGGAACAACTCCTACAGAACACCTACTGAATGCTGGCAGAAGACCTCAGACCTCCCAAAAGGCAAGAAACTCCCCACAAATACATCAGAAATACATCTACACGTGGAACAACTCCTACAGAACACCTACTGAACGCTGGCAGAAGACCTCAGACCTCCCAAAAGGCAAGAAACTCCCCACGTGTCTGGGTAGGGCAAAAGAAAAAACAGAGACAAAAGGATAGGGACGGGACCTGCACCTCTGGGAGGGAGCTGTGAAGGAGGAAAAGTTTCCACACACTAGGAAGCCCCTTTGCAGGCGGAGACTGTGGGTGGCGGAAGGGGGAAGCTTCGGAGCCGAGGAGGAGAGCGCAGCAAAGGGGTGCGGAGGGAAAAGCGGAGAGATTCCCTCACAGAGGATTAGGGCCGACCGGCACTCACCAGCGCGAGACGCTTCTCTGCTCCCCCGCCGGGGCGGGCGGGGCTGGGAGCTGAGGCTAGGGCTTCGGTCGGAGCGCAGGCAGAGGACGGGGGTTGGCGGCGTGAACACAGCCTGCAGGGGGCTAGTGCGCCACAGCTAGCCGGGAGGGAGTCCGGGCAAAGTTCTGGGCCTGCCGAAGAGGCAAAAGACTTCTTCTTCCCTCTTTGTTTCCTGGTGCGCGAGGAGAGGGGATTCAGAGCGCTGCTTAAAGGAGCTCCAGAGACGGGCGTGAGCCGCAGCTAAAAGCGCGGACCCCAGAGACGGGCGCGAGCCGCGGCTAAAAGCGCGGACCCCAGAGACGGCATGAGACGCTAAGGCTGCTGCTGCCGCCACCAAGAAGCCTGTGTGCGAGCACAGGTCACTCTCCACACCCCGCTTCTGGGGAGCCTGTGCAGCCCGCCACCTCCAGGGTCCCGGAATCCACGGCCAACTTCCCCGGAAGAACGCGGCGCGCCTCAAGCTGGCGCAACGTTATGACGGCCTCTGCCGCCGCAGGCTCGCCCCGCCTCCGTGCCCCTCCCTCCCCCCCCCCGCGCCCCTCCCTCCCCCCCCGCGCCCCTCCCTCCCCCCCCCGCGCCCCTCCCTCCCCCCCCCCCCCCCCCCCGCCTGAGTGAGCCAGAGCCCCGGAAGCAGCTGCTCCTTTAACCCCATCCTGTCTGGGCGGGAATAGACGCCCTCAGGCGACCTACACGCAGAGGCGGGGCCAAATCCAAAGCCGAGCCCCGGGAGCTATGCGAACAAAGAAGAGAAAGGGAAATCTCTCCCAGCAGCCTCAGGAGAAGCAGATTCAATCTCCACAACCAACTTCAGGTGCCCTGCATCTGCGGAATACCTGAATAGACAACAAATCATCCCAATTGAGGAGGTGGACTTTGGGAGCAACTATATATATATATATAAAATATATATATATTAAATATATATATTTATATATTAAATATATATATTATATATTAAATATATATATTATATATTAAATATATATTATATATATATTTCCCCCCCTTTTTCTCTTTTTGTGTGTACGTGTATGCTTCTGTGTGTGACTTTGTCTGTATAGCTTTGCTTTCACCATTTGTCCTAGGGTTCTGTCTCTACGGTTTTTTTAGTATAGTTTTTAGTGCTTGTTATCATTGGTGGATTTGATTTTTGGTTTGCTTGCTCTCTTCTTTCTTTCTTATTACTTAAAAAAAATTTTAATAACTATTTTTTATTTTGTATTTTAATTATTTTATTTTATTTTTTCCTTTCTTGTTTTCTCCCTTTTATTCTGAGCCATGTGGATGACAGGGTCTTGGTGCTCCAGCCTGGCAACAGGCCTGTGCCTCTGAGGTGGGAGAGCTGAGTTCAGGACGATGGTCCACCACAGACCTCACGGCTCCATGTGATATCAAACAGCGAAAACCTCCCAGAGATCTCCATCTCAACGCCAAGACACAGCTCCACTCAACGACCAGCAAGCTCCAGTGCTGGACACCCCATGCCTAACGAGTAGCAAGACAGGAACACAACCCCACCCATTAGCAGAGAGGCTGCCTAAAATCATAATAAGGTCACAGACACCCCAAAACACACCACCAGATGCGGCCCTTCCCACCAGAAAGACAAGATCCAGCCTTATCCACCAGAACACAGGCACTAGTTCCCTCCACCAGGAAGCGTACACAACCCATTGAACCAACCTTAGCTGCTGGGGGTAGACACCAAAAACAACAGGAACTATGAACTTGCAGCCTCTGAAAAGGAGACCCCAAACAGTAAATTTAGCAAAATGAGAAGACAGAGAAACACACTGCAGGTGAAGGAGCAAGGTAACAACCCACCAGACCTAACAAATGAAGAGGAAATAGGCAGTCTACCTGAAAAAGAATTCAGAATAATGATAGCAAAGATGATCCAAAATCTTGGAAATAGAATGGAGAAAATACATGAAATGTTTAACAAGGACCTAGAAAAACTAAAGAGCAAACAATGATGAACAACACAATAAATGAAATGAAAAATTCTCTAGAAGGAATCAATAGCAGAATAACTGAGGCAGAAGAACGGATAAGTGACCTGGAAGATAAAATAGTGGAAATAACTACTGCAGAGCAGAATAAAGAAAAAAGAATGAAAAAATTGAGGACAATCTCAAAGGCCTCGGGAACAACATTAAACGCACCAACATTCGAATTATAGGGATCCCAGAAGAAGAAGAGAAAAAGAAAGGGACTGAGAAAATATTTGAAGAGATTATCGTTGAAAACTTCCCTAATATGGGAAAGGAAATAGTTAATCAAGTCCAGGAAGCGCAGAGAGTCCCATACAGGATAAATCCAAGGAGAAATACACCAAGACACATATTAATCAAACTATCAAAAATTAAATACAAAGGGAAAAAATTAAAAGCAGCAAGGGAAAAACAAGTAACATACAAGGGAATCCCCATAAGGTTAACAGCTGATCTTTCAGCACAAACTCTGCAAGCCAGAAGGGAGTGGCAGGACATATTTAAAGTGATGAAAGGGAAGAACTAACAACCAAGATTACTCTACCCAGCAAGGATCACATTCAGATTCGACGAAGAAATTAAAACCTTTACAGACAAGCAAAAGCTAAGACAGTTCAGCCACACCAAGCCAGCTTTACAACAAATGCTAAAGGAACTTCTCTAGGCAGGAAACACTAAAAAAGGAAAAGACCTACAATAACAAACCCAAAACGATTAAGAAAATGGTGATAGGGACATACATATTGATAACTACCTTAAATATAAATGCATTAAATGCTCCAACCAAAAAACACAGACTGGCTGAATGGATACAAAAACAAAACCCGTACATATGCTGTCTACAAGAGACCCACTTCAGACCTAGGGACACACACAGACTGAAAGTGAGGGGATGGAAAAAGATATTCCATGCAAATGGAAATCAGAAGAAAGCTGGAGGAGCAATTCTAATATCAGACAAAACAGACATTAAAGACAATTACAAGAGACAGAGAAGAACACTACATAATGATCAAGGGATCAATCCAAGAAAAAGATACAACAATTGTAAATATTTCTGCACCCAACATAGGAGCACCTCAATACATAAGACAAATGCTAATATCCATAAAAGGGGAAATCGACAGTAACACAATCATAGTAGGGAACTTTCACACCCCACTTTCACCAATGGACAGGTAATCCAAAATGAAAATAAATAAGGAAACACAAGCTTAAAATGACACATTAAACAAGATGTACTTAATTGATATTTATAGGACATTCCATCCAAAAACAACAGAAAACACTTTCTTCTCTAGTGCTCATGGAACATTCTCCAGGATAGATCATATCTTGGGTCACAAATCAAGCCTCGGTAAATTGAAGAAAATAGAAATCGTATCAAGTATCTTTTCCAACCACAACACTATGAGACTAGACATCAATTACAGGAAAAAATCTGTAAAAAATACAAACATATGGAGGCTAAACAGTATACTACTTAATAACCAAGAGATCACTGAAGCAATCAAAGAGGAAATCAAAAAATACCTAGGAACAAATGACAATGAAAACACGACAACCCAAAATCTATGGGATGCAGCAAAAGCAGTTCTAAGAGGGAAGTTTACAGCAATACAATCCTACCTCAAAAAACAAGAAACACCTCAAATAAACAACCTAACCTTACACCTAAAGCAATTAGAGGAAGAAGAACAAAAAAACCCAAAAGTTACCAGAAGGAAAGAAATCATAAAGATCAGATGAGAAATAAATGAAAAAGAAATGAAGGAAACGACAGCAAAGACCAGTAAAACTAAAAGCTGGTTCTTTGAGAAGATAAACAAAATTGATAAACCATTAGCCAGACTCATCAAGAAAAAAAGGGAGAAGACTCAAATCAATAGAATTAGAAATGCAAAAGGGAAAGTAACAGCTGACACCGCAGAAATACAAAGGATCATGAGAGATTTCTACAAGCAACTCTATGCCAACAAAATGGACAACCTGGAAGAAATGGACAAATTCTTAGAAATGCACAACCTTCTGAGACTGAACCAGGAAAAAATAGAAAATATGAACAGACCAATCACAAGCACTGAAATTGAAACTGTGATTAAAAATCTTCCAACAAACAAAAGCCCAGGACCAGATGGCTTCACAGGTGAATTCTATCAAACATTTAGAGAAGAGCTAACACCTATCCTTCTCAAACTCTTCCAAAATATGGCAGAGGGAGGAACACTCCCAAACTCATTCTATGAGGCCACCATCACCCTGATACCAAAACCAGACAAAGATGTCACAAAGAAAGAAAACTACAGACCAATATCACTGATGATATAGATGCAAAAATCCTCAACAAAATACTAGCAAACAGAATCCAACAGCACATTAAAAGTATAATACACCATGATCTAGTGGGGTTTATCCCAGAAATGCAAGGATTCTTCAATATAAGCAAATCAGGGCTTCCCTGGTGGCGCAGTGGTTGAGAGTCTGCCTGTCAATGCAGGGGACACGGGTTCGTGCCCCGGTCTGGGAAGATCCCACATGCCACGGAGCGGCTAGGCCCGTAAGCCATGGCAACTGAGCCTGCATGTCCGGAGCCTGGGCTCCACAACGGGAGAGGCCACAACAGTGAGAGGCCCGCATACCGCAAAAAAAAAAAAAAAATATATATATATATATATATATATATACACGCAAATCAATCAATGTGATCCACCATATTAACAAACTGAAGAATAAAAACCTTATGATCATCTCAATAGATGCAGAGAAAGGTTTTGACAAAATTCAACACCCATTTATGATAAAAAAAAAAAAAACCCTCCATAAAGTAGGCACAGAGGGAACTTACCTCAACATAATAAAGGCCATATATGGCAAACCCACAGCCAACATCGTACTCAATGGTGAAAAGCTGAAACCATTTCCACTAAGGTCAGGAACAAGACAAGTTTTCCCACTCTCACCACTATTATTCAACATTTTTTGGAAGTTTTAGCCACAGCAATCATAGAAGAAAAAGAAATAAAATGAATCCAAATTGGAAAAGAATAAGTAAAACTGTCACTGTTTGCAGATGACATGATATGATACATAGAGAATGCTAAAGATGCTACCAGAAAACTACTAGAGCTAATCAATGAATCTGGTAAAGTAACAAAATTAATGCACAGAAATATCTTGCATTCCTATACACTAATGATGAAAAATCTGAAAGAGAAATTACGGAAACACTTCCATTTACCATTGCAACAAAAAGAATAAAATACCTAGGAATAAACTTACCTAAGGAGACAAAAGACCTATATGCAGAAAACTATAAGACATTGACTAAAGAAATTAAAGAGGATACAAATAGATGGGCAGATATACCATGTTCTTGGATTGGAAGAATCAACATTGTGAAAATGACTCTACTACCCTAAGCAATCTACAGATTCAATGCAATCCCCATCAAACTACCAATGGCATTTTTCACAGAACTAGAACAAAAAAATTCACAATTTGTGTGGAAACACATAAGACCCTGAATAGCCAAAGCAATCTTGAGAAAGAAAAACGGAGCTGGAGGAATCAGGCTCCCTAACTTCAGACTATACTACAAAGCTACAGTAATCACGACAGTATGGTACTGGCACAAAAACAGAAATATAGATCAATGGAACAGAATAGAAAGCCCAGAGATAAACCCACACACATATGGTCACCTTATTTTTGATAAAGGAGGCAAGAATATACAATGGAGAAAAGACAGCCTCTTCAATAAGTGGTGCTGGCAAATCTGGACAGCTACATGTAAAAGAATGAAATTAGAACACTCCCTAACACCATACACAAAAATAAACTCAAAACGGATTAAAGACCTAAATGTAAGGCCAGACACTATCAAACTCTTACAGGAAAACATAGGCAGAACACTCTATGACATAAATCACAGCAAGATCCTTTTTGACCCACCTCCTAGAGAAATGGAAATAAAACAAAAATAAACAAATGGGACCTAATAAAACTTAAAAGCTTTTGCACAGCAAAGGAAACCGTAAACAAGACCAAAAGACAACCTTCAGAATGGGAGAAAATATTTGCAAATGAAGCGACTGACAAAGGATTAATCTCCAAAATTTTCAAGCAGCTCATGCAGCTCAATATCAAAAAAACAAAGAACCCAATCCAAAAATGGGCAGAAGACCTAAACAGACATTTCTCCACAGAAGATATACAGATTGCCAACAAACACATGAAAGAATGCTCAACATCATCAATCATTAGAGAAATGCAAATCAAAACTACTATGAGATATCATCTCACACCAGTCAGAATGGCCATCATCAAAAAATCTAGAAACAATAAATGCTGGAGAGGGTGTGGAGAAAAGGGAACCCTCTTGCACTGTTGGTGTGAATGTAAATTGATACAGCCACTATGGAGTACAGTATGGAGGTTCCTTAGAAAACTAAAAATAGAACTACCATATGACCCAGCAATCCCACTACTGGGCATATACCCTGAGAAAACCATAATTCAAAAAGAGTCATGTACCACAATGTTCACTGAAGCTCTATTTACAATAGCCAGGATATGGAAGCAACCTAAGTTGCTTCATCTGTCCATCAACAGATGAATGGATAAAGAAGATGTGGCACATATATACAATGGAATATTACTCAGCCATAAAAAGAAACGAAATTGAGTTATTTGTAGTGAGGTGGATGGACCTAGAGTCTGTCATACAGAGTGAAATAAGTCAGAAGGAGAAAACAAATACCGTACACTAATACATATATATGGTATCTAAAAAAAAAAAAAAATGGTCATCAAGAACCTAGGAGCAGGATGGGAATAAAGACCCAGACCTACTAGAGAATGGAATTGAGGACACAGGGAGGGGGAAGGGTAAGCTGGGACAAAGTGAGAGAGTGGCATGGACATATATACACTACCAAATGTAAAACCGATAGCTAATGGGAAGCAGCCACATAGCACAGGGAGATTAGCTCAGTGATTTGTGACCAGCTAGAGGGGTGGGATAGACAGGATGAGAGGGAGGGAGATGTAAGAGGGAGGAGATATAGGGATATATGTATATGTATAGCTGATTCACTTTGTTATAAAGCAAAAACTAATATACCATTTTAAAGCAATTATACTCCAATAAAGATGTTAAAAAAATTTATTTTTATTTTTTTCATCATGGGATTTTAAATTAATTTTAACTTTTTAAAATATTGCATTAAAATATTATTTATCTGGGTTGCTATGTTTTTTGGCGACCCCTTAAATTGTGTGCCTGAAGCAAGTGCCATGCTCCCTTTACCCTAGCTGTCTTAGTCCACTCAGGCTGCTATAGCAGAGCACTATAGGCTGGGTAGCTTTAACAAAAAGCATTTGTTTTTCACTGTTCCAGAGGCTGGGAAGTCCAAGGTCAAGGCATGGGCAGATTTGGTGTCTCATGGGGGCTGCTTCCTGGTTCATAGACTGTCATCTTCTTGCAGTGTCCTCACATGGCAGAAGAGGGGAGGGAGCTCTCGGGCATCTCTTTGACAAGGACACTAATCTCATTCAGGGGGGCTCCACCCTCCTGATACCATCTGGTGGGGGTTAGGCTTCAACATATGGATTTTGAGGGTACAAAACAGTCTATAGCTCTAGTGTTGGCCTGCTACCTCAGATTCATGTTTGAAATTCCCATAATGACTGATGAACTTGTTCTGAGAAGGAAGAAAGAGAGTAGCCCTTAGCATTTGAAGGATATAGCAGAACTATATCAACTTAGGGAAAACTGAAGCCTATAACACTTATCATTAATATAATGGAAAAGTAAAATCCTCCCAGGGTTAAAAAAACCATATATTTGATGTGAATGGGAAGACTCGAACCTTCATTTGTTACATTATAATAGGAACCCCAAGCGCACCTCTCTCAAGGTTATGGACAAAATGAAATTACTGTGCTGTAAAACTGTTGCGAGGGGGTACTTCCCAGTTTGTGTTGGTGGAACCATTGCAGAGCCACAAATGATAGGCTGGGAAAACGCTCCACAGTATTTCTGGGAGGCCGGGCACTGCCGGATTCAATCTGATTTCAGAAATGCATTACAAATCCAAATCTCTGAGATACTGAAGACAAAATGTTTTATAGCAAGCCCTGGCAACAGGAAAAAGTGAGTTTGGAGAAATGTCCAGGAATGAAATGACCTCATTCGCTTCACTGGCTGTTGACCAAATGTCCCCCACATGCTGGGAACTAGGGATATATATAACAAGTCAAATGATGCTTGATAGGTGCCGATGAGGTCACAGATGACAAGGTGGCCTCAGGAATGGAAAAGTGCACAGTGCGCACATCTGTCTTGGGACCGTGTATGGGCGTGTCCTCTGTGTTTCCCTCCACAAATAAACCACTTCCCTTCTGCCCGCAGAAGCAGTTCTCCACTTCAGAAAACTTTGCCTGAGCTTCCGGATCTCTTCCTGCTCTCAAATCTACGACATCCTGAAACTCAAATCCCAAAGCACTTTAAAAATAAGTTCTCTCTAGGGGATTAAGAGGTACAAACTATTAGGTATAAAATAAGCTGCAAGGATACACTGTATAACATGTGGGATATAGCCGATATTGTATAATAACTATAAATGGAGCCTTTGAAATTGTGAATCACTGTATTGTACACCTGTAACTTATATGATAAGTAAATAAATAAATAAATAATGCTGAGTGCCTACCATGTGCTGGGGACCATGATAAGCAGCTAATATGTGCAGATGTATTTACTCCTCACAAGGTCTCTATAGAGACTAATATTATGTCCCTTTTACACTTGAAGAAACTGCAGCACTGAGATGGTTAGTAATAGCCTCAAGGTCACCTAGCTAATGAGTCATCTGCCTGAGATTCAAATCCAGATTATGTGCTACAGAGATGTGAGACTAAACTGAGATAAACAAAACATGGCAGAAGAGTAAATTGAATGTGTGGGGTCTCCTAATTATCTGCTGGAAAGATCAGTCGCTTTACCCATTTATTAGAATATCCTTGCTATTAAATTCAAGGGCATTCAGCTAGAGTTAGGGTCCCTGAAACCTAAGATCTTGAACTGGAAGGGCCATTAGAGGGTCTAGTTCAAACTTCCTCCCCTATATTATGGATGAAGAGTCTGGGGGACCCAGAAGTGGATGGCCTATTATAGTCATAGAGAATCATTAATCTTCTACCCTCCTGAAAAACAAGGATTCAGTAGCCAAGAATGTTGAAAAAAAACCTAAAAAACTGAACAGACTAAGGAAGGAGAATCTGATCATTAAGAAAGAAACCTGCTTACTACCAGGAGCTAAAAGTTTGCAAGAATGATGAATGTCTTCTACTTAACTGAAGCAAAATTGTGCCGTAGATATTTGCATGCAGTTGTGTGTGCATTTCAGGTTAACATTTGCCCTCAAATCTTCCTCCAGTTTCCGTTGACAGCAAAGTAACCTAAATGTACAGGTGAATAATTCTACTTCAAGGTACGTTTTAGGGAGATTATACCTTGCCTGTTAGAAATAAATTTCCTCACCTTGTTTGCTATTACTTAGACATTTCTGTAAATTTAGTACTTTCACACATCTTACAATAATGGGTCTAAGACATTTGTGGCAAAAGAAGATTGCTTTTTCCTTTTCTCCCACAATTTTTTTCCTCGCTAAATTCCGCATGGAGAAAATCACACTCATAAAGTCTGAGTGGTCATTAGAAAATGCATAGGCGATTCTGTTAATGTGTCTGCACACAGGTGCACATTCACCGCAACCTGTGTCAGTTACAAAGGGCAAGAACTTAGCTTCCTTACAACCTATACCTTTGGAAGAAGGCAGACGAATGGTAACTACTGTGCTTTTGCTCAGAATGACCCTTGGCCCCAAAGTCAGGGAAAGAACACTCCACCCAAGTTCCTCTAGAGCAATGGCTCTCAGTAAAGGCAATGCCATCTCCAGGGGGCATTTTGGAAATCCGTGGGAGCATTTTTATTGTCATAGTATCCAGGGGCGCTACTAGCATTTAGTGGGTAGGTCTAGGATGCTAGAAGTTCTCTGAAACACTGGACAGTCCTGACCTAAATAAGAGGTCATTCCATATCCACACGACTTTTGAAAGACCCCAAATGAATATACAGATATAATGTATCTGGGGATAATTTTAATGAGTGTATTTTCCAGGAATGCAGTTATCATGTAAATGAAGGGCAGCGTTTTTCCTTAATTTTGTTAAGGAGGTATGTGTTTTGTTAAGTATTTTACCAAAAGTTAGTTGTTCACCATTTTTGGAAAATCATGTTAAAATGACACCACCACTTGGGGTACTGAGTGGCCCATACAACCCAGCTGAATCAGTCTGCATTTGCAACTGTCACAAAGACTACAATTTTATGTGGCTGTATGAGTACATAGACATGTCCTAGAATGTACACATAGATCTATCTGTCTATCTATCTATCTATCCATCCATCAGCCCTGGACCACCTCTGCGTCCTTTACCTGTGTTGTTCCATAGGTGACAAATCAACTTCCGCGTTCCCGTTTTGGGGGTCTCTTTGTTATAGCAGCATAGAATATACCTTAACTAAAACACTAATCTTCAAACAATATGAATTCGTTGGCATCACTGCAACTTAACTCCTCACCACCACAAAGCCCTCAAATCTTCAGTAAAACTTTTCTGCATCACAAGCGCTTATGTGATTTGGATTTTTTTTGTGAAACTCGAAGGCAAGGCTGCATTTACCATCTGGGTTAGAGGCACCTGTCATGGAAGTAAGACTTCATAGAGCTGTCCATGAGTCCGCCCCCAGCCAGTTCTGATCTCTATTTATGATCACGTTCAAAGCTATTTAGACAAGATTTTGAATGTCTGCAAGGCTTGGAATAAGGATTTGAGTTACACTAGTAGGATGACTCACATGAAGTCGCTGATACCCAATCACACTTAACCTAAAACTCTCACTCACTGGTTTCACTCTGATAAAGAGCAAGGATCTGGCGGTGCCTACCTGGCACTTGGTTTAGAGTAAATTTAAACTTTCCGGTAATAATTAGATCTGCTGGGCCACCGTCATAGGATAAATTCATTGACTGTCCTATTTTCCTTTGTGTACCCAGCACATAACACAAAACCAGGAACACTGACACTCAAGAGATATTTGATTAATTAAACAAGTAATAAAGGACTCCACAAACCCAGAAGGATTCAAGCAGAAGCAAGACAAAAAATCGACTATGAATTTGTAGAACTCATTTAATCACTGAGAAATTGGATGAATATGTATGGAGGGGATTTGGATTATATGACTTTTAAAGTCACTACCTTATACGGGAATCTTTGGTAAATGTCAAAAATTAACTTGCAGAATTCATCATCTAAAAGGCTTCATCTGTAAGCAGAAGGAGATCCTGAAGGTCACCTACAACCCTGTTATTTTAGAATACATAGTTAGGACATGGACTAACCTACAAAACCGTCCAGTTTTGTAATGCAGAGGTTTCCTTCCTCAAGTATTTATTTTGCCTATGTTCTATTTCACAGTGATGGTGAAAAGAAGTACTCATCAATAAACCTAAATATTAACTTGTTTCTATTCCACATGGCTTTCTCAGAACATAATATGAAATTACAGGATAATCTAGGCACCATCAGTAGTAAATGAGGACAGAAATAAGTAGTGGTCAGCCTGCTTCCTTTTCACGTTGGAGGAGACAGAAAATAACGTAGAGAAAATTGAAAAAGGAAAGAGCAAGCCGCGTAGACAGAGCATTTCGGGAAGAATAAAGCAATGGCTTTTTTATAAGAACCTGAGTGGCGTGTCACAGGAACAGTGAGAAGCCCAGTGAGTGGACTGGGATGAAGGACCAGGAATGCGGGAAGTTAAAACAAAAGCCAGAGAGAGAGAAAGCCAGAGGATGGACCGTGAGCCTCTGTGAGGACCTTGGCTTTTTCTCTACGATGGGCAGCCATTGCTTAAGACCTTGAAGATGATTCCACCTACTTCACAGTCAGGAAAGCAAACACATCTCTGAGAGATTAAAGAAAGAACAGGGAAAAGGATGGCGGGAAGTCAGGAAAACGTTGTCTTGACAGCTTAATTGTTGCTTTGCTATTTTCCTCCTTTTGCTTACTTTTACCCAACGAAAATTCAATGCCAAAGTTTTTTGAATGAGTTGAAGCACTTCCTTCTTATTTCTTTATTACAATCAAGTGAATTTACATGTTAAGAGCACAGGGTGTTAAAAATAATAAAGAAAGAATGTGGGGTTTTTAACAGGAAAATGTGGTTCCATTTTTGGACTCATTCATTTGGGTTAACCTTGATTATAGTTCTTTGGGGAGAAGTTAAATATGTTTGAGGTGAAAAAAGGAATGTATACTTGAATAAAACACGTTGGATAAGAGTGGTTCAACAGATTATTATTTCTACCTACGGTCAACGTGGGAAAGTGAAATCTCCACTCTCAGCAATCAATATTTTAACCTTTCAAGGAAATTTTCCTGTGGAAGGGAGTAATTATATATAACCAGATCTAATTATGTTAAGTGGAATGAGATGCGATATCCCTGCCAATTATGCCAGCAAGTTGCTTTTGCCTGGCCTTTCTGAGTGTGTCAGCAAGAATTCCTCCAGCAGCGAAGATATCTGTTCAAGGCCATTTCTCAGATAAAAGGAAGATATAATAATCTTTTAAGTTGAAGACAAATAGGACAAAGAATCCTTAAATCTTAAAAGGCAGGGAAATTACCCTCATAATTTCACATCCAAATTCCCGTGCTAGGAGTACCTTCTTGAAATTCATGTATCGGGAGACACTCTACCTAATGCAACAGCAACTAGAATAAGAATTTGAATTGCTCTGATTTCTCAAAAACTAGGTTCACTTTTCTTTTTTTTTTTACAAATTCATGGGAGGAGCAGGAATTGATCCTATCTTTTGGAGTTAGACTTCATCAGCAAGTAAAATGATAATGAAGTTTGCCTTCAATTGTATTATTTTGGAATTCTAAGATTATTTTAAATTAAAGATTATTGAACTAAGATCCCAGTAAATTGGAGATGACCTAGATGGATACCTCAAAGAGCCAGAAAAAATAGACGACCACGTGGAGAGACCACTCTGAAATGAACAAATTCAGCATCAGGGGGTCCCAGACAGAGTCTGAGGGCTCACTCAACAGTGGGAGAGGTAAGACACCCAACACATGTTTAAGAAGCAACTCTAATGGACCCAGTACTGCTCTTAGCCTTGGTTATTACACAATGGGGGTTCAGGCTGAGGCTGGCGGTGAGGCCCCTGGGCCTGCCCTTGTGGCATTTACATGTTCTATCCCTTTTTCTCTAAGACCTCATGGTTCTGTATTTATAATAAGAAGCCTAGTCAAAAGCGTTCTATAATAAAATATAACTAAGTAATAAACTTAAAAAGGGAATAACTATTAATATTATTATTGAGAATCAGTATTAATTGTAATAGATGGGTTGCCAGAGGTCGAATCCTATACGAAATAGGCAATACTTCATTTAATTCTTAAACCAATCCATTTACAGAGAGGAAACATAGGATTAGAGAGATTAAACATATGATCTATTCCCAAAGTAAGCGGGAGGCTGTAAGGCAGCAGGAGGGGTAAGAAGTAACAAAGATGAGATCCTGTTCTGGGGACCCTAAAACCTGTGGTTTTTTTTTTTTTTTTTTTAAGATAAATTCATTCATTTATTTATTTATTTATTTTGTGGTTCGCAGGCCTCTCACTGTTGTGGCCTCTCCCGTTGCGGAGCACAGGCTCCGGACGTGCAGGCTCAGCGGCCATGGCTCGCGAGCCCAGCCGCTCCGCGGCATGTGGGATCCTCCCGGACCAGGGCACGAACCCACGTCCCCTGATCGGCAGGCGGACTCTCAACCACTGCACCACCAGGGAAGCCCAAACCTGTGGTTTTAACTGCAGTGTTGCTCCTCAGACACATATGTGTATGTCAGTATGCATGGCTAAACACACAGCTTAGTGGAGTTCATGCAACACACAGAGCTTTATCCACCAAAACTGAAGATGCCCCCAGCTTCTAATTAGTCTAAGATAAATGGCAGCTAGGAAATTTGGTTCAATTTTTACAATGTTATATATCAGAAAGGGATGAACCCTTTGGATTTTCTACCATATGCCAGATGTCTAGATACATTATCACTTAAGTTAATTACTGCAGCAGACCAGGTTCATCGTAAGCCACATTTAGTCATAAGGAAGCTGAGTCCTAGGAGGTTACGGAAAGTCCAGGATGACATGGCCCAAGAGTAGCAGATTCCAGGGCTCTCTGGCTCTGAACGTGGTGTGCACTTTTTACTGCATCAGCCTGGAAACGACATAACAAGATCATTAGAAAAGTTGGGTTTGTGTTTTGGCTCTGCTGCCATTTATTAGCCGTGTGATCTTGAACAAGTCCTGAAACTTCCCTCAACTTCAGTTTCTTCATCTATAAAAGAGGAATAATAATAATAACAACTACATGTCAAATTCTCATAAGATTTAAATATGTTATCATATATAAAGCAGTGAAGTGTCTGGCAATACAGACATTCAATAAATGCTAGTTATTATTATTACGATTAATCTTAATAACACTTGTGGATAATATCTTCTATTAGACTCTCGAAATGGAAGTTGTAGAAACAGTGGGAGAGGAGAAATTTGGGAGGAATTGGCAAGGATATTCCCTAGAAAATGAAGCAAAAATTGCAAGCTAAGCAAATAGCTAAAACAAATTTGAGAGCGATAAGGGAGAATTTTATAAATGAACCTGCACTACGTTTTTTTTCTTTCTTTCCCTTTATTCTTACTCACTCCTTCAACCAATATTATTGAGCGCTCACTATCTGCTAGACCCTTTTCTGGATATCGAAGATTCAGGGTGAAAACACAGATAAGATTTCATCCCGGAAGGAACTTACATTCTAGAGGAGAACATCAATAAGAAAGTAAATAAATTAACAAGATAGTTTCGGTTTGTGATAGGGCTATGGAAGAGATAAAAAGAATGCAGTAGAGGAAGTCTGTGCGGAAAATGACTATTTGGACAGATTCAGGGAAGAAAACGCCTCATAGGGGAGATGAGATTTGAGAAAGACAAGGAGTTTGACATGTGACAATCTGGGGACAGAACAAGAGAAGTAGAAGAAGGAACAGCAAGTGGACCGGCCAGGGGAGGTAAGGATCTTAGGATATTTGAGAAAAGGTCACAGTGGTGATCAGGGACTAGAACTCACAGAGCTGAATAGATAGAATGACTGCCTTAGGTCAGGGGTGTGGAGAAACAGACCCTGAGCAGGAGATTTGCTTGCAGGAAGTCCCTGAGGGCAACACCCATGGGAGCAGCGTAGGAAGCAGCACTGAGCAGAGAGAGAAGCTGAGCTACAATGTGGCTGCAACAAAGGCCTCAGCCAACCCCCCAAGCTGCACCGATCCCGGATGTCCCAGCCGACTTGGGGTACTTTTGGTCAATGAAGTTAGACCTTTATGCCTGCCCCCCTCCTTCACTGGCCAGCTACCCCAAGAAAGAGGAGGGTCATGAACTTGTGCAAAGTGATTCTCTTCAACTGAAGGTAATTTCCAGATAAGACATCACTGAGAGCCGGGGGCCCCCAACACTCCTAGCCGCTGAAGAAATGAGCACCTCAATCCTGGAAGAGGGATCTGAGTGACATGACAGCATCCACCACAATGACCACACAATTTATCACTCAAACTGGGATTGTTCTGAAAGCGAAAGGGGTTCTTATTCATAATTGAGCAGGGGAAGTAGTCATTTCTCAGGGGTGTCCCAGATAAACAGAGATACAATCATAGGCTGGAGTACTGAGGCTGGATTGTTTTCTCCGTGCTATCAGAGGCAAGTTACTCAACATGTATGTGCCTACTAGGCCTCGGAACACACTGAGAAGCCCCAGATCTATTCCCTCAGAAGATCTAGCCACAGATCTCTCAAAAAGAAAAGAATTTCACACAGGATTGGGCATTGTTGCCGCTGCCACCTCTAACTTTCTTTGGCTGAGTTTGTGCCAGGGTTCTCCTGGGCACCACTGCTTCGACGGCCTCCGATTGCCTTGACGCCTCTCGTATTGAATATCAATACCGCAGTGGATTTCACAACCACTAAACTGATTTAAAGACGAAGTGGAAACAGTTCGATATCAGCAGAGATGTTAAAATTACATATTCCGAGGCTCTGTGCCTTAAGAGAAAAGTGAATAAAGTCTTCAAATTCCCAGGAGAAGACGAAGGGCAAAGGGGAAAGGAGTGGGAGAGAAAGATTACGGGCCCTGTGGGCCCAGGGCGAGCAATTTCCCCAGTGCTGGGAATCAACACCACAGGCAGTGTTTACTCACAAGCTAAAGTGGATTTGAAAACAGGATTATCACCCTCTCCCAGATGCTGGCTGGTGGTGTGGATAAGTAGGTTCACAGATGGTAGCTAACAACCTATGAGGATGGAGATGGAGAATGGTGCCCCCATGCGAGGGGGCTCTCAAGCGTGGGTCCACAGACCTCAGAAGGAGTGCAGAGATAGAATTCAGGGAACCTGTAAACGCTGATGCAAAACAAACCCATACCTTTATTTTTGTTATCTCCGATTTCAATTTATTATTCCTTGCACTTAGGAATGTGGGCAACAGACCACAGTAGAATAAAGGCACCTATGACTCTGCCTTTGGAATGGAGATCACTGCTGTGGTAGCATCATAACACAGTTCTTGCAGATACCTCAACATAGCTTTTACTCTCATCACTATTTTTCAATTATAATAGTTATTAGACCGACTACTAGGTCTTGTTTTTCAGTGTGTTCATTAAATATGTCAGCATATTATAAATGTGATGGCTTAAATATTTTGATAATTATGTCTTAATATGATTGATTTTTGTTTGTAACCCTCTGTATTTATGATATGCACTTAAAAACCTTACTCTGAGAGGGTATTCTTTTTCTTTTTTTCTTTTTTTTTTTTTTGCGGTACACGGGTCTCTCACTGTTGTGGCCTCTCCAGTTGCGGAGCACAGGCTCTGGACGTGCAGGCTCAGTGGCCATGGCTCACGGGCCCAGCCACTCCACAGCATGTGGGATCTTCCCGGACCGGGGCACGAACCCATGTCCCCTGCATCGGCAGGCGGACTCTCAACCACTGCGCCACCAGGGAAGCCCTGAGAGGGTATTCTTCGATTTCACCAGTCTACCAAGGGGTCCATGGGAACATATTGGTAAGAGCCCGGCCCTATATGCCTATGGTAGGGGATATGGCCCTACATCTTCACTTAGTATCAGGCACAGTTTTCAGTCCACAACCTAGGTGGACAAGAATTATTACATTTCTTTGTTTTCTTTGAATCAAATGTTGATGTTGGCTACAGTCTAAATCTGCAGAAGGAGTTTTGTATTCCCCTCTCCTAGGAGGTCCCCTAATATAATGGAGATGGGGTACAGGGAGATGCCATAGCTGGTGATACAGTTCTACTCACACAGACTCATTTCAAACAGCCTCAATTTCAAAAGGTGTGGTGGGTGTGGAGGGTGGTAATGATGGGGAAGTTAAATGGTGAATAATGAGACAGTTCTCTGGGTCTCTTATATTCTGAAGTCTAGAGAAATGGACTGACTTCTGACTAACTTAGGAAAATAACAAGAAACGTCCCTTAAAATGCAGGAAGTTGTTTTATCCTAGAAGGAACTGGCCACCCCTTCTTGGTGTTACCTCTGGGTGTTACCCAAGGCCTCTCATCAGTAAGGCAGGTGTCGCCAGGGGTTATACAGAACCATTTTCAAACGTACACTCTTGCAATCATGTACCACAATGTTCATTGCAGCTCTATTGACAATAGCCAGGACATGGAAGCAACCTAGGTGTCCATCGACAGATGAATGGATAAAGAAGATGTGGCACATATATACAATGGAATATTACTCAGCCATAAAAAGAAACGAAATTGAGTTATTTGTAGTGAGGTGGATGGACCTAGAGTCTGTCATACAGAGTGAAGTAAGTCAGAAAGAGAAAAACAAATACCATATGCTAACACATATATATGGAATCTAAAAAAAAAAATGGTCATGAAGAACCTAAGGGCAGGACAGAAATCAAGATGCAGACGTAGAGAATGGACTTGAGAACACGGGGAGGGGGAAGGGTAAGCTGGGATGAAGTGAGAGAGTCGCATGGACATATATACACTACCAAATGTAAAATAGATAGCTAGTGGGAAGCAGCCGCATGGCACAGGGAGATCAGCTCGGTGCTTTGCGACCACCGAGAGGGGTGGGATAGGGAGGGTGGGAGGGAGGGAGGGAGATGCAAGAGGGAGGAGATATGGGAATATATGTATATGTATAGCTGATTCACTTTGTTATACAGCAGAAACTAACACACCATTGTAAAGCAGTTATACTCCAATAAAGATGTTAAAAAAAAATCAAATGTACATTCTTTCAACCAAGATGACTCAAATACTTCAGCCATTTAAAATTCTTCTCACCCACTTCAAGGAACAAAGTCTACTTCCTCTGTTACTATGACATCATCTCTAAAAACACCTCACTCTTTCAGAATCAATTTAACTCACTGCTCCTAAATATTCAAGTTATGTCAGTAAACAGCCCAAACATCCCTTTGAAACAATTTTAGTTATGACCATATGGCATGCTAATGGCCTTTTGAAGCCAAGCACCTGTGGTAAGTTATAATGAAATTCCCTTTCAGGGACTGAAGGTTGTCTGGTACTGTCCCCTGGAAATCAACTTAGATGTGATCTTCCTGTTTCAGGGACATGAAAATGTCCTGGACCATTTGCAGTGCTAAAGTATCATCCTGGTTTATCCTGGTGCCCTGGTATAGTGTCCCCTTTCATCTTCAAACGTGTCCTCGTTTGGATGACGAATTTCATGATGTTCCTGGTCATCAGTCAATACAGCTATGGCTTGATGTCCCCCTCCCCATCTGCCTGGGCCTCCCAAGTATAAGGGCTTTGGTTATCCAGTTTTCCACCCTCCTACCCCAGGAAAGCCATCTCCCCACCTCCCCAGAGGTCTCGATGCCTCACACAGGACTCCGCCACCAAGTTCTAAAGGGCTCTGCTTTCCTGGCTGCACTGCAGAATTCCTTCTTACCCTTCTCTACTCTTCCTGGCCTCCAAGTATATCCTCTTCCAAGGGTTACTGTTTTAATATTAATACATGGAAGAAAGAAAAAAATGGCAGATAGCTGTTGGTTTTGATACTGTGAAACATAAGCTTCCACTGAGGCAAAGGGGCACAAAAAGACCTCTGTATGGAAAAAATAAAGACCTTGGAATGCGTAAAAGAGATTACTAGATGTCCTTTCACTGAAATGCTGGAGGTCCTCCAGGGATTATTTTGTCTTATGGGAGTGTGTGCCTTTTTTTTTTTTTTTTGACTAGGTTATTTTATAACTCTGTAGAAATAGAAGCTAACGTATAGAAAACTGATGGTAATGCAAACATTACTTGTTCATACACTTGCAAACACAGAGAAGAGGAAAATCCCCCTCCCCACTGTAGAAGAATCCAGTTTTCACCTATCTGTAAATTTGTTTCAGCATTCCTAATCTATAAAAGTATCGTACCTTGGATTCTCCTTTGAAGCAGCTGTAAAACCTTATCAGTGCTCTCAGTAATGAGTTAAGTAAAATCTCTGGCAGGTGTTCATTTTACATCTATATGGAAGTCATGATTTTACCTTTTTTTGAAAATTATCCTTTATCACCTGGTTGCCTGCTTGAAACAAATCAGCAGAAAGAAGAATAAAGGGAGGAGAGACACAAGTTAATAGCTCAGTAAAGGACTTCCCTGGTGGCACAGTGGTTAAGAATCCACCTGCCAATGCAAGGGACACGGGTTCAAGCCCTGGTCTGGGAAGATGCCACATGCCACAGAGCAACTAAGCCCATGCGCCACAAGTACTGAGCCTGTGCTCTAGAGCCCGCGAGCCACAACTACTGAGCCCACGTGCCATAACTACTGAAGCTCGCATGCCTAGAGCCCGTGCTCCGCAACAAGAGAAGCCACTGCAATGAGAAGCTCATGCACCGCAACGAAGTGTAGCCCCCGCTCGCCACAACTAGAGAAAGCCCATGCACAGCAATGAAGACCCAATGCAGCCAAAAATAAATAAATAAATTTTTAAAAATAGCTCAATAAAATATCTTGTCACACCTGCTTCTTTCCTCGTTCCAGTCACACGTACAGTTTAGGAATGACTGTGATATCTGTGTGATATGGCTTTGAACTTGAGACTTGGAATTCTATTTACTTCTAGATTTTCCTTACTAGTCTTGAGGCTAATTCTTGTACTTTAAACTCTGAACATAGCTCTCAGCAAGTCTAAAGATTCTTCCCTTGGTGGTCTACATTAGCATCATCCCCAGAGAGTAATTGTGAAGACCCTTTGTGTTCTTTTTGCATAAAAATGACAGGACTGAATAGAATTTGCATATACATTCATCTGCCAGGGCTTGAACTAAAATATTACCCTTCAAAATCCCAATTCAACCAATTTTGAGTGGCTGTCCAAAATCTGCTCCTGAGCCTGTCAGTACTCTTCTCAAATAACGTTCAAGTCCCCCCTCCTCCCCCAGTGCCCAAACAATAGGTTCCAAAGCACTTATGTTGAAGTATTCAAAGTCCTTTGGCATCTGGCTTACTCCATCCTATGACCCAGCACTGCCCTTGGTACACATAACTTATACAAAAGACCTATCATTTCCAAACTTAACAGGTGACTTTTGTGTCCCCTCCACCATGCTGTGCCCTCCACCGTGTGACTCCTTTTCTCTGCCTTATGAACTTTTGCTCACTCCACAAATTGAGCTCTGATTCACCTGGCTGACCATCTCTGTCACCCTCTCCCACCCAGAAACATTTAATGAACCTCTCATCTGTAATCTTATAACACTTCAGCCACATCGGGACATAGTTAGGATTGGCTACCACATTTTCAGGACCCCGTGCAAAACAAAACTATGGGGCCCCTTGTTCAAAATCATTAAGACTTTTAAGATGGCAAGAGCAGGACCTTAGGAGTTCTGACCTTAACTTCCGCTCTCTGGGACACTGCCAAATTTTGGGAGATGGTATTCTTTCTGACCAGGGTAAGCAGTTAATTCAGTTTTTTTTTTTTTTATCAATAGGTTGTACTGGTGATATTTGTGGAGCCAGCCACTGACAAGCTGCCACCTCCTTTGGAAACCTCTCTGGATTAGTCTCAAGGGTAAGAAATCACTTTAAAAAGATCCCAGAGTTTTTCATTAGGTCCCACCGATATCAGGCATCAGTCTTCCTCAAAGCTGAGTTAATGGTGAGCATATCTGAACCTGACTGAGGCACCCTGAGGGCAGAAGGCCTACTGGTATATCACAGGTCTGCCCCCTTCTCAGTACACCTGATCCATAATGGGTACTCAATTCATGAGTGTGAAAGGATGATTAAGAAGGAATGAAGAGAAATAATATGGCATGGTACTAAAGACCTACAGGGGAAAAAAATGTGCCTCAGTGGAAAACAATGTAATGTCTAAAGCAAACCCATAGAGGTTACATGATTCTATGAGAATTCTTTACAACTCTGTAAATTGGAGAGGACTGCTAGCAATGCAAAATAACTTTTTTTTTTTTTTTTTGCGGTACGCGGGCCTCTCACTGTTGTGGCCGCTCCCGTTGCGGAGCACAGGCTCGGGACGCGCAGGCTCAGCGGCCATGGCTCATGGGCCTAGCCGCTCCGCGGCATGAGGGATCTTCCCGGACCGGGGCACGAACCCGTGTCCCCTGCATCGGCAGGCGGACTCTCAGCCACTGCGCCACCAGGGAAGCCCCAAAATAACTCTTAAGTACAGACACGCAAATCCTGTTCAGTAAAGATCCAACTGACCTTCCACGCCCACTGCAGAAAAGGCTAGTGTTACCCCCATTTGCATCCTCATTTTAAGATCTATAAATGTCTGGTATTTCTAGTTTGCTTTGAATCAGTTATACCATACGCCCGGCTCCCTCATTTAATTACTGAGCTCAATAAAATTTTCAACACGCATACCTTTTTATATCTGTATGAACATCATGATTTTACCTTTTTAAAATTATCCTTTAAGACGGAACCTTAAAACAATGAACTCATAGAAACAGAGAACAGATTGGTAGCTGTCAGAGGTAGAGTTGGGGGGTGAGGGAAACAGATAAAGGTGGTCAAAAGGCACAGACTTCCAGCCATAAAATAAATAAGTTCTGGGGATGCAATGGACAGCATGGTGTTATAGTTAACAATACTGTATCGTATATTTAAAAGTTGCTAAGAGAGCAGATCTTTAAAGTTCTCATCACAAGAAAAAATAATTGGTAAGTATGGGAGGTGATGGATGTTCACTAAACTTACTGTGGTGACCATTTCACAATATATACATATAGCAGATCATTACGTTCTGTACCTTAAACTTATACAGTGTTACATGTCAATTATATCTCAATAAAAATAGGAAAAAATAAATAAAAGCATCCTTCGACAAGGTCTAATTCTGTTATAACAAATACTATTGGGATTCAAAATGGAAGGAAAGAAGGGAGGGAGGGAGGGAAGAAGGGAGATTAACACAGCCTCTTAATGTTCCCCTCAGCTTGACTAGACTCTAGAGGGGCTTCTTTTTGACCACAGTGGCCCTCTTAACCCCCCAAACCTCCCCTTCCTTAGAGCATTTACTTCAGAAAACCTGGCAATTGTAAAACCTTTCTCTGCCCCTTTGAGATGTCAATCTTCTCCCAGCCTCTTGCTGGTTTATGGCCCAGGACCGCCTTTCCCAAGGACCTGGGGGGCATCCCTTTGAAGTGTAATCATCAAGAAAGGTAGGCTGGGTGGGATAAGCCAGTCAGAGAAGGAAGGATAAATACTGCGTAATTCCACGTATAGGTGGTATCTAGGATGGTCAAACTCATGGAAACACACAAGAGAGTGGAGGTTGCCGGGGCTCGTGGGAGCCTGCCGGTCGACGGGTGTAATGTTTCAGTTACATAACACAGGTAAGTTCTAGACACCTGTTGTACAACGCTGAGCCTAGAGTTAAAAATACCGTGCTGCGCACTTACAATTTTGTTAAGAAAGCTCAAATTAAGTGTTCTTACTAGAACTTTTTTAAAAAAAGAGAAAACAGAAAGAAGAAAGAAAAAAAAAAAAAAAAGATAGGGCCCCGATCTCCCAGCCTCTGTAGGAGGGTTGGAGCCCAACTTAGATAAGGACCAACTAGCAAATACAGATGACCAAACTCACCCCAGCACTCTCCGACTTTTGTTTTTGAATGGCATTGAGTTCAATCTCTCTCCCCTAACAGGACAGTCTTGAATAAAGTCTTCCTTGCCTGTTTAACTCAGTCCAGTATACTCTCTCTTTGATAACGGAGGGAAGAAGGCAATTGAAAAAACTTTGTTAAATCTTCAGCAACAAAATCCCAACACCATGTTTCAAACGACAACAATGCATTACAGTGCAGTGATTAATTTGAAACTGGGGACCAGATCTTCAGGTCTGTGTAGGATCTGTGCTTCTGGAAGTCTCACCCATGTTTGAGTCTGTGCTCCACAGAACAGACTGAGCAGAAACATCAACGGGTTAAGAGCCGTTCTCAATTTGCGTTCTCAATTTGCAAGTGTATTTTATTCCAAAGAAATCCCCCAAGCCAGATTGTTTGTGGCCTTCGCTAACAGATATGCCAAGGGCCATACAACAGCTTTTCTTTGCCTCTGTGGTCTCTATGCCCAGAGGCAGGCAGAGGATGAAACATCCTGGGTGTCACTGACGGTCACAGATCTGCTTTGACAGGGAGCCCGTCTCAGGATTTGTATGCTGGCCACGTGTGGGGCCTAAGTGCACATTGGAAACGTGGCAGTGACTGCAAGCAGCTCGGTAAAGTATTTATTCAATATTAGCTTGCAACGGAGTCCTTCTGTTAAGTAATAGGATAGGAAATTCAACTGAGTTAAACTTCTTTTTTCGAAGAAAATGATCTTTGGGAGAAAAATAAGATATTTTTATTTGGGTAGAAGATTTATTTATTCATTTATCCAATAATGTATTGAGAGACTTATACGGCTAGGTGCCAGGATTCAATATTTTTCTTAAATGATGCTGATTTACAGTGTAGCACAAAAGACAGCTATTAATAAAAACTGTCACATGAATAAATGTTTAAATACAAGCTGATGTAAGGCACTGCGAGAAGACAATTTGTCTCTGATACACACAGCAAAAGAGTTTGACCTCTGCCTCCGGCTTCCCCGAGAAAGTGAGTTTTAGGTGAAGATCAGAAGAATGACTACAGGTGCACTAGGTGAAGGCACAAGAGGTGGGGACGATGCTGGGGGATGGGGCGTGCATATTGAAAAGTAAAACTGTTGAACTTAGGGCTTCCCTGGTGGCGCAGTGGTTGAGAGTCCGCCTGCCGATGCAGGGGACACGGGTTCGTGCCCCGGTCCGGGAGGATCCCACATGCCGCGGAGCAGCTGGGTCCGTGAGCCATGGCCGCTGAGCCTGCGCGTCCCGAGCCTGTGCTCCACAACGGGAGAGGCCACGACAGTGAGAGGCCCGCGTACCGCAATAAAAGCAAACAAAAAAATACTGTTGAACTGCCAGACCCAGCAATGACTTACAGATCAGATTAAGGATTTTGATCTTTGGCCTAAGATAGGAAATCATGGAGGAGTTTCCAAAGGCTGTCTTTTGAACCTCTTACTCCCCTACCCCTATTTTGCCCTATTAGGTATAAAAAAGCTGTAAGAATATGTTGTACAACACAGGGAATATAGCCACTATTTTATAATAACTATAAATGGAGTATAACCTTTAAAAATGGTGAATCTATACTGTACACCTGCAACTTACATAACATTGTACAGAAATCTTTAATTAAAAAAGTAGTTTGCCAAAAAAGACTCTTTTTTTAAAAAATTGAAGTGTAGTTGATTTACAGTGTTTCAGGGGTACAGCAAAGTGATTCAGTTATATATATATAATACACACATATATATAATCTATTCTTCTTCAGATTCTTATCCATTATAGGTTATTACAAGATATTGAATATATTAGTTCCCTGTGCTATACAGTAGGTCCTTGTTGTTTCTCCATTTTATATATAGTAGTGAAAAAGGCTGTCTTTTGTAAAGATCATTTTGGCTGCAGTTTGGAGACAGGTTCCAGAGTGAGTGCAGGGAGCAGGGTTCCGGAGCACGCTGCATGGCATTGAGGTTAACTGGAAGTTAATGACCTGGTCGGGTGAGAGATGCTGGCAGTTCAGACAGAGTAGGACGCACGCATCTGCAGAGAACTGAAGAGATCTGAGTGATACAGGGGAGATTTAAACTAGTCCCTATTAAACGAGGAGATCAAAGCAGATCGGAGCCCCTTCGAGCAACTGCACTGGTGATTAAAATGCACAACCACTGTAATTTTGTTACTGTGGGCATGTTGCTAACAATCTTATCGGCCACCTTTAGGAAGTGATGACTAAACTCCTTCTCCAGAATTGTAAAGTCATTCTTTAACTAAGACCAGAAAAGGCAGTTGTTGTCCATGATTATTCATCTCAGAATTTTCAATAAAACCATGTAAACAAGGCCCTTTTGCCCTGGGTCCGGGGCTAGATTCAGACTGGGCTTTACTCTGCAGAATTTCCACTGTGAAGGTACTAAAGTCAAGCTATTTGCTCTTGTAGCAGGAGGTATGGGTTTCTTCGTTATCTGCTACAAGACAGGTTAAAGCTCTACATTCTGTTTGTCAAGGGTAGAAATGGCTCTAGTTCTGGAATCTTGTACCTTAATCCATGCATAATAAATTTTTATAAAGTTGACTAAGGGTTAGGACATTTTTCAGGAAAAAAGAAAAGCTGTTTAATTAAACATCATAAAGAGAAGTTGAGAACTCTCTACTATAAGTGGCAGTTAGGTGCCACGTGGTTTTTTTAATCTAGGTTGAACTAAATTCTAAAGCCAGTGGGTTTTAAACATTAGCATGGGAGTCCTTTTCCAGAGATCCTGAGTCCAGATCTGAGATGGGAATCTGGAGCCTTTTAAAACCCTCAGCTGAATTCAAGGAAATACAAGATGGTTCAAATAGGTCCAGTGACTCTATATGAAATGTTGATAGAATACTTAGGATCATACAGAGCCTCTCTGAAAACTGCATCAGCCAGAGCAGGTGTACACGTTTGTTTGTTTCACTGTAATTCATCCTTTCTAGAGATGGAGTGTTTTCTGAGCACTCTGACTTGCCTCCTTTGAGATTCTCCACACTGTTATGTACACTCCACTGACTTAACATATTCTCCTCCATAAACTTCAACCAATTGTGGATACATTTCTGCATAGAAACATTTTTTACTTTAAATATAACCAACACTTCCTGCAGGGACTATGGTTTAGGAAAAGAGATGTTTTTAACTAAGAGAATTTCACAACAGCAGCTAAATTAGTGTGTAGTAATCCCCACTTAACCTGTGGTCGACAGGAACATGCTGGGTCCTGCCTACACCCCAAAACAATGGTAACAAGGTTTTCTCGAGTTAAAATGGGGGAACCCACAAAATTGATAATATTAACCATCTATAAGCATAAACTACCAGTTAGTTAGAAAATAACAGTTAATGGATGGTAATCTAGTTGGACTTCTTAGAAATAATCTTTATGTCCTAAATGAAAGAAGATAATATAGAGCAGAGGTTAAAAACACGGTCCACACCCAAGCCACTGGTTGTGTGACTGGGTACTGGATAATTTCTTTAAGCTTCACATCTTTTATTGGTAAAATATGAAATTAGAAAATTATATCTGACAAAATATCTGTGAAGATTAAATGAGATATTGATTACAATATCCTTAGACATTGCAAATTTCATTTGATTGTTTGGTATTTTTATTGTTTTGTATTGTTTTGACTTAAAGGTTAATAATATTAAAAAATCAATATCTTTCCTATATACTCTTTTTAATCAATTAAATTTTGTTATAGAGATTATATTTGCATATCAAATGTCTAGGAATAAACATAATAAAAAATCCAAGGCTATCTAAGAAGAAACCACAAGGCTTTACTGAAGAAAGCTTAAGATGAAAGAAATTCAATATTGCAAATCTATGCATTCTTTCAAAATTAATAATTAATTTTACCAATATTAATTTAATAAGATTCCCATAAAGCCCCCACGGTATTTTTATAGAACTGGAGAGATTAATTCTAAAGTTCATCCGAAAGAGGAATTACAAGAGAAGCAGCAAAATTATTTTGATAAAGGAGAAGAACTTAACTTACTAGAATCAGCATATATTATGTAAAAGCCCCAGTATTCTAACAGTGTGATAACTGGTGCAGAAAAAAATATATACAAATATTTTAATTTAAGCTAGTTTAAAAAGAGTTTCTCATTTGCACCTAAAACAAAACAAAAGAGACTAATACAGCGTTGATAAATATTTAGGCCCCCAATTTTGATGTCATGAAACTATCCTACAGAAACATGCCTGCTGATGCATTGAAATATCTACAAAGATATTCCTTATGCCATTATTTGTCATTGTAAAAACTGGACAAATCTAAGTGTCTACAAATAAGCTACATCTGAGCCCAAATATGTCCTGTCTAACTGGTATCACTCTATGTATATGAAATCTCTTTCCAAACTTTTAACACCTGACGAAGTTTAACACTAGCAAATTCTTGTGATGATGATGCTGCATATTTATTGAGTGCTTACTAACTATGTGCTAGGTACTTTGCTTATTTTTCACTATCTATTGTGTATCACAAAAATCCCATGAGGTAGACCTGGATGGTCTCAATATTCTTCCTAGTTTATGGATGAAGAAACCAACATTCAGACAGATTAAGCAACTTGCTGAGGGTCATGTAGCCAGTACTCGTGAGAAAGTCAGCCTAACATCAAAGCAACACTCTGCACTGCCTCTTGAGAAAAAGAAAAATATTCTATTATAAAAAGCACTAATTAAACTTCTTAACTTAGATCTTGAATAACCCTCATACATCAGAGCTGGATGTTTTATTAAAACCTGCTGAGTTCTGACCTCTAGAGATGATTTTGTTTCCTATGGTCTGTGGTCACCATTTCTATGGAATCCTGCTAAGGAAATACTCATCCATTTTTCTTGAAATGCACATGTTATCTATAGAAGATGTTTAATATTTATACTGTGCTATCTTGTATTATTAGTGATTCCTCCATGTATATACTGTATTTATATTCATATTTGAACCATGCACCTTATATATATTTCATTGTAGTTCCTACAACCAAGAACATGAGGAAAACACTCAAACATATATGATAATAGCGATAATAACGATGATGTCAAACATAGTTGACATTTTATTTCATTTTAGTTCCTATCATTCTAGAGGCAGATTCAGAACAAAGTTAAGACTATGAAAAAAATAAGTAAACATGAAGAACATTCTCAGGTCTTTTTTTGCCTTAAAATTTCATTCACTCTACTTGTAACATGATTATCCCACGTGTGAAGCATCTAGTTTTAGTTTTCCCCATCCCGCTCTTCCATCTCTTGGAGAGACAAAAGTGGACGTGTATTAGTTTCTTATTTCAATTACAGTTTATTACAAAGCATGTCGCTATTGCTGCCAAACCAAGAAACTCGTTTTTCCCTGATTCTCATGTGCTGATTTGAAATGTCTTTGGCACATTTTGTTCCTATAATAATTCCACTACCCGCAACCTCTCCCAATCTCAAAGTAAAAGCAATTCGATGATATACAGATTTGTTTTCTCACGGGTTTTAATATCCAGTTAGTGTTTCGGGGGTTTCTCCACAATAAGAGTTCAATGTGCTGACTATGTATAAATTATGTTCTTTTAATAGTTAATGTAATTTAATCCAAAGCTATTACTAGCCTAATTGGGTTTATTTGTGCCTTGGCTTAAGGTCTAGAATATAACACACTTAAAGGTCTGAACACAGTGAGGTTAATTATGCTTAAAACCTGCAATGCAGCTGGTTTTAGGCCCATTACACACACATACACACACACCACGAGGAAAAAGAACCAAAGAAATTCTTCCAGCAAGGAGTGAAATCACACCTTCCTTCTAAAGACTGCACCATTGGAGCTCAGCTTCCAGCACAGGGCTTCCTTCCTTTCTCACCATACTGAGTTTTCTGCCAAATTATTTGTCCTCAAGGGCTGTTCAGCTGACAATCCTGTGCTCAAAATGACACCCCAGTGCCCATCAAATTAAGTATGAACTCCTCACTCTGGCTTTCAAGAATTCTCTAATGTGAGCCCAGTTTCTCCACACAGTATCATTGCCCACTACTCCACGGCATGATGTTCAGTTTAATGATGGTCGCTTCATTATTGTGTTCTCTGCCCTCAGGCAACTTCTCATCTCTGAGCCACTGCTGATGCCCATACCATCCCACACTGTCCAAAAGCCTTTGGCACCTCCTGAAATCCTGCTCGTCTCTGTTCCTCTTGATTTTAGAAGACTGTGGCAGCTATGTATGGGAGAGTGAGACACCCAAGGACACAGTCATATGGGTCCTAGAGAACCAGAGGGATAGCCCAGCATCATTGGACTTACACACAACTCCAGCGGATTGCCTTTTATGGTCATTTGCTTCTCTTGTGTGTACATTTTCCAAAAGTGAAGATTTAGGACATTCAATTGTTCACCATAAATTATAAAACTTTCTTATTGGGCACGATACGTTATCAAGGAATCTCAGGGTCGGTTAACTTCTCTTAGGTCCAGACTGTCACAAATCTTTAGCTTGTGTGTCCATCCTTTACCCACCAGTGGTTGTGGCCAAATGATTGGGCTGGGAGAGAAGAGCCAGCAGGGCTGAGTGCAGGAGCCAACCCAGGGGGGCCAGGAAAAGACACCTGAATCACAGCAGGCTCTGAAGACCTACAGACTCCTTTCTGTTGAGTCCCCCCTTTTAGGGCTTTAAATATCACAGACAGATAAAAACTCTTCCTTATTTGTTAAGACATAGAGGAGGAGACTATGGACATGGCAATAAAAATGAATGAGGTATTACTGACACAAAAAACAACATGGGCAAATGAATCTCAAAAACATTATGCTAAGCGAGAGCAGTCAGGTGCAATAGAGTACAAAGTGCCTGGTTCCATTTATAAGTCCCTGAACAAGCCAAACGAATCTATTGTCACAGAAATCAGAAGAGCAGTGTCTCACTGGGGGTGGACAGGTTGACCAGGAAGAATCCTGCAGAGGAGAGAACTTTCTGGGGATGATAACAATGGTCTTTATCTTATAGAGTATGGATTACATAGGTGTATGAATGTCCCCAAGCTCATTAAAATGTACACTTAACATTCGTGCATTTCACAATGAGGAATGATATGAGAAATATCATATGAGGAATCATATTTCACAATGATCCTTTGATATTTAAACTCAGATGCAGAAAAGCAATACAAGTTCTAGTGTTGTTTTCCCCATAGCTAAGTGAATTCTTTCATATTCACTGGACTTTGAGGATAAGGGGACCAATGTGTAGGGATGGACTCTGCAGCCAGAATTTCTGGGTCCAAATCCTGGTTTTCCCACTTTCTGGCTTTATGACTTTGAACAAGTAGCAAAAGCTTTCTAAGTTTGATGCAGTTTCATCCAAAAAACAATAATTATCATCATCATGAACACCTCGAAGAATTATTGTAAGATCAAATAAATGAGATGAGCCAGATAAAAGACTCGATCTTAGCACCTAAGTATTTGATCATAATTAGCTCTAAGTATCAATACCAGATTTAAGCACCTCGAACGGAAAGATTACACTTTCTCGGTCTTTTTGTTGCTCTTAGCACGTGTCCCTGTGCCCCATGCTTCTAAAACTAGGATGTATGTAGCAGGGGTGTGAATGCTGGACATGGGAATTTTCAAAACTGTATACCAATGTGAACTATTCCCGAAATGCCAATACAACAATATCTGAGGGCAGGAGTAAATATCTTAACTATTATAAATGCATGAAATCTTTCTGGAATAAATAAAAATCCCTGGGCATGCTGAAGATAAAAAAAGGGTGCGACATGGCTTCCAACATTCTCCTGGCAGCTTCTGCTGCCCTAGAACTGCCTTCTCCTGGGTTCAAGTTTATTCTCCATTGATTTCAAGGTGACTTTAGTGGAGAATTTTGAGAGGTACCATGATATACATATTTGCTGAATTCAATTGAAATATATTATAGCTTATTGAGGAGTCACATTAGAATATACACCTGTCAGTTCATTTTAATTTATTGTCTTGACCATATCAAGCTATTTAATCTGTTAATTCCTTGAATGTCAGAAGAGACAAGTAGTGGCAATTCATTTATCCCATGAAGGAGGTTAGTGACATTACGCACCTTGCTTGTGTATATATATATATATTTTTTTTTAATTAATTTTTTAAAGAAGAAGTGTTGACAACAAATGGAGAATGAAGTCAATACATCACTGACTGCTTTTTGCAGCATGGTCACTTCGTGACATTTGATCATCAGCATACGTGATCCACAGTATTTACAAAGAGCAAGTTCCGCCAGTGAACACCTTCAGGAGAACACGATACTGAGGACCAGCTGGCTTAGTGCCCTCAGAATTCAGCCCAACTTAAGTTGTCTTCAGGCGCTGTGCCCAGAGGACACACAGATTCCCCACACTAATTTGCAAAAAAATTTGTAAAACTACTCAGAAAACTCTAGGTACAGTAGGAGATCATTTTAGGCAGTATTTTTTCTGGATAGTGAGTTTAAGATCTGGGTCCCTTTGGAAACTCTTATTTCATATGAATGTAAACTACCAAGGAATGAAGACTTGAGAAATAAAGAGCCTTTGGAATCCCAATACAAGAGCACAGAAGGGGCATCTGTTTGCGCCCCCTGAATTGCCGTGTGCACACGCTTGGAACACAGGAATACTTGTGTCTTGGCTGGTCATTCTCCAGTACCATCTGCTTCACAGCTGCTGGGTTTCCGAGTCATGCATGTAGATCCTTTATTTCAGAGCATCTTTTGGGTTCTTGGACCCAAAGCCAATGTGTGCATGTGTATATGTGTGTGTATCTGTGTGTGTGTGCGTGCATGTGTGTGTAGGCTTCCCCACACCAACAAGCAATTCTTCTGTGTCCAAGAATTCAGCTCAGATCTGACACTATTTCCCCGGAGATAGCATCAGATTCCACAGGTAAAAAGACTTGGTTCCACAAGACCATCCTCTACTTCAGATGCCAACTGCAAGCCCAAGTTGCTACCTGTGCTTCTGACTGACTGGGTATAAATCAGAGGTCCCCACGACCCTGTCCTCAGGTTTGATTAATTTGCTAGAATGGCTCACAGAACTCAGGAAACCTGTTTACTCACTAGATAATCAGTTTATTACAAAGGATATTAAAAGATACTAATCAACAGCCAGATGAAGAGATACATAGGGCAACGTCCCAAATAAGGCGCCTCTGCCCCCATGGAGCTTGGGGCCCCGCATGGTGTTACATATAAGAGTTCTCATTCCCCAACTTGGAAGCTCTCTAAATTACCTCCTTTTAGCTTTTATGGAGGCTTCATTACATAGGGATGATTGATGAACTCATTGGCCATTGCTGATTAATTCAACCTCCAGCCCCTCCCCAGAAATCAGGAGGTGTGACTGAAATTTCCAAACCTCTACTCAGAGTTGGTCCCCTGGCAACTAGCTCCCATACCTGGGTGCTTTCCAAAAGTCACCTTCATTAACATAAACCCAGGTGTGGTAGAAAGGGACTTATTATGAATAACAAGACAACCACTTCACCTTTACTCTGAAGTGTTTCAGGAACTGAAGACAAGAGACCAAATACAGTTATCCCTGGGTATGGGGGGAGGTTGGTTTCAGGAGCCCCCAAAGATACCAAAATCTGAAGATGCTCAAGTCCTTTATATAAAAAGTCATAGTACCACAAATACGGCCAGTCCTCCACAACTTCAGATTCAACCGCAGATGGAAATTTTGATTGACTCCGAGAATGCGAAATCCACAGGTATAGAACCTGCAGATATGGAGGTCCGACTGTATTATACCAAAAGATGCTCCCATTGTTCTTATCGCTCTGGAAATTCCAATGGTCTTGGGAGCTGTGAGCCATAAACTGTGGACGAAGACCAAATATATGAGAAATATATTTTGGTCATCTGAATGCAACCAAACATATATATATATATCTTATAAATCACAATATCACAGAGCATAATTGTCCACACCCAGCCTCCCCTCCAAGCCCAGTTATTCCTTCCAGACCCTGCAAAATCAGTTATTCCTTCTGCAAGTATCCATTGACCTCTTACTATCTATAGTGTTTTGGTTGTCCTGAATTGGAAGGCAAGAGGGTGGCATCTGGTAGGTAAAGGCCAGGGAAGATGCTAAACATCCCATAGTGCACAGGACAGCAACCCCCTCCAACAAAGAATAATCCTTCCACAATGTCAGTAGTGCCAAGGATGAGAAACCCTGGTCCAGAAGGAGAGAGCTGGAATTTACTGAGTTTATGGGACAGGTTATAGGCCTCCTTTTGTGTCTGCTTTACTGATAATATAGACACATACTCAGACTGAAATAGCTTTCATTTTAATACACCACCTGTAGCAAAGGTATGATAAAGACTTACAGCTGGGGCTTCCCTGGTGGCGCAGTGGTTAAGAATCTGCCTGCCAATGCAGGGGACACATTGGGTTTGAGCCCTGGTCCGGGAAGATCCCACATGCTGTGGAGCAACTAAGCCCGTGTGCCACAACTACTGAGCCTGCGCTCTAGAGCCCACGAGCCACAACTGCTGAAGCCCCGTGCCTACAGCTTGTGCTCTGCAACAAGAGAATCCACCGAAATGAGAAGTCCGCGCACCACGACGAAGAGTAGCCCCCGCTCGCCGCAACTAGCGAAAGCCGGCATGCAGCACTGAAGACCCAACGCAGCCGAAATTAATTAATTAATTATTTTTTAAAAAGACTTACAGCTGTTTTCTACCTCTAACTATTGAAAACTACCAACAAATACCTTTTTCAAAAAAAATAGACCGAGTTGTCTTAGGCCAGTTTGCACAACCTACTACAAATCATCCTTTACCCTCCTGGACAATGCCCTGCTGCTTTACATTGTCATTGTTTCAAATGACTAAAAGCAGAAAGGGGAAAGAGTCAGGAGTTAATATCTCCCCAGGATTCTATGTTAAACGCTTAAATACTATATTTTCTTATTTTATAAAGCACTAAATTACACATAAAAAATAATTCCAAGTACTGTATTTAACTTTAATCTGATTATTTTAAAAGTAACATACCACTTGCTTAAATTAAACAGATATTTTACCAGCTGGGGTTCTTACTAATTATGCTGTTGCTCTTATTAAAAATTACTCACGGGCTTCCCTGGTGGCGCAGTGGTTGAGAGTCCGCCTGCCGATGCAGGGGACCCGGGTTCATGCCTCCGTCTGGGAAGATCTCACATACCGCGGAGCAGCTGGGCCCGTGAGCCATGGCCGCTGAGCCTGCGCGTTCGGAGCCTGTGCTCCGCAACGGGAGAGGCCGCGGCAGTGACAGGCCCGCGTACCGCAAAAAAAAAAAAAAAAGTCAAAAATTACTCACTATAGGGCTTCCCTGGTGGCGCAGTGGTTGAGAGTCCTCCTGCCGATGCAGGCGGCGCGGGTTCCTGCCCCGGTCTGGGAGGATCCGGCGTGCCGTGGAGCGGCTGGGCCCCTGAGCCATGGCCGCTGAGCCTGCGCGTCCGGAGCCTGTGCTCCACAGGGGGAGGGGCCACAGCGGTGAGAGGCCCGCGTACTGCCAAAAAAAAAAAAAAAAAAAAAAATTACTCACTATAGCATCTCTTCCAATTTCTGCAAAACAATGAAAAGGTTTGTTCGTGTGTTTTTATTTTTAGAATGAACTGTGGGACAAACAGAACACATGAATGTGTCCTATTAAAACAAGAATTTTATCTTGAAAAGGCAAATTTATGGATTCTTCAAATCTAGATTTAAGCACATCAAGTCTTTTAAACTCAATGACTGACTCATGAGGTCTGTAAAAACCACCCATTGAAACCATAGAGCTTACTTAATTATTTATAAGTCTGTTTCTTTATAGCAGCTCCTCTGCTGCTATATAAAGTTTTTCCTTCTTTACTTTGTGGGAGAGTGTGAATGTCAAGCCATGAAGCCAACATTCATTAAATTGTGAGTCCAGCAGATCAGTAAGCTCCTTGAATGTTCGTGCTGGGAGGGCCTTAGGAATAGTCTAGTTTAGTCCTTTCCTTGTCTAGGCAGGGAAATTAAGGCCCAGAGATGGAGCATGACTTGGACCCAGCAAATAAAGCTACAAATTTCTGAGGTAGGTGGAAGTCTAAGATGATTCCCAATGAGTTATGCTCTTATCCAATCCTATCCTCTGTGAATGTGATGTGATATCATTCCCTTGATTAGTCTATGTTTTCTGGCAAAGGTGAAAGGATTTTGTGGATATAATTAAAAACTCTAATTGGTTGACTTTAAGTTAATCAAAAGGGAGGTTGCCCTTGGTGGGCTTGATCTGATAAGGCAAGCTCTCTCAGAGAGGGTCTAGAAGTCAGAGACTGAAAGCAACAGGCTCTCTCTTGTTGGCCTTGGAGCAGAAAACTTCCACACTGTGAAGAAAGCACAAGAGAGGAACAGTGGGCAGCCTCTAGGAACTGTGGGCTTCAGTCCTATAACCACGAGGAACTAAACTTGTCCACCAACCAGTGGGCTTGAAGAGGACACCGAGCCTCAGACGAGAACACAGCCACAGTCAACACCTCGATTTCAGCTTAGTGAGAAGCTGAGCAGAGGGCCCAGCTAAGGTACCCAGACTCCTGACGCATGGAAATGGTAAAATTTAAAACATCAGTGTTCTTTTAAGCCATTAAGTTAGTGGTAAGTTGCACATCATAAAAAACAAATTACAATAACCTTGTTCTATGATTTTTCCACATGTAGGATTGCCTCCCTCCCCTCTCTGGGCCAGACCATTCTTAGATTCTTCGATTGGGATGAGATGGATATTTCAGGACACAAAGTAATAGAGAAAACCAAAGGGTTTGGGCATCCTTCCTTCCTCCTTATTCAACGCCCTGCTAACCTATGCCCTACTTCCAGCCCTCCACTGAGGACAGAGGTGAGAATCTTCAACAGTCCCAAGGCCTAGTGCTGACTGCTCTTTTGGTCTATGAAGCATCAATAAGGATAATAAGTACGATGAATTAAAACATCCAAATAAATTTAAATCCATGCACTTATACTGACTAAAGACAAAATGAAACAAACTAAAATCCTCACTGTTTACCTCTGCAGGGGTTTAGGGGACCAATTCATTATTTTAAGAATGTTAAGTAAAGGGAAAGAAGAGAGTATTTATTCTGTCTCTCTTATGTGGACTGGACCTCAGGGTCACCAAAAGGCTGATAAGGAAATTTCTATTTATAGATTATTCCACCTACTGAATGAGGAAAGAATGATAGAATTCACATATCACTTTTTTTAAGACTCCGATAAATTAATGAAGTCGTCAATGATCAGCAGTGGCTGCTAACATAATGAAAAGCGAGGAAAAAAGACAATTATGTGCCTTGTGAAGGTCAGAACACCACCTATGAGGTCAGTTTGTCAAAAACTGAATCCATAAAGGAACAAGCCTCTAGAGATCTAACTACCAATTTGCAAGAAATACTGAAGGCAGAGGAACATAGCCACCATGAAGAGGCACCAATCAACACTCAGACAGGGGAACGTAACATCATAAATAACACGAACGCCTTAAAAATAAATTGCAAGAGATAAAAACAGAGAAGGTAGAAGAATGTATAGATTAAAAGAGACCTAATAATTGCAATGTATAAGTCTTATTTGCACCATGATTTGAAGAAACTCTGTACATACACACACGCATGCACACACAGACGCACATACACTACACATACATGATATGATTGAGAAACTTTGAACATTGACTGGATATTTGATGATATTATGAAATATGAATTATTGTGCTTTTTTAGGTATTTGTGGTTATTTTTGGAAAAAGAGTCCTTGACTTTTAGAGAGATGCTTAGTGATATCATGATAAGACACCTGGGGTTTACTTTAAAATAAATGTGATGAGAGGCAGGAAAATATGGATTGGGGTACAGACGAAACACGATTAACCATGAGTTGAAAAATATTCGTTGATGGATGCACAAGGCTATTTCTTATATGTCTGAAATTTTCCATAATAGTATTTTTAAAAATCAAATCATGTCATCTGTACTTAAAATATTTCAGTGACTTTTCATTGTTCTTAGGATAGAAGACCAAAATCCTAATACAACTTACAAGGTTTTGAATAATCTAGCCTTTGATTACCACTCCAGCCTCAATACACCCCCATGTTCCTTCTCTCTGTGCTTCACCTGCAAAGGCTTTTCATTCCTGCAATGTCTCAAGGGCAGTAATGTATGCTCTTCCTTCTGCTAGATCCTTTCTACCTTCCTTTTCCTACTGAGTCAAGCAATCCTATGAAACAGTCTCATAGTACCACGTACAGCTCCATCAAGGCACTTATAGTGGTAGCAATTGAATTTACATTGGTTGAGGATTTTATTCCTGTGTAACTCCCAGTAGGGAACTGGGGTGGATTTGTTCTAGTACCTTACTCATAATAAGGTACTTAAATACTGAAGTGTCAAAGGAATGGGATAAATAAAATTTGTCAGTGACATCCAACCAATTGCTGGTAAGTAATTTACGTGCAAAGTGATATTGAAGGCTAAACACAAATAAAAAAAGAGAGGGGGAGCGGAGAGAGAAAATGATAATGCTGAGAATGTATCTTTTCTATGAGTTTTTAAGGATGGATATCCCACGCTGGTGCCTCCCCACTTGCTCCAGGACAAGAAAGAAACTAAGTCAAAGGAGTTGTGCTGATGTGAATTACACAGTAGAGAGTCTATAACAGCCAGAGATTCTCAAGAGTGTGTGCCCAATGCTGATGGCCCCATTAGACTCAGAACGGAACACAGGTCCACAAACCAGTGGTTAGTCATCAGTGGAGAGCCGGATTTCACTGAACTTTTCCTATTCTGTGCTTGGAAGGAAACTGAGATGGGCTGGAGGTTGGGCATATCAATTCTCTTGTTGCAAAGTATTTCCTTTAAACGGAACTGAAATCTGAACCTCTCCCACCTACTTTATTCATTACCCGTTATGTGCAATATATCCTTTAAATTCAGAGAATTTCCATGTGAATCTAACCCTCTCACGGTATTCTGTCACCTGTGCAGAAAGAATATGGGTTTCTGTCTGTACGTCAGATGTTTTTTGAGCATCTTCTATAAGCGAGGTTACATAATAATGAACAAAACCATTCTGGGTCCTTACCTTGGGGGAGTCACACTTTAATAATTTGGAAAATAAGCCCCTCATTTTTTAATGAATAATGTAAAAATGACTCTAAAATACTGATGTTCAATTTTTAATAGATGCCACGAACCCATAATAAACCCCAGATGACCTGGTCTCTATGTTTTGAGTAGACATAGGTCTAGAATGCAAATTTTTAAGAGAAAAAAAATCTTCAACATATTT
Source organism: Globicephala melas (assembly GCF_963455315.2). NCBI lineage: Eukaryota > Metazoa > Chordata > Mammalia > Artiodactyla > Delphinidae > Globicephala > Globicephala melas. Next base: position 79,768,236 of record NC_083328.1, read on the forward strand.
CTGTAGAAGGTAGATTATTAGGGATGGGCTAGAGGGTGGTGGGAAAGGACCATATCAACAAAAATGTATTCTATTCCCTATTTTCTGAGAAACTAAAAACAGAGAAACAGGATCATTAATCTGAAAAATGTCAAAAGGTTATCACACAACAAGGATCTTTTCCTTCTAGGGTCCCATAACTTCTCTACCTATTGTCCTTTACAATATAAGTTACCACTTTCAGGCTCCTGAAAATTTAACATGCCTTATGGTCTGTGTTATTTTAGGAGGCATTCTGTTTTAAAGCACTGGAAGCTGATAAATTTAATCTATCACATTACTCACCTTTTTAATAAGATAGTAATATTTAGCGATGACAACAAAACAATACGATGAGAACTCGCATACACTGGTAGAGTTAGTGAAGATGGGCAGTGCTTTCTGAAAAACGTATTGCTATAGATCAAATGCCTTAAGATAGTCTCAACCTTTAACCACTTACTCCACATGTAGGAATCTATTCTTATTAAACTGTGAGAGAGGAAAACAAAGGCACACATATGTGCAAGGATAGTCAACCGGTACGTAGATGAGAAGGGGACCTGCTTGAGTCAATGTTAATGTATCCACGTGGAGCCATGTAATACAGCCATGCAAACAGAGATGTCTTCAAATAATATTTATTAGCCTGGGGAAACAACTCTTGTCTAACGCTGAACAAAGTGAAAGCAGGGCTTTAAAATACAATGTAATCTCGATAGTACAATGTAATATACATACAGAACGTTTACCAAGAAATTAACAGCATTATTATCTGGGTGGTGTAGGTATTTTCCTTTTATACTGGTCTTTTATTTTTTTCCAATGTTTTCTACAATGGGCTTTGATTGCTTTCTATAATCACAGCCTCAAGGGAAAACTGGAAAATACTACGTGGAACATAAAACTCTCTATTAATGAGAAAACGAAGTTAATAATAACATTGTCATAATGAGAAAACTAACTTAAAACAGAGTACTTCATTTTTAACCATTGTAGATAATTGGAATTGTTTTTAGATGCATTTGTTTATCTGTCACCTACTTATCAAAGAGATTTCAAGCATTTAATGGGGAATTCACTAGAGGTGGGTTTACTTCCAGGCACTACCCCTTAATTGTAGCTAAACGCTTAAGTAGAAAAATCTCTCAGGCACAAAATGTGTCTACAATATACTAATTCCCTGAGCCCCAAGCTAGGAAGCAATAGGTGGACATTTCAATTACAAATTGTTAAAAAAAGAAGTGTTTTAATAGTAATGATCTAATACAAGACTTGTCCACTAATCAAAAACAATAATTAATCGGTATTTAGCGTCTATTCATCTGTCCACTTATTCATTCAACAAGCACTGACTGAGCACCCACTGTGTGCCAGCCAGTGTGCTGAGACTCTGAGAACACAATTAACCCCAGCTCTCCAGGAATCATCGTGCTAACACTGTGCAAGATACTGTGATGCATGCAGAAGAGAAAGAAAATACACCTGTCCCACATGCTAACAGTTGTCTTATGAGCTAATAAATGTATTAAGGAAAAGAGGGAAGATCAACAGTGGGTGATTGAGACATAGCTATAGAATTCCAAAAGGAAAATGTCTGCATTTATAAGGTGAATGAGAGACAATAACTAAGAAATTCTAATCAAGTGGGGCATATTGCCAAATTACCAGAAAACTGATTTGCAACAGATCAAATTACAAGTTCCCCATTCTTAAAATAAGTCTTAGAAATAATGCCCAATAGATGGCCAGCAGTCACATTTACAATTGCCTAAGAGCTGTGAGTGGTGCTAAAATGTGTGCCCTGTCTAGTTACCAGGGACAAGCCAGCGATCCAAAAGTGATACTTGTATGATGGACAGATTCATGATTGTTATGGAAAAACTTGCAATTGCCCAGAGCCACGGCCAACCCCTTTGACTTGATATGTTTGAGCCAAACCGCACTGCTATAAAAGTAATCCACTCACTATCAAATGAGTAAGAGCCAGCGCCACGGCAAAAATTGAACGAAAAGGTCCTCAGTGTAAGAACAGAAGGAGGGAAGAAAGGAGAAAGGGCGCCCAAATAAAAGTAAGCAAAGGAAAACCAAACACTGGTTTTCCCCAGATCCCTAGTTAGATGCGATTTCTGCAAGTTTCAAATATCTAATCCCCAACACCCTCTCCAGTTTGTTGCCCTTCTTTTGCTGATACCCTAAAGATGTGCTGCTACTGCCGCCAGTCAGCACTGAGCGGTCGTCATCTGTACGTACAACCGCCACCCTGATGCCTCAAGCACTCCTCTCCCCCTGACCCCCGCCTACAGCAGAGGCTCTCAAACGATGGACCCAGAGCCAGACGTAGCTGCTGCAGCTGCTTATTGGAAATGCACGTTTTCAGGCTCCATCTCAGAGCTTCTAAGTGAGAAACTCTGGGGTTAGGGTCCCAGAGTCTCTTTAACAAGCCCCCTCGAGTGACCTTGATGCTCAGGAAAAGTTTGTGAACCAGATCCTGGAACCTCTGCCAGGCTGAGAGTGGCCACAGGGCACCATCTTCCTGCCGTCAGGAAGGCCAAGGTGGAAGGGTCCGTGTCATATGCCGACTGTGGCTCACAGATCACTTGCCACATGCCTAGCGATGTACCAGCAGTTCAGCTCCTGGGCGTAGGGTCACAGAAATTCTCACACGGGTCTAGAGGGGACATGTATAATAATTTTCACTGCAGGAGGTTAAGAATTGATCTGTGTGTCCATCACTGAGAGAGATAAAAGGTAAAATGTGAAGGTAAGAGAGCAATATAGATGGGACGTAAATCCCTAGTGCAGAAGGAACAAAGGTTAATTCAGAAAAAAAGGACCATATTGATCCATCTGTCTTACTTTGTATTAGCCACCTATATTTGACAGAGAGATAGATAGCCCACAATCTATTAACATCAAGTAAAAATGCAGGCATGCTCAACAATACTAGTTTTGCAAGGACACATGTAAACAAAAAGATTAAAATTAAACACCTTTGAATGACTGCCCATGAGTTGAGCAGGAGGGAACCACAGAGGTGAAATGATGAATGAATGAGTCAATGGATGGTTAAGTAACAAAAGAGAAGTCTCGTAAGGACCATTGATAATAATATGCCATCAGCAGAGGATAAAACGAATGCCATTTTTTTAAAATATGACAAGAATGAGAGGAAGAGAAAGAGAGAGGGAGAAAGACACACCACCCCTATCCCATGGCACATACACAAATTCTGTGTCAGAATTTGAACCCATTAATCCATTTCCTTAATCAAGAGCCAAGCTGTCTTCTTTTAAATGTTGCCTTTGATGAAGGGTTTGGATCATGTAAGCTTTTCCAGATACATATGTGTTCATTCATTGCACCAATATTTATGGGGTGACTAGTACCTTCCAGGTTACGTAGGAAAGCAAGGCTGGCACTCACAGTCTGATGGGGATTCCATGACTCGGCGTTGGAATATTACCTTGTCATCTCCTGTATTAACTATGTGTACCACAGGGTGAAGGGCAATAAAACATCCACAGAGTATCTCCTACTGATTCAGGTGTTCATTCGTTTCTTCTCTGACAACTAGAATCACGACTGGGAGCTCAGAATATCTCTAGCAAGGAGATTCGGAGACATGAAATAACAAAAGCTGAGTGATGGAGATCACCGCCGAGCCATGCCACTGGCTATTTTCTGTGCTGTAAGAATACATACACTCAACGATACACAGCATTTCACTGAAATGCATACCAAACTTGTTCTGGCCGCTGGGGTAGAAATTGATAACCATCGTGAAAATAATCCCTTACTTCTGGATGGCCCTTTACAGTAGGAGAAACATCTTTCCTGCCCTGCTTCATTTGAACTTCAGCATAGGCAAAGCAGGGCTCATCATGCCTATTTTGTATGCTCTGAAAGTGTTTAGATGCAATCATTACTTGTGTTTTATCCTTTGCATATTCTAAATGAGCGCACAACCATTTTTTCCCCAGCCTCAAGCCAAGGCTTTCTACTGGAGGCTGTATTTAAAAACAAAACAAATAAACAAACAAACAAAAAACCAAAAATATTTCCCCCTCATTTTTTTACTCACTTTTTTTTCTCTGTCTCTCTTTCTCTCTGTTCCCACACACAAGTCTACCATAATTTTTTTTTTTTATTCCAACTAGTTGCTTTTATTTTTCCCTCTACCTAAATTGCATAAAACTACCAGTGTTTTAAAAACACAGTGAGGGCTTCCCTGGTGGCGCAGTGGTTGAGAGTCCTCCTGCCAATGCAGGGGACACGGGTTCGTGCCCTGGTCCGGGAGGATCCCACATGCAGCGGAGCAGCTGGGCCCGTGAGCCATGGCCGCTGAGCCTGGGCGTCCGGAGCCTGTGCTCGGCAATGGGAGAGGCCACAGCAGTGAGAGGCCCGCGTACCACAAAAAAAAAAAAAAAAGAAAAAAAAACACAGTGAAACTGTACAAACGAACAATCCTCCTTTACTCCCCATCCCAGAGTTCTTATTAACAGATGTAGAAGCTTTATAGCAGGTGGGGCTTTTCAGAGATGAACGGCTGTGATTAACATTTCACAAAGACATTTAATTTGGCAGATCAAAAACAGAGCTCTCAGAACTTTGGTTTGAACTGGGGTTTTTTGGGGGGCACGGGATAACTAGTTGACAGTTTTCTTTTTTCTTTTTAAGTTCATCTCTTTGGAAACTGCTTGCCATGGCAGTGGCTTGTTAGGAGGCAGATGTGTTGCAAAATTCTGCATTGAGACAAAGGGAATCTTTGATTCCCCTCTCTCCTGCTGACTTTGAGCTGGTAAGGGAAACGTAATTGATGGAAGCCTTTCTAGCTTTGACTCAGCTGCTCAGCTGCATCGGACCTCAGCTTGCTCGTTTGTACAGCATGGATAGAAATGGCCCTTAGTCACCTAGGATTTTCCAGGGAATGCAATGAGACAGCCCAGTAAAGCACTGAGCACATAGCCTCTTTAAATGATTTTATTCTTGGTTATTTTCTTTTTTAAGCTATTTTTCTTCAATCTTTAATTACTTTTTTAATTTTTTATTTTATATTGGAGTATAGTTGATTAACAATGTTGTGATAGTTTCAGGTGCACAGCAAAGTGATTCAGTTATACATATACATGTATCTATTCTTTTCCAAATTCTTTTCCCATTCAGGTTGTTACATAATATTGAGCAGAGTTCCCTGTACTATACAGTAGGTCCTTGTTGGATATCCATTTTAAATATAGCATGTGTACATGTCAATACTTAAGTTTTACAACATTTTCAAAATTAAGTTACATTTGACAATCAATGTGCTATATTTAATGTGATTCTGTTGCATATTTTTCTCCTGCAAAATAAACAATTCCTTAAACTGAAGGTGTGTTTTATAATTAATGATCCATTAGAATAAAAAAAATTGGTATTAGTTTTATTATGAGGAGTTGGGAGTGAAAGCATCTCTAAAGTTTTATTTTCCAGTACTAATGTCCTTTATCAACTGTGTTGGCTCATTTTGTTATGTCTTTGGGCTAGGGGGAAGGGACTAGACCTCAACAGTGACTTCTACACTAATAATTCGTGATCATATTTGTAAATGGCTTAATTATTATCTTTGCCCAAAATGTTTTGACCTTCCCTTCAGGGACTTTAAATCCGCCTGATGAAGTTACCTTATAAAATCAACTACAATGAAAAGTCAAGAACAGCTGTGTATTACTCATGTTTCTAATTGTATGTGCCCATAAGCTAAATACCCATATATCAGAATACAAAAATCCATGGCAAATTAGTCTATGCATGCTAAAAGATAAATGTAACCTAGGACTCTGGAGGCAAGACAGTCCATTGTTTCTTTATGCATAAAGGATTAGGCTGGACATTTATGAGTGATGGTTCTTGAACTATCCATAAATTGAAACTTGTAGAAATGATTGTCTTATCTGTTTCCATTTTCCCCCAAGCACACTTAGCTTAACACATGCTGATCCCTCTGCCTGGAATCCCCCATCCCCACCCCAAGCCCACTTTTCTACTCTCCTACTCCTTCCTTCAGGCTCTGTTTCATTTTTCTAATCTCAGCCCAGACCTCTGGCTCTCAGGCAAAAGCCTGACTTGACCTCCCACGTCACAAATACATAAAGGCACACTTCTGTTAAGACGGACAGGCCTGTTTCCTGTGTACACCCTCACACCACAAGTTAACCACCTTTCCTCCTTTCTGTGATGGGCTACCTGTTATAAACAGACATGCTCACATGCCTATTATACAATCACTTCGTTAGGGCCACTGTAAACACCGGGAGGATTAGAGAAGAAGAAAGCTCTGAGGAGACGTACCAGTCAGCTGCTGGCTGATGCCGCTTGGGGACCACATGCCTCATCTGCTGAGTGTGGCACTCAAGTCTCTGTCTCAGCAAAATACCAACTGCCACCCACAGCCTGGGCCTTGGAGGTGTCTCGGGAGCTGTTGAAACTGTGACCGTCTAAACTACAAATGCCAAAGATCACTTGTAATTTCAGAATATTTTAAACTACGGTGCCTAGGACTGGTAGAATGATTGGTTAGTTTGTGAGACGAATCATTATAATTTTGATACAACGGGTTTTCATATATTTCTCTCTTTGAATCTCTAGTATTAATTATACTGGATTATACCACAAATAGATCAGTCGAACATAACATTCGCCATTTGAAAGTTTTAACAACTTTGTCAACGTATAACTGAAGAAAATAAATTTCATACATTTAAATTGTACAATTTGACCACTTTTGACATAGGTATCTATCTACAAAGCCATCACTGCAATCAAGATAAAGTACTTTCATCATTCCCTAAAATTGTTCATACCCCATCATGTCCATTGCTGTCTCCACGCCACCTGCAGAAACCACTGACCACCTTTCTGTCTCTAGGGATTAGTTTATATGCTCTAGAATTTTTACATAAATGGCATCACACACTATACGTTTTTTGTCTCTTTTCTTTCATTCAGCATAATTATTCTGAGGTTTAGTCGTGCTGCATGTGTCAACAGTTTGTTTTTACTACTGAGTAATATCCATTGTATGTACTACACCTCTTTTCCATTCAGCTATGGATGAAGATTTGGGGTTGCTTACAATTTTTGGTGATTATAAATACAGCTACTAGGACTATTCACATATAAGTTTTGGTATAACGTATTTTATGTTTTCTTTTAGGAAAACACCTAGGGTGGGATTGCTGGGTCTTATGATAAATATATGTTTAATTTTTAAAAAAAAAAATCAAACTTTTTCCCAGACTTAATGTACCATTTTACATTCCGACTAACAGAGTACAAGACCTCCAGCTGCTCAAAATTTCTCCAACGTCCAGCACAGTCGTCTTATTATTGTCACCAATCTAACAGGTGTAGTTTCAGTTTTCAGTTCTCTGTTGACTCTTGGTATCGAGCAGCTTTCCTTCTGCTTATTGACCTTAATTTGCGAAGTGTCTATTCAAATCTTTTGCTCACTTTTTTTCAGTTATTTGTCTACTTGTTATTGTGTTGTTAGGCATTCTTTATATATTCTAGGTCCTGTCAGTTACATGATCTGAAAATATTTTCTCCCAATTCAAGACTTGCCTTTGGTTTTCCTAGTAAATGTCTTTCAAAAAGCAAAAGTTTCAATTTTGAGGAAGTACAACTTGTCAATTAAAAATTGGAGCCTGTGCTCCGCAACGGGAGAGGCCACAGCAGTGAGAGGCCCGCGTACCGCAAAAAAAAAAAAAAAAAACAAATTAAATTTTGTGCTGTTTGTGTTCTATAAGTTTTCTAAAATATGTTTTCCACATTTTTAGAATAATGGAAATGTATTAGATTCTTCCCCCTTTTTCATACGAAGGCTAACATCCTCAATTAACTGTCACTCTCCTCCCCCCGCTGCAGGACCTGCATAATCCAGGCCCTGGCCAAAGTGAGCCTGCTGTCTTTTAGGCTGTGGTTTGGTCCCCACTGAAGCTCTCAGAGAAATGTCTGGGTCTCTGACTTCATAAAATGAAACACCAAATTAAATTCAGCCACAGAGCTTTTGTCATTGTGATTTCCCTTAGCAAAGAGGGAAAAGTCAGTAACTACATTGAAAAGTCATATCTTTTCAACCTACTAGTTCCAAAGAAATATTTTTGAAGCAACGAGCTACTGGCATCTGTTCATGAGGATAGGTACATTTTTCAGTGTATCACACTCTAAGTATTCAGTAAGTTTTTCTTTTCTGATTGACTAATGTTTTCAAATGATTTAGACCAGTTATGCCTTTGTAGAAGTTAAGTGTTACAATGTAGAGATTGTCTCTGGAATAACTGCCCATCCTCTTGAACCAAAGTAGCAGGAGATGCAAACTGCCACAGCTGATCTACAAACAGCACTGAAGAAATTACCCTAGATAAGTAACTCATGTGCGCTCTGAAAATGCTCCGTGAATATCGGCAGAAATGCTTTCTAGACTTGACAGAAATCCATCTTTTGTTCTTTTTGCTAAATCCCTGTGGGATCGTGTATCTTCCAACATTTAATATAGGGATTTATTTTTTCAAAAGAAAACAGAAAGAGAGTATATGAGGCTGGTCTTTCTGTTTTACAGATGAAAATGAGGAATACATCTCAACGGTACTTTGTTATATAAATACTTCAAATCACAAGGACCAGAGAGAATATCAAGACCACATTAGATGTAGATTTTATTATATTGCATAAATATAATTGATTTATAAAGCAAAACTACCCCAAAATAGTTAGATTTTTTTAAATGAGCTTATAAAATTTCCTTACAGAAGCACTGTGTTAATATCTGTAGATATTTCCACCTCCAGGCAATAGATTCTCTACCCCTCCCCTCTTGAGAGTGGGCTAGACTTAGTGACTGTTACCAAAGAGTATGGAGTATGAAAAGGTAAGAACAGTAACCACAGTGGAGAAACCTGGCAGATGCCACCCTTACCAAGGGATAAAGGCCAACATCACCAGAGATGTCTTGTGGGTGTCATGTGCAACCTCATTTGATGTGCCAAGAAGGACACTTCATCTTTCGCTTTTCTTCCTCCAAATCTATGACCTCAGTCAAATCATAAGAAAATCACCAGAAAGACTCAGACTGGGGGACATTCTGCAGGATATGGGTCCTGTACTCCTCAAGGCTCTCATGGGTCATGAAAAAAACAAAAACAAACAAACAAAAAAACTGAGAAATGTCACAGACCACAGGGAACAGAGGAGACTAACAACTAAATGCAAGGTGGCGCCTGGATTGGATACTAGAACAGAGAGAGGATGTTAATAAAAACAAAAATCGGGAGGCTTCCCTGGTGGCGCAGTGGTTGAGAGTCCGCCTGCCAAGGCAGCGGAGTTGGGTTCGTCCCCCGGTCCGGGAGGATCCCACGTGCCGCGGAGCGGCTGGGCCCGTGAGCCATGGCCGCTGAGCCTGCGCGTCCAGAGCCTGTGCTCGCAACGGGTGAGGCCACAACAGTGAGAGGCCCGCGTACCGCAAAAAAAAAAAAAAAAAAAAAAGGTGAAATCCAAAAAAAGCCTGGATTTTAGGATTTTGTTAAAAATGGGCTTATCAGTGGGAAATTGTGCTTTTGCTATTAACTAAAACCTTATAACTTCTGGGGAATATGAGGCGTGAGTCACATCCCACTGCCAGTAAATTTTATCCTGCATGCTTCATTTTCACACCAAGCCCACAATAAAAATATCTTAACACCCTCGCAGTAAACACGGCGATTGGAAAACGGAAACATGAGGCTGTGGTCTCCTTTGTCGGAATGCTGACTGCACACCCAGGAACAGTCCTAAAAGACAAAGTCATTTGCCTCTTTGCTGGATAATTTTGAAAATGAAATGAAGAGCTGGGAACCGGAATGAAAAAAGGCTCGGTGTAAATTCAGGCGAAAATAGTGTGCTGGGTGATGGTGCCTACATACTAAAGATTAGATCCAGATCTCACTGAGGGAGAACACCATCAAATTATTGTAGGAGAGACAGGAGAGATGGAACGAACATTTACACCATGTGCCATATTCTAGACACTCCGCTCTTTGTTTTCTATAAAGTTCTAAATGAGGGGTCCCAAAACCAAAAACCCATGTTGTAGATTACATTAACCCATTTCATAAATTTAAAAACTGCGCTTCAGTGACATGGTTTAACTTTCCCATGTTGTCACCCGGTAAATCTGAGATTCAAACTACAATCAGAATCCAAAAATGCATATTCTGTTTATCAAAATATTTCCCAAAGGTCAGTCATTTACAGTTACCAAAATACCTGTGTACCATCTACACTACCATTTTCTTAATACTTACCTGAACAACCTACTTTTTTAATTCAACCATATACTAAAATGAATACCTGTGGGGCGTGTGTGTGTGTGTTTGTACTCAGTACTGCATTTGCTACCAAAACAAAAGAAAGGACAGGCTTTCTGAATGAAAATTCAGAAAGTGTGAGCCCTTCATAGCAAGTCAGTGTTATTACGGGGTGTTACTCTAGCAGACGTGTACAAAGGGAGAGTCAGGGTGGGCAAGGATGCACGGGGTGGAGAAAATGTTGGTTGACCAGGAGACGTGTGACGTGTGTCTGGAGGTGAAGAGTAAGCCGAGGATAAACTGCCTTTTGACAGTCGCCTGATTTCTATGATACGATGTGGTCAGCTCTGTTGACAAAGTGAGAATTACGTAGTTGCAAACCCTCCAAGGTCCATTACAGTCTGTCGTGTCCTAACAGGCATCAAAGGAAGGAGACACCACAAATCGCCCTCACAGTCAACTCCCAGTTTTAACTTCATTGGGAAGATTACTCCTAACACATCTGCTCCAATTTTTCAAGTACCTGTTGGCATTTGTTACATCAATCAACACGGGGACCCAGATTCCCCACCTGTCTCAGGCTGCCAGATGTTCAGGGCACACCACACAGAAGGCACACATCCAGGGGGATATATTTCTACAGATGCTGGGATCTTGTGGCTGCGCTCTGGGCCTCTGTAAAGCAATTTCCTCTCCTTGAAACCTCGCCTTTCACCTTCAGCTTTGATCTTCACCCAGGCTAATCCCAGTCATCCGCCTTTGGGCTCAGCTCACATGTCACTCCCTCTGGAAAGCTGCCCTACTCCTCGCCAGCGTGATCAGATGCCCTTCCTCTCTCTCCTGCAATGCCCTGTACTGTCCTTACAGCAGACCCGGATACCACTGACTGCTGGAGTCCCCACCTTTCCCACTTGTTAGAGCTCCTCCAGAGCAGAGGCCACGCTGTTTCCCGTTGTTCCAACCTCTGGCACAGAGCACCGTGTAGAATAAATGCCAATACCTTGGAAAAGAACTGCCAGGTATACAAATGCTATATGAATAATTTGGACTTCCAAACAGTTGCAAGATTGGTGACACTATTTGAGAATCCAGGGCAAGATTATCAATGACTCTCATTTCATGTAAGTTCAGGGACCTGCTCTGTAGTATGATCCCATCACTTTAGCTTCATTCACACAGAACTGGTCGGTATGACTCACTCATGTAATCAAAACGCATTCATTGATGAATGTATTTAGAACCAGAGGCAACGCCTGCACTAGGACAGTGTCTTAACCCAGTGGGTTGTCTAATCAAAATCTATTCATTTAGAAATAATGCTATTTGCAGCCACATGGATGAATCTAGACAGTATTTAGCTATCTGTTTGGTAGTGTATATATGTCCATGCCACTCTCTCCCTTTGTCACAGCTTACCCTTCCCCCTCCCCATATCCTCAAGTCCATTCTCTAGTAGGTCTGTGTCCTTATTCCCGTCTTGCCCCTAGGTTCTTCATGACCTTTTTTTTTTTTCTTAGATTCCATATATATGTGTTAACATTAGTTGCAGGTGTAAGAGAATAAATAGGTCAATGTTGAGGCAGAAAATAATTTTCTATCTCTTTTGAACACCTGTAGTTTGAAGGACTGATATTCTATGTCTCAGTCCCAGAGTCATGAACTAAAGTATTTGAGTGCACAGCCTAGATATATCAGACAAAAATCTATTTTTGCATGTGTGACTTCTACATGCTGTCTGCATGAAACGGGTGCTTGGTAATTATTTATAGAATAAAAAATAAAACAACTCATTTTTATGCAGGTAGATCATCTTTAACCTCACCTGCTATAGCTAAGAGAGGTTTGAGAGTGGGAGTCTGGGCAGAGTCTGAGCGGCAGATAGGGTATGTGGAGGAAAGAACAGAATTTTGAAATTTTAAATAAGAGGGAAAACACCCTCTAACTCAGTCCAGAAAGTCTTCTTCGTAGCCTACAAAACAAACTGACAACCACAGTTATAGAAAACTTATAGGGAGAACATCTTACAGAAGGCATTCTCAGATATTTTAGAGAATTTTGCTGCAGAGTTCTTTGGCACTAGAGAAAAGTTAAATCTCCAGCTTTTGCGTGAGATTTGCACAGTAGTGCATAGCACACAAACAACCAGAACAGTAAAAGTTCAACCCTAAAAGCTGTGTAATTGAGGCAGGAAACTAATAGAAATGCTGGAATTCGAGCCATGTCCATAGAAAGATCAGGAACTGCCTGCAGCTAATATTTCAGTTCTGTTGCAAGGAAAGGACTGACCAGTGTGGGCTCGGTGGACTGGCATGGGGTAGAATGGACAAGTCAGGTCAAGGAAAGATCCAGAAGCAGTTGGAAGAATGAAATGAATCAGCAGCAATGCAGGATTAGGATGATACCTTAACCCGACAATTCTCTAACCCACCTTGGAGTCAGTCACCTGGGAGTTTAGAAGAACTACTGACGCCCATATGGAGATGGCACTGGTTTTCGTAAAATCTTTTCCCAGATGATTCCAATGTACAGTCAAGTTTAAGAGCCACTAGTCTAACCACCTCCCGTTTGGATGGGAGACTGGTAATTAACCCATTGTCCCCCAACCCCGTCATTCTCATAGCCCCTTACAGATTTTCTGCCATCTATTACTCATGCTATTAATGATCATAATGTTTTTCTTTAAATCAAGTCATTTTCTAAAACCTTAGACCTACTTTAGCTTTATTCTAAGCAATAGCATCTGGAAAACAACAAGTTTGGTATGCTGGTGGTATTTTTTTCTAATACTTATTAAAATATGCAGTGTTAACATAAGTGTGATACCTGTACACAAGATGGTTTACAGTGATTAAAGCAATTTAGAAAATTTAAGCAATATATTACCTAAACCCATGTTGTGTACAGAGACTCCAGAATTCACAGCATTAAAGCACCTCCTCCACAGTGGTCTGAAATACCCACCAGACGTTCATCATATTTGGTACTTTATAATTTTGCTCATTCATTAATTTGAATTGTGGGATCTGTGACATTACTGCATGGGGGCAGGGGGTGGATAAGTTCCTTAGCAAGTGAGTATCAATCTGAGTCAGTGCAGGTTCAACAATGCTTTGTTATACTCTACTCAATATTTGCAGACTGCAACGCTTACAAAATTATGTCTTACTAGATTTTCTGAACAAAATAATATGTTATGGTGATATTCCAGAATCTGGAAGCTTCAAGAAGGTCTTGGGGCTTTATCCGTCTGAAAGACAAAGGTGTAGTGATGTAATTAACTTGCTAGTGAGAAAAAACGGTTGGGAGGGCTGTGTAGTCTTTTAATAGATATACCTAGAAAACAATATTATCTGGTGCAGACAAGTGCATTTGTTTAACTGTGAGTGGCATTAATCAGTTTCTTTTATTTCCTGGGAGAGTTCTCTGAACCTTTAACATGCAAATACAATTTGGGGATTTCAAGGAGACTTAGTATATGGAATTTTCCAAGTTTAGTTGAGTAGAAAACCCTTTCTTATTCACTAGATAAGAATCTCTAGGAATCAGTGTTCTCTGGTACATGGTTGGAGAAACAGTAGTCTATTGTGTAACAGTGTACGTTAACCCTACAATTAGTTCCAGTTATGTAGTCTGTAGGCGTGTTAGTGAAATTTGTAAAGCATGTGTATGGTTAATTCTGTTTTGTCCCCGTAGAACAGAACCCCTTTTTACAAGTTGTGCTTTTTGGAATTCTGAGATGTCTTACATGGAAATTAAGTACCTGGAGGAATCCTAGGGGAATTATTTGTCTATATGATGTACGTGACACGTTGGAAGTCAAATAATGCTTAGGGCCAAGCCTGAAATAGGAGTTAAGAGTTTCACAAAGAGTTTTTAAGCCCCAATTTTACATATGTGTGGGACTAACTTCCTATCTGAGCAGTGTGAAGAGTGACAAAAATTATTCTAAAGAAATTAATTGAAGCAACAAAAAAGGAAAGAGATAAAAGGAAAATAATTGTGTAATCTTCTTGGAATAGTTATTCGAAGTTGTTTAGACTTTTGTCCTGCTTTTCTCTACTAAGTACCATGTCCCTTTGTCAATACTCCTAAAAATTCTTTAAAAACATCAATTTGAGGGGGCGCGGGGGAGGGTGGTCCATGCCATCTCATTATTATGGGTGTACCAAAATTGTATTTAAAACAATTCCTTATTGTTTAACACTTCGGTTCCCCTCCAAACCACCACAAGAAACAATATTCAGTGGACACTCTTTTGTATAAGCTTTTTTTTTCACTCACAAATATTTGTGTGTCTATATGTATCAAGCAGCATTAGACACTGGGGGTTCAATGGTGAGCAAAAAAATTAGCGTCCCTGCCCCTGAGGATTTATACAAATGTATTTAAAAATCTCAACCTTGAAAGTGCTCTTAATGAGAAGAAGACCATGGTCTAAGAATGTGAAACAAGAGATTCTTTGGGGGACAAACTGGGAATAACTTCCTTGAGAAGGAAACTGGGAAGTTTTCTGTCCCTCTGAGTTCACTGCATTTATATTTTAATGTTAAGACTTCATATGGCTGTTAATTCCTCAATTTATTCCAAAACCAGGATGTATTTTTCTCACATAACCACTTTTGCTATTCTAATACGCTCATTGAGAATTGTTAGGAATTACTTGAACTAGATCGTCACCTTTTGGCAAGGAAATTGACCTTATATTAGTCAGTGGGATCTCTCACTTGTGTTACTCACAGTAGTTGTCTGGGGAGTATCCATCCAGATAATTTTTTTTTTTTTTTTTTGCGGTACACGGGCCTCTCACTGTTGTGGCCTCTCCCGTTGCGGAGCACAGGCTCCAGACGCGCAGGCTCAGCGGCCATGGCTCACAGGCCCAGCCGCTACGCGGCATGTGCGATCTTCCCGGACCAGGGCACGAACCCGCGTCCCCTGCATCGGCAGGCGGACTCTCAACCACTGCGCCACCAGGGAAGCCCCAGATAATTTTTAAACTTTCTATTTTGCTTTGAATGTGTGAAAAAGGAAAGTTTGTTTGGGGTTATTTGGGATTGTGGTTTCCTATTCTTAACCATCACCCAAAGCACAGTGGAAGAGTCTGAATGAACCACAGGGTGATTTCAGCGTGTGTGTCTAGAGTGGGAATCTGATAAGTTTTCTGTCTTCCTCAAATGGTTCAATCTGTCAAAGAATACCACCAACCGCTTTTCAGTTTTAGGTGTTTTCAGTCCTACCATAGTTTGTAAATAAGGTTTTGTTAACTTGGTAGGAATAGTGCATTTTTGCCGAGACAAGATGGGAAAAGATAAGAAACGCTTTCCAATCTGATGAGAGAAGTGATGGACAAAGGAAACCACCGCGACAAAATAGCTGCAGAATACAAATGCGCGTGTTAAATGTCACAGGGGGAAATTGTAAAAGAAAACTCCTCTGGGGGCCAGATCTCAACAACACAGCATCCCAGACGTCTTTCTCATTGGCATGAACATCATCTCATATCTTTTCTCTGAAAGTAAAATAAAGTCTTAAAACTTGTCTGCTGGGGAAAATATTAAATTGTGGAATCTTTCCAACCAGAAGACACCATGGTGGAGAAACTTTTTTAAAAATCCAGTTATGTATATTGTCTCCAAAATGACCATGACTGTGAATATGTAAAAGAGAGAACGTAAGTGAACATGCTGACTGCAAAAGATAAAAGCACTGACTGTCTCTTAATAACAATAATGCCTCAAATTTGTGTGTTTTTCTCTGAATTTACGATTAACCATAAATCATCAAAAGCCTTAATATTTCGCTTGGACTCATTTGTGTTTAATGTTCCAAGGAGACAGAGATGGAGACAGGATGATTTTATAAAGAAAATGTTCCAGTGTTTAATGCTTTTCAAATCTCATTCTACTAACAGTATAACTTTCCCTAAATAGCTTCCATTTGTATGGCCTTTCCATCACCATGAGTCTTGTTGATTAATAGGACTCTTATTTATCATGTGTTTAAACTCTCAGGAACATTCAATAACAGAAGCAGGTGGTTAGGCTTCTTTGGGGTCTTTCCTTCATAACTTATGGACCCCCCCCCAACATGAGAGGAGGGTTTCTAATTACCAGATGAAGGAGGACTACATAAACAGTGGGAAACTATCTAGACAAACCGTTTATCCAAATTTTCTAACTAGTATCAAAGAAAGATAAGCCTGAACCTCAGTTTTTCATCTATAGTATTTCCATGTTCTCTGGATTTATAGGCTAATTTCTAACTCTCTACTATTCTTTGCAGTGGCAAATGACAAATGACAAAAATACATTTCAAATTTGCATAAGCTAAGAAGGGATTTCTTTATTCATGTCACTGAAAAGTATAGGATTCAAAGTGGCTCGCCATGTGGCTTGATCTAATGGGTCAAATGATGTCACCATCATGAGCATCAAGTGAGCAACACAGATGCTCTGGCATCTCCGTCCTCTTCCAGGTTGTCCTCACCTTCAGATTTCTTCTGGAGGAAGATGGCTGCCATCAGACCCAGATCTCTGGGCTCTGAGACTCAAGTCCCACAGAAAAAAAGAGTTCCCCTCAGGCTTCCCTGGTGGCGCAGTGGTTGAGAGTCCACCTGCCGATGCAGGGGACGTGGGTTCGTGCCCCGGTCCGGGAAGATCCCACATGCCGCGAAGCGGCTGGGTCCGTGAGCCACGGCCGCTGAGCCTGCGCGTCCGGAGCCTGTGCTCCGCAATGGGAGAGGTCGTAGCGGTGAGAGGCCCGCGTACCGCAAAAAAAAAAGAGTTCCCCTCATTCCACATTTTGAGGAGATCTCCTGAACTTCATGTGCCCAAACCTAAAGTAGTCCCTGTGACAAGGAGGAAGAAACGATAGGCAAACGATAGGCCCAACTCCCACGGTCATCCCTGGAGCTGAGAATGGCGTCAATCCCAGTTAAACTTCATTAACTGAAAAGACTGGTTTCCCCCGATAAAATTTGGTCTACAACTAGAAGAAGGGTCGATGGAATTTAGGCAGCAAATAAAATAACAAGTACATATAAGTAAGTCAATTAAAGAAAATAAACAAACACATACACAGATATCCACTACAATTATTTTGCCTCTAAACTCAGAAGAAATGTCAGCCTTCCTTCCACTATTTTCCATGGAAAATAAATAGCATCCTTTGTTATCCGTCAAAGTAACTCATAAAGTGCTGGTAATATATCAGGCATTCAGGAAAAGGAATGAACCAGCCCACCAAGGGCTGGTCAGTTGTGCATTCAAATGTTCAAGTGTGCTATAGAATGAAGCCAGACAGAACCCATTTATTCCAGAGATACGGAAGAGTTTTTGTTGTGCTTTGGGTGTTACCATGGCTCAAATCTATTCAAATTTAAATTCGAGTCATTCTCAGAGTACTTCAACATTGGAAAAATATCTCTCTTCATTAAAAAAAAAAAAAAAAAATGTACCCAGAGAACAAAAACTTGGGACATTTTCTACTAACCGGTTTGGTTAAAGACAGGACAAAAAAAAAAAAAAAAAAGCTAGCAAATAAGAAACCTGAAAAAAAGAGGCAAGACGCACAAGACCACTGGACCTTGTATATTTTGACCTAATAGCCACTGTTAATAGTTCTTTCCTACAAGTTGAGAACATTATAAAATCTTACAGCATATTTTTTAATTCTACCTTTAGCTATCTAAGATTCATCTATTTCAGACTATTTTATTGACCATCTACTATGTGACAAACTTAGTGTTGGTCCACTGGAGGAGATGCTACCACCCCTGTTCTCCATCACTCACAACCCAGAGTGGACCACCTTCTCATTGAAATACTATCTTCTCTTGAATTCTGGCTGTCTTTGATGTGTAGCTGGCAACTGAAGCCATGGGTAGAGAGGAGAATGTAAGGGATGCAGGGAGGAGAGGAGAAGAGGAAAGGGAGGGGGAGACGGGAAAGGAGAGGAGAGGAAGGGAGGGAAGAGGAGGGCCTGGACCCTAAGTGAGGCACACTGTCACAGAGCATTATATCTGGAGAGGAAACAGTGATTTTGTAACTGATCTACCTCCTGTTGAAGGTAAGGAAACCGAAGTCAGGTCTATCAAGTGCTTGTAAGTATGTAGAGAGAGGGATACGCTAATAAACTAATGTCAACTGCTAAAATATCTGGAGGACAATATAAATGCACATTTGCTTGGACACCACAATTCCTTTCTTAAATACATATTCTAGAGGGGAAAAAACACCTGCATGTACTTTATACAGGAAGGCTTGAGAAGCATTTTTTTGTAGTAGTGAAAATTGTAAACAACCGACATGTCTATTCACTGGGATCCAGAAGCAAAATGTGATATAGTCACGTAATGGAACACCATAAAGCTATTAAAATGAATAACCTAAATCAATACTAACAATCACCAGGAAAAACCCCCACAAAGTATGGTGTCACAATACACACTTTTATATATATACATATAGACATGCCAAGTCACATGTATGTATATGAGAGCATAAAATATACTAAGAAAACCATTTATAATTATGGTACCACTTAGGAAATGAAGAGAAAAGTAGGATTCAGGTTTGTATGGAAAGGAACTTCAAATTTACCTGAAATGTTCTATTTCTAGAAAAAAGATGAAATAATATAATAAATTCTTAACAATGGTCAATTCTGAGTTGTAAGAAAACAGCTATTAAATTATTTTCTGAACTTTTTAAATTACTCAAAAGAAAAGAAAAGCCTACAATATTCCCCCAAACAAAAGAAGGAGTAAAAAATAAACAAACAACCCTCTATGCTAAACTCTGTCCCCAGTGTGGGCAGGCACACATGGGTTCTTATGTCCAAAAGTCATTTGGAGCTTGAAAGAGTGCCTGTACCTTTCAGAGTAAATCCACAAAGCTGATTGATTTAGTAAAACTCATGGTTTGATATTCAGAGTATAAATATTGAGAATTTGGGCATTTTAGGAAATGTCATAGGTTGAAAGTGAATTTTAAGATGATTTTCCTCTCTCTGTATGGATTGTGGGAGGGTCTCATGGTGTCTTCATATCTTCTACTTAAAAAGGGAAAAGGTACCCAATTTTAAATCCCCAGACCTGCCCTCCACCATATCCCCTCACCCTAACCCTCATCTCCGTGATCTTTATATCAGATTAGAGTTCTGAAATGATTCCAGCAGGTCTAGCTCAGCCCCTGGGAACCACTTCAGAAAACAGCCACCAGGCCCACCAACTGATGGCAATTACAGGTCTGAGACATTTTCCTCTGGTGCCGCACTGTATTAACTCTTTTGTTTGTTTCCTTTAAATCACAGGGGAACCTGCTTTCAGCTTGGAAGTTATAACCAGTGGCCGAATGAGAACAATACTTTCCATCAAAGATAACAAAAGAGCCAAAGATGCCTCAAAGTTTCCAGAGTACTGAGAAAACGAATGAACAAACACAAAATTCGGCTATGAAAATTAGAGACACGGACCTTTTTAAAAAAGATAAACTTTTTGCATTAAAATGTGATATTTTTCACACATTGATCTGTAGATATTTATGTAACTGTGCCCCACTGCTGTATTATTAAACATATTTGGAGTTAGATGCACAGTGCATTAATTTGATTGATTATCATGTTACCTAGTTAACTTCATCTTACGTTTTACCTTCTGGGCCTGTGGTGTTGAGACACTGATCAAACTCATTTCTTAGTAAATGAGTTCATGTAAAGAAATTTCTCTGCCCCAAGGTCTATTTGGACCCCAAATATATATTTATATACTGCAGCAGTAAATACGTACGTAGCAGATTGAGAGAAGACCCAAGTGTTGCTCTTATCTGGCCCTGGAATTTAACAGTCTGTGCTTCATGACAACTGAAAAATTAACACGAATTGTTTTGCGTGTAAGCAAACCAAACAGGAGGACAAACAACAAGCTTTTAATTGTAATAGCTTACATAAATTAGAAAGCATTGTTAGGGAATTGTTGAAATGAATGATTTGAATAGTGCTAAGATTTTGAAATAAAGCTGGGAAAATATCAAAGATTTATCCACAATAAACTATTTCACAATGACAAGAGAGAGGATCCATGAGCGGCCTCTGATAGATCTTAGAATCGCAACATTTCAGGAGGCATCTACTCTAAGTCACAGCAGTGTGTCCCTTACTGACTAGTCTTTGCTTAAATGTCTCCATTTGTAAGCAACGCCTTACCTCCCCAAAGCAATTTGACTGCATTTCAGAGAAGTCTGAGAAAGAAAAAGAATTTCTCAGCTGGTGTTCAAGTCTGCCTTCTGTCATTTTTACCCAATGGTCCAGAGCTACCTCCCGACGTCCTACAAAATACAGCTGACCCCCTTCTGGGTAGCGCCACGCTTCAATGTTAGAACTCAGCTGGCGTACCTCTTCAAAGTCTTTGCCCAAACAGGTTAAACATCCCCAGTTCCTTCATCTTGTTTATTGTTTTGTTTTGTTTTTTCAGTTCACATGGTTTTGCAGTGGCCAAAGACCTCTGAACATTATTTCAGTCATCCTAAAGAAAAGCCACAATAGGACTGAATACTCAGAGAGTGGTCTGATAGGAAACGTATGACACAATTTTTTATTTTTTATTTTTGCGGTATGTGGGCCTCTCACTGTTGTGGCCTCTCCCAGTGCGGAGCACAGGCTCCGGACGCGCAGGCTCAGCGGCCATGGCTCACGGGCCCAGCCGCCCCAAGATCCCATGTGGGATCTTCCCGGACCGGGGCACGAACCCGTGTCCCCTGCATCGGCAGGCGGACTCTCAACCACTGCGCCACCAGGGAAGCCCCACAACAATACTTTTACCTCTATTTTACGTGCGTGCAAGGAAGCTAATGGTTAGTTACCCAAGGTCCTGTACCTGATAAGCATATATGGTAGGTTTTCTGCAAAAATGGCCACAATTCTCCCTAAAGCCATGTCCTTTGCAGTGTAACCTTGCCGCCCCTCCAGTCAAGAGGCGGGTTCTAGTTCTCTATTTCTTTGAATGGCCTTATGTTGGTCAACTAAATAAAACAGAAGTGGCAGTGCACCAGTTCCCAGCCTCAGCCTCAGAAGGCCTTGCAAACTTCTGTTGCGTCTCGCAGACCCCTGAGATCGCCGTATGAACAAGCCCAAACCAGCCTGCTGGAGGATGAGAGATGCATGGGCAGAGCCTCCCACGCGAGGTCATCCCAGACAGCCGATAACAAACGATGTGCCACTGACTATAGGAGCACGAAAGAGCCTAGCGGGCAGAGAACAGCCAAGCCTCACCAAGCCCCACCCAGACGAGAGTAACCACCAATCAACCAACAGACTTGTGAGAAAAGTAAGTGTTCCTTGTCTTCAGCCACTAAGTTGTGGGGTGGTTACTTATGAGATTGAAACCCAAGAGCGTCTGACTCCAGACGTTGTGCATTTAATCACTGTATATTGCCATGGCAAATACTGAAACACAATTCTCCACCTTAGAACTATGGGATTTTTTTCTGTATCAGATGACCTACTAATGTGTTTTCAGTGATTTTTGCTTTTTCCCTAATTCTCCCAAACAAGAAGTCCATCTTGTTTATGCAAATTGATGTTTCTGTTCTGAGATTGTTTTTCTCCCCATATCCTCAATTGCAGCTGCTCTGGGTCAGGGGTAAAGACGGAGCCTTCCAATAAGCCTTTCGGCATTCCAGAGCCGAGAACCATCTGTTTGGCTGTAGGCTGTTCACCATGGACCTGGCAAGTAAAAGGTTTCTGACCAGTGATTGATAATTTGATAGCTCATCATTACCCAATAAATATGCTAATCATTGCCCCTGAAGTGGGACTAAAACAGTAATTTGGTTGCAAAGCATCTAGTGCATGTCCGGAAGCTAGAGAATGAATGTGACCCAGGCTTAACTTCAGAAAACTGTCATGCTGTTATTTATTCCATTCTATTTGCACCCAAACTCTGATCTATCCATTGTCACTTGCATGAGATTAAGTGGTACTCCCTGTTATCTGATAAATAAGTAGATACTCAGTTTCTTTGGCATGTTATCATTTTACCCCTTTCCCATCTAGTTTTGTCCAGATGAATTTTCCTCTTCAATAGGTCTAATAGATTAGCTTAGAAATCCAAGAGAGAGTAACGAGAGAGCAGTGTGGACCAAGGAACCACTTACTCATTCCCCCCAAATCTGACCATCCAAATCATTTAATAACTGCCTTCTATTGGCAACATGACTTAAAATTAGATTCTAGATTCTATTAAGCCACCTCAATTGGATAAATGTTCTTCTTAATTAAATAATCATCATGACGACACCTATCTAATACTGGAAATAATATGAAAGTGTTTAAACCACTTACTTCCATATTCATCATTTTATTTTACCTTTTTAACAATGATCAAGAAAATGAATCTAAAAACCATTAAAGTACTTGTTCCTAATCTCACCATATGTTTTTCCTTTTATTTAAAGATTGGTATTATTAATAGATCAACAGGCAATGAGGACCCATATCCTGTGCATCACCTTCACCTTGACTATTTATATCATCTTCTGTGTGAGCAGTGCCCCTTGGAGTTGGGCGATCTTCAATCTGTGAGGCCGTACATGATATTGATACGGGGGGAGGAGAGATGGTCATAGACTTACCATAAATAAGTATTTGATAACAATCATCTAAACCGATCTGTTCTTATGGGTAGATTCTTTAAAAGATGTCCACTAGATTCTGAATGGGAATAACAGGAATAATTATCATGCATACGTGTGCTAAGTATTAGATACACATTATCTCATTTAATCTTTAAAACAATTCTCTGAATTAGCTATTAGTATTACCTCTACATCACAGCAACATGTGAAGCTCCAGATGTTAAGTACCCGCCCAAGGTCCCCCCGCTGTGGAAGGCAGGGCTGTGACTCAGTGATGGGGTTGTTCAGAAGCAGTTTTCTGCTTTGGGAAGGGAGAAGTCTACAGGGAAGGGAGAATGAAGTAGGCATTTCCGGAAAGAAGCAGAATTGAGAGGTAAAGACAGAATTTTAAAACATTTAACAGCGGCTAAGCCTTGGGTTGCCGAAGACAGTGCTTCTCAAACTGTCTACGGTAAACAGATTCCTCCCCAATCCCAATTCATCACAAACCAATGCATTTTTGTAAAATGCAATAAAAAGAAAATACTAGGGAACAAAATGAAAAAAAACCCCAGAAAATACAAGGCTCCGATTTTTATTATTAAATTTTAAAATTAAAAGTATTCTAACAAATTGCTATAAGTTTCTAAACACTTTTAGGTTCTGTCCTTCACTTGTGGACAGGTAAGGATCAGTCAGGGGACCAGTACAGGTTCAAGGACCACACTCTGAGAAGACATCTAAGCTGCCTCATGGAAGTTTCTGTTATTCACTCCCCAAAACTCAACTTGCCTCACTCCAGAGCTCAAACTCTACCCTCCGCTCCTCAGGAATCAAATTCCAGTTATTAGAACTTCAGTACTAGAATACAGCCTAGTGGTCACTAGATGCTCCTGTGCAAATGCGAGACCAGTAAATAGAGATACCTGAGTAGCCCCTTTGAATGCAATGATACAGCTAAAACACTTTTAAATGACCTTATGAATTGAAAGTCTTCAAAGCAAAGTAAACATAAATGAAAACGATAATGGCTAAACGGAATCTGCATTTAATAAAACTTAGCTAATAGTCACCTTTCCTGCCTTCTCAGACTTTCAAATATTCCTAGAGCCGGAAAAATGCTTGGACAGATTTCTCTCTCCGTTACCACTTTTGCCACTGCTTCCTTTCCCACACTGACGCCAACTTTCCAGCAGGAATACCATAAAATAAATAAAGATCATTTTCTTTTAAGATTTTTGAAGACAGAAATTTTGTGTTTCTTCAGTATTCCTGGGTCTTTTTTTTCTTTTTGTGGGGTGGGAGTGGGGAGAATATTTCTCTCACATATCAAAGGCTAGTTTAGGAGGATGGAAAGGTAGGCTTTGGCTGTCATGAAAAGAAAAAAAAAAAACCCTGGGTTAGTTAGTTGGTTAGTTAGTTAATTGGACCCAGCAACATTAAACAGAAATATCTTAGGGAAAAGGCAGCCAATGAGATATTTCCTAGGGAATCGAAATTCCTTGAAAGGGCCTGCAAGGCATTATGAAGGGAGTCTAGACTGAATGGGGAACCACCCAAGTGAAGAAGCAGCTTGCGCTGTTGCTCTAGAGAGCACACAAAGCCTTCTCAACTCACAAGTGAACAGGTGAGCATGCCCTTCTTCCTGCCTACTGTTTCATCTCAGTGGATTTGAAGGAAAATACAGGTTCTGTGAACATAACAAACAGCCAATAGGGTCATCCAGGCCAGGGTAAGGTTTCTGGGGACAGCTGGTAGAGACTGGGGCATCCACACAGGAGTCTCTGGAGGGGCTTCAAATGTCTCCAAGCCCCTCTTTCTCTTCTCCTCCATCCCCCTCCTCGTCTGCTTCTTTTCGAACTTTTCTTTTTGAAAAAATGCAAACCTACAAGAAAGTTGCAAAACTAGTACCCCATACACTAAAATGAATCCCATATACTGCTCACCTAAATCACTAATTTTGTCACATTTGTTTTCTCTGGGTGCGTGTGTGTGCAAACATGTATAATATGTGCATGAAGTATACTCGTACGCTACGGTTGTTATTTTGCTGAACAAGTTGGTCTTTCATCCTAAATACATCTGCGTGTATCTCCTGAGAATAAGGATATTATTTGACATAACCCCAATTCAGTTACTGAATTCAGGAAATTAATCTTGATATAATACTATTATCTAATAGACATTCCATATTCAAATTTCACTAATTGTCTCAATAACATACTTGGTACCGCTTTTTTTTTTCTGATCCAGGATCCAATCCAGGGTCATGCACTGCATTGAACTGTCTTGTCTCTTTAGTGTCCTCAATCTGGAACAGACTTTCACGATGCTGACATCTTTTGAAAGACACAGGACAGCTGTTTTGCAGAATATCCCTCAATTTAGGCCTGATGTTTCCTCGTGATTAGATTCAAGTTACACATGTGTATCAATGATAGTGTGTCATTCTCAGGACACCCTATTGAACTTTGATCACAAGGATGAGGCCATTTTTGGAAGACTCGGCTTAGAAATGATCTGTTTCCCCTTGGTAAAAGTAATCTGTAGGGAGATACATTGATATTGTACAAATATTCTGTTCCCTAGCAAACTCACTCACTGGTTTTTGCACAAACTCCTCTTATTATTTTTGTTTGTAATGATGGCCAAGTAGTTCATCTAAACAGTTCTGGAATTTAATTACATGCTCAGCCCTTCCCAGCCCTGAGCTGATATGTCCTATCCGTTTATCGCATGCCATGAGCCTTTCTGTTCATTTTAAAACTACTCCCTTTCCATGCTAACATGTGAGGATTTGGAGAATAACCCACATTCACACTTTACGCCTGAGTGATGATGACACCGGGGGCTGCTAATATCTTGATACATTTCCCCTTTCCTTTTTCACTCCATGGACATGAAGTGACCTTGCCTGGACTCTATCCATAGGAAACTATGAGTTGCTTTAGAGCAGATGGGCGAAGGAGGTGGGGAAAAACTCCTAAATTCAGAAACCAAACCAAGGCCCAGCCAATCTGGGAAACAAAATGCCCACTCAGTCTGCAAGCCACAGCAGGGCATCCTGCTGACTTCTGAGCAAAATTAATTGCTAGAACCTGGCAGGTCTCCAAATAGCCGCCGTTTTCCTCCCCCTTCATCACCGCAAATCTCTGCTGTCACTTCTTAATCAACGCTGCCTTCATAATTCTATAGACTGTATTTTGCTTGCATTTAGAGAGGAATTGGTGCAAACACCACTTTCACTCAGCAATTATTTTGCATGAGGGTTTAAGTTGGAGCTCAAAGTTGGACAAAATTTGGAATTTAGGTAGCAAAAACCCCTTAGGGCACTCCAGGAACCACACCAGACTCCTACCTACACTGGATAAACGTGTAGAAACTGTCTCAAGGTCATGAAGATACATCCTGCAAATACTGGCCCATAAAGTGTAATCAGCAAGCTCTCTCTCTCTTTCTCTCTTTTTTTTTTTTTTTTTTTTGCTAGTGGTACAAAAATAAAAGAGACCAATAAAAAGCAGTTGGCCACAAAGGGGAAATACTTTAACATTTATTGGGAAGTTTTCGACTAGCTTACTTTCCTGCTTGCTATGGGAATATTAAAAGATGTAACTTGTTTTTTCTCCAGATCTTGTCTTTATGCTCCAATCCTTTCCTCATCTGCAAAACCAAATAACTCAAACCAAGTAGTGAAATATCATTAGGATAAGGGGAAGCATGTCCACTGACAATGAATATCAAACAGTTAGCTAATGAGACAGGAAAGGGGAATTTAAAGGAGTTTGCTCTCATGATGGTGCAGGAAAAACATAAGTCACACTTGCAGAATCTAGGTGAACTGGTGCTTTAAGGAAGGCATGAAGAAGGCCTCTGTTAATAAACAAAAGAGATAATTCAGGCCAATTTTAATTTTTCTTTCTTCATTGGAAAATTGGCACGACCAGCTAATGCCCAGAGAAGTCACACAGTCTAAAACCCAACCATCAAATAAAACTGCCAATGGCCCAAATCAATCTTCTTAAAAATTCTTCCGGGATAAACATTCTATAACCTCTCTTAAGAAGAAAAAAAATCAAAGTAGGTCTGCCTGCAAGAAGGAGCTGGCGGTCATACCCTGTTTATGTAAAAGGACATGGTCAATTCAACTGGTATAATTGAGCACATATGTAGGTTATGTTGGCATAATGGTATTTGGAAGGTCCCAGGACACCTGAACCTTGTTAATATACTTGGCTAGAGTCACTTCTGTGGCTCAAAGTTCTCCACTGGTTCCTTCTCTTTACATTTAGAATAAAATCCATGTTCTTTTCCACAGTTTTTAAGACCCACTGATCTGGTCTCTGCTTCTGTCAATCTGCTCCTATATCACCCACTCTACCCCGAAGTTCATGATTCTCTAGCCCCATGGGATTTCTCTCAGCTCCTGAGCTTGCCAACACGTCTGTCTCAGGGATTGTGCGTTTGCTATTTCCACTGCCTGGACAGCAAGATCCTGGCAGGCCTGGTCTTCAGACCTCAACTCACATATCATCTCCTCAGAGAAATCTTCCGTGCTCACTGCACCCAAAGCATCCCTGCCCAGTCACTCTCTACGAATCTCTTCTCTTTTTACCGCCTCTCAGGACCTGCCAGCCTTGCTCATTTGTTTCTTTACCTGTTTATTTTCTCACTCCTCCCAACAGGAGACCATTTTGGTCCTGTTCACTAGGGTATCTCCAGCACTCAATAGACTAGAGCTCAATAACTATAGGTTGAACTAACAGAAACCAAATGAAAACCTGGAACATGTGAAGAACGTATGGTTTACACAGCATTGGGTTCTGCTTCATATTAGCACTCCTGCCTTGCACTTTAAGTATTTAGGATCAAGTTTAATGTTCTCTAACACAGCAGTCCTCAACCTTTTTGGCACCAGGGACCGGTTTGGTGGAAGACAATTTTTCCACGGACGGGGGTGGGACGGGGGAGCGGATGCTTCAGGCGGTAATGCAAGCAATGGGGAGCGGTGGGGGAGCGGCAGATGAAGCCTCGCTCACTCGCCCACCACTCACCTCCTGCTGTGCAGCACAGTTCCTAACAGGTCGCGGACCGGTACTGGTCTGCGGCCTGCGGGTCGGGGACCCCTGCACTAACAGACCAAGAGCACTTTGAGGCTAAGAGTTCAGCCTTATACATCCCTCTTTCCCCTGCAGCACCCAGTGCTCAAGGCAGTTTGCTGAATGTCTGCAGGAGGGAAGGAAGGAAGGAAAGGGAGAAAGGGAAGGAAAGAAAAGGAGGGAGGGAAGAATGTGTCACCTGGTGGGCAATGATTTTTCCTGTAGCGACACACGGAAGCAGGCAACCATGAATTGCCTCTGGGGCTTGTCACAATAAGGATTCTGCTCTCGGTATTAATTCAGAGCAGAGAAGTGCTGTCAAGTGTCTGAGGGAGCGTGGAAGGTGGTACCGGAGAATTCTCTCCTGGGCAGCTCCTAAACCATGGGAAGCCAGAGCCGAGCAAGTGAGAGACGTGCTCTCCCAGGAGCCCCGAGGAAAGATCTTTAAAATCAGGGAACCAGATGGTCTGCCTTATTAAAGGGTGCCTCTCAAAGACAAATCTGTTTTATTTTTTTTTCCTCTAATGCTCACCTTGGTGAAAGGTGAACTTCTACCTTGGAATCCATCTCTCTAAGGTCCCCTGTTTCAGCCTCAACTTCTGTTCAGAAGCAGGACAGTCAACCTCTGCTGTCTACTTGGTGTTTACGAAGAGGCAGCTGAATGCATCCCCAGCGGCCCAAGGGCGCCATTTTTGCCCATAAGAGGAAGGCTGCATCTCAGAGATGGGGTACGAATCCCGTCTCCATGTAGGAGAAAGAACCTAAACTGCTGCATTTACCCTCTAAACGTCTGCTGTGTTCCTGTGACACCACACTCCTACCAGGATGCTTTCTGTCAAAAGCCCTGGAACGGCTCCCTGTCGGCCATTCTGTGAAGATAGCATGATGTAGTTAACAGAGGGAACTACGCTGAGTTTGGCCACAAAGTACCTATCAGATCTTGGACAAGTCAAATCATCTCCTTGGATCTGTTTTCTCCACTGGGCCAGATGACTTTACCTTGGGAAGAAAACAACATTAAAATCATGACTTAAATTACAATTAAAGATCGCTACTTCTGACTTCTAAGGGAGTTCCTGAATTATTTCAGTGACCGTCTTCACTTGGTTTTTGTTTAGTTTGTTTTGATCGAAGTCAGTGGCTCTCAAACTGCTGTCCCTAGACTAGCAGCATCAGCATTACCTGGGGAACTCACTGGAAATAAAAATTCTCAGGCCCCATCACAGACCTACCTGCTGAATCAGGAACTCTGGGGATGTGACCCAGAATTCTGTACATTAACAAGCCCTGTAGGTTATTCTGATGCTCATATTTGAGAACTGCTGGTCTAAACAAATACTTTGAAGGGCCCTGAAACAAACGTGTGTTTGTAGCCTTCCCTACATCTGAGCACTCATTTCCATCTATGGTCTCCAGGGTCCCAGGGTCTCTAAGTCCACCCATCTCTAAGGACAGGGCACATGACTTTGCTAAGCCATCAGTGCATTTCCTTTCTTCTGGCTACAGTCACTGGTGCAGGGTGGCCATGTGACTTAAGCAGATCCAAACAAAGGGAGTTGCAGGACTTTTCTGGGACAGCAACACTCCCGGTGAAGAAGTGTCCTGGGTGACAGCTGTTTGGGGACCATAAAGAGAATCAGGCTTAGGCTGAACCACACACCATGGAAGGAAGATGGGAGACATAAGGAAACTGAGGCTGTGGTGACGCTGTACGACCAAGCCTTGCTTGGTGTCAGTTCTACCAGTTTTCTCTCTTCTGGGTCAAAAGCCAAAAAATCGTATTTATTTTTTAAGCTTATTTGAACCTGGAACCAAGTGCATTAGCTCTAACGCCCACTTTGAGTGTAAAAAGTGAGGACTCCTTGCACCCTGGTCTAGAAAGAGAAATCACCAAGAGAAATAAATCACCAAGAGGGTAAAGCATTCGCCATGAGAGTAACGTGAACTTGATGTTGTTTCGTGGCTAAGACTGAGGACAATGCAGATGGGGTGAGGCAGTAAAATGAAGATTTTATAGTTTATTTGTAGCATTTACATGTTGGGAGAGAGCATAGGAAATCCAGGTTCTCAGCTTCCCTGCAAAAACTCAGAAGATCTAGAAACACTGAGCTCATGTTCCTACAGCAAAACAACTGTGAGAGTTGAGTCAGGGCTGCCCACTGCAGACAGGGCACGTGGTCTCAAAGCCCTCGTCACTCTTACCACTATACTCCACTCAGTTGTATTCACGTATGTCGCCCGTCTGTCCCCTGTAGTCATCAAAATATCATCCTCTGCCTTATTTAGTCAGAGCTTTCCCTCTGACTAAATATTTTGCCACACCCAGTCTCTCTACCATGTCTTTAGTTGCAGTCTACCCTACAAGAGTGAAATTCTATTTTTTTCCCCGTCTCTTTCCTTCCCACTTCTCTGAATTCACCTGATCTTTTAGGAGTTGGCTTGTAACCATCATATTCGGAAACTTTGGTCAACATTGGTCTCTGCCTTTTCTGATCAGTGGAAGTCCTTTTTTAATTAAGAATTCTGGATTATGTATATAATGATATTCCATCTTCTTTTAGCACTTCTCTTCCTTGAAAGTGAAGATAGGAATAGTAACATGGCAGAAAGGGGTCTATAAACTCCCCTATGGATCGAGGCCTGCCATGCCCAGTTCTCTACTAGGATACACAGGGACTGAACAGGGATAAAACATACAAACTCTGACTTAGACTAAGGTTTCTCAACTTTAAGACAGGACATTTAAGGCCAGATAATTATCTGTCATGGGGGCTAGCCCTGTGCTTTGTAGGACGTTTAGCAGCATCCTTGGCCTCTACTCACTAGCGGCCAGTAGCAATGCCCCTGTTTTGACAATCAAAAATGTCTCCAGATGTTGGCAAATGTTCCCTGGGGCTCAAACCACATCAGGCTGGAAATTGCTGTCCTAAAGAAATTCAAAATCTCACTGCAGATATCAAAATGACCAAAAAAAAGAAAAGAAAAAAAGTAATAAAATCATGATGGTAGAGACTTGCTGTGTTTGGGCATCATATCCATCCCATCCTCCTTCAGAAACAATTCTAGGATTTTTTAAGGGAGATTACCATCTTTCTTTTGGATACTGTCTGTTAGCACTGTTGATCAATGTATCTTGAATCCTTCCCCTTCCAGTTGAGGGAAAGACTCATCACCTAAATCTAGCCAATGGAACACACCCACACACTCCCTGGAATTTTTCTCATGAGTGACAAAAAAGACTCAAGTTCACTGGAGTTCATTCGCTGCAGAAGGAACAACTAAAAGTAACTGTCAAGAAGTTTCTGTAATCAACACTTTCTGGAACTTTCTGGTTCCTATCCTTTCTAAATCTAGTTCCTTCAACCCTTTGAGCATCCAGCAACCACTCGAATAAATTCTGGTTTTGGTTACATTAGTCAGAGTAGGTTTCTGTTGTTTGTCACCAAAGAATCATCATCAAGGGGTTTCCCTGGTGGCGCAGTGGTTGAGAGTCTGCCTGTCGATGCAGGGGACACGGGTTCATGCCCCGGTCCGGGAAGATCCCACATGTCGTGGAGCGGCTGGGCCCGTGAGCCATGGCCGCTGAGCCTGCGCGTCCGGAGCCTGTGCTCCGCAACGGGAGAGGCCACAACAATGAGAGGCTCACATACCGCAAAAAAAAAAAAAAAAGGAATCATCACCAAGAGTTACTGGTAGTACCTTAAAAAAGAAAATTAAAAAAAAAAAAAAGAAACTATTACCATAATCTAAGACTGAATATATAAATATATATATATTATATGAACACATATGTGCTATGATCCCTATTAATATATCTGATTACATATGAATATATGTGCATCTAGACAAAGACACATATGAAAAAGTACACTTAAATATTAAAAAGCACTCACAGTTAGGATATGACATTACAGGTGACATGCATTAAGATATTTTCTGTATTTTTTATTTCCTTTTTTTATGTATGAATTTTAATATTCTCTTGCTTTACATACAGATATATTCATTTTATTATTTAAAAAGCCCTATGTATTTAAAATATACATCTGAACTGCCCACGGCTACTACGTATGATATTATGCTACTTTATGTTTTAACTGTCAAACATTTAGTACTTTGCTAACAACTGAACCTCTGTTGAACCAGAAATTCATTCTACTTATCTGAAATCAAAATGAATAGCACTAATAGGGTTGAACAAGCCTACATTTTACCCCACTTTTACTTACAAACCATCTCACCACACGACTGCAAAACACTTCAGTTTTGAGGTCAGATAGTTGCATTAACTAGTGAAGTATTTTTACTAATTACTAAGGGTTTGCTGCTATAGCCCTTAATAACTTGGAATATTTGATATGTCCTAATCAGTCAGGTGAAATTGGGAAAAGCCATGATGACAAAAGCAAATGGAAAGGGACCACACTGGGAGACAGATATATAATTAACAAGCCCTTTTATCTAAACTTTCATTAAAGACAAACAATCAAATGTTGAGATCTAAAAGGCACAGCTTTTAATTAAAGTGTAGCTTCCTTTCAAGAACTGCTTCACCTTGGGCAAACATTTGTCAACATACATTCCAAACAATCACTCTTTCCCAGTGTGGCTAGTTGGTATTTTAGCACATTTTCAGATCACTCAAAATAATAAATTAATTTATGAATGCAACAAGTTAAACTGAGAACCACAGTATAATACTTCGTCGCATGCAGAACATCCATCTCTTTAGAGAATTAAAGGATATTTAAATATTCAGCGTTTAAGATAAATTCTTAATTTCCAGACTCACCCCCTCACAGACATCCATGAATGCAAAGGACAAATACTGTCTAATGCTTTTAATTATTTGCTTTTAAGAACTGAAGAGGAAATGACCTACTCTTCTATTTTTAAACATATTTTATAAACCTGAAAATCAGATTAAGATAGAAAAAAAAACCCTACAAATTACCCCTGCCATCTAAGCAGGAGGCCAGGCTACAGAGGGAGAGGGCAAGAGGGTCCCTGCATTTACTGCAACCCACCCAGAAAGAAAATACCCTTCCAATTCTTCCATTGGCACAAATGATCTAAGTCTGTCCCATCCTGCCTTTGTTCTGTCCTTATGACAGTCTACTTGGGCTCCCCAGCTGGCTTCGTTTCTTCCTGCTGTTGGCATTTTTCCAGTAAGTCCTGCATGGTCAGGGGAACCACTCTGCTTGCATCTGGGAGATTCTGTCTGTGTCAGCCTTTATCATGTCCTCACATTATCTTCCCTCCCCGAACTGTGCAGCACTGCCATTCAGCTCCCCAACCACAGAGCACAGCAAAGCCACCCTACAACCTCCTGGGAGGCAGTAAGTACTGGGACCACTTAGGTGACTTGGAGTTAGACAGACTGGGTCGAATACCAACAGGGTTCCTTATTAGCTGGGTGTGACCTTGGTGGGAATCACCTATCTTCTCTGCTTTTATTCCCTCCTCAGTAGGAAAGGGGATCATGATACCTACTTTACAGGAGTATTCTAAGGATTGATCAAAGCGAGCTAATGCATATATGAAATGCTTTGCACAGTGCTTGGCACGCAGTAAATACTCAGCAAATGGAAGCTTTCCTTATTTCTCACTTGCACATTTTATGTCTAGACAGACATTTGCCTACATGATATGAGGGTTACCAAGGCTGCCTATCTCAAAAATCCTCTAATCTCCCTGAGTACCCCCAGATTCCCATCATTCAAATCCCCTGAGATTTTCCTAATGACAGAAGTCTCCTATACAAATGCAAAAATGCTAACTAGGAAGAATGGCACATTAAGCCATTTTCACTCAATAAGAGCAATTAGTTTATCAAATTAGCTCTCCCAGTTAACTAGCAGATTCCTGTTCCAATTCAACAAACGTATGCTGACTACTTTCTACTATAGGAGACTGTACCAAGAGGCGAGGAGGGAGCAGAGTTGAGTAAAAACTCATCTCCAGGTTCAAGGGGCTCATAAATTAATGGCAACGACAGACGTGTATGGATGGATGTGCACACAATATGACGAACACCCCTGGGTGTGGAACTGTGCACACATGCTTTTATGAGAGGAGAGTTGTTGTGGGCTGACTGTTTGTGTCCCCCAAAACCCATATGTTGAAATCCTAACCCCCAATGTGATGGTGTTAGGAGGGAGCTCTGGGGGAGTGATTAGGTTATGGGGGTGGAGAGTCACTGTGATGACACAGCGACAAGATGAGAAGAAGGCCATCCATGACCATGAAGTGGGTTCTCACCAGACACCAAATCTACCTGCACCTTGACCCTGGACTTCCCAGCCTCCAGAACTGTGAGGACTAAATGTTTGTTGTTTAAGCCACCCAATCCGCAGTATTTTTGTTATAGCAGCCTGAAGAGATGAAGATAGCGGTATAAATCCCTTTCTATCAATACATAAAAGAAACTACATTTGAGCTCTAGTATTTATTCATTCATTCACTCATCCAGCCACCTAACATGCATTTATTAAGTGCCAACTAGATGCAAAGCATGTATGAGGCACCGAGCTCATTAAACTGGTGAACAAAACAAACATTAACTCTGGCTGGTCTACTGTGTGACAGACACACAGATGGATATATAAGTACACGTTGGGATAGGAGGTAGAAAGAAAAACAACAAAAGTGTTTTATAAGTGTTTAGAACAGTGTCTGGCACATAATAAAGAGTCAGACTATTAGCTATTCTTGTCATATAGTCATAGTATTACTATGACTGTGATTATGTACGTGGATTAATGGATAAAAACTGACTCCATGACACTCAGGTGCAAGAAGTGCCACTGCCCAGTTAAGTAACTTGTCCAAGTTTACGA
The DNA here is from genome assembly GCF_963455315.2 of Globicephala melas. Lineage (NCBI taxonomy): Eukaryota > Metazoa > Chordata > Mammalia > Artiodactyla > Delphinidae > Globicephala > Globicephala melas. The sequence goes on from NC_083328.1 coordinate 79,803,122, forward strand.
GGCCAGTAAATGGCACAGATCAGCTTAAACACACGTAACCTGGCTCCAGAGCTACGCTTTCTAACTGTACTATTGGCCGGCCTTCTAATACACTCAGGGGCTTGTACTGTATAGGCTATTTTGTAATAGGGCTTTAAATTTCACAACATATTAAAACATCTCCCCATGTCTATAAAAAATATTCTGCAACCTCATTTTAACATGTGCAGATGATTTAACTATATAGAGAGCATAGAGGTTGGTTCCGGGCTTTTGATGTTATAAATAATGCTGTGATGAACATCTCTTTATCTTTTGTTTCACCCACCATGATGATTCTTTTTCTTTTTAAGGATTCATTCTTACAAGAGGGAACGTTGTTTAATATGCATGAATATTTTCAAGGATTTTGCCATGTGCTGCTAAGTTATTTTCCAGAAATGCTGCACCACTACACACTCTCACAAGATTTTCTACTGATGCTTCTCCCTGACCATAGACTCAGCCACGCGGCACCCTTGCGGCTGCTCTCAGGGCCATGTCAACCACGCCTCTAAATGTCCTGCAGACTCTTCTCTATCTTACCCATGACCTTCGGTGGGAGGGGCCCCTGCATGGAGACCCCCTGTTGGACTAGGCAGATAGGGAGGCACTGATTGAGAAGCCAAGGAAAGGAAGGGGAGACGTAGGGGAAAAGGGCAGCCTTCCCCACGACCCGCTCCCACATAAAGAGATGCTGCCCAGTATCTGGTCTTTCAGGCTGGCAGTCTGGTATCGAAGATGAAGTACAAGGCTTCAGCGTCAGTAGCTGGGGTCAACTTCTGATCAGCTTTCTGTCTTCAGATAAGTTACTTTCTGAGTCTCAAATTCCTCAAATTATTATAGATCAATAATATGGGTAATAAATTGGGAAGGATATACTTCACTGATATTAAAATGCATATATTTTCACATTTTAATATCTCTGAAATGGGGATACGTCATACAATTGACCATTTTTAAAAGGCGGAAGATTTACACACTCTGAAGAGAAACCAGAGTATACAATTGACCATTTTTTAACTTATTTTATATTTGAGTATAGTTGATTAACAATGTTGTGTTAGTTTCAGGTGTTCAGCAAAGTGTTTCAGTTATACTATACATGTATCTATTCTTTTTCAAATTCTTTTCCCATTTAGGTTGTTATGTAACATTGAACAGAGTTCCCTGTACTATATAGTAGTACAACTGACCATTTTTAAAATTTCTTCATTCCACAGTCTAACTGGCAGTGTTTTTCTCCCTAGTGGGTGCAGTAGACAGAATTCTAAAAAAGACCCCACCCCATGACCCTCGCCTTCGTGTAATCCCTCCCCTGGGGTGCTCCTGGAGCCCGTGAAGATGATGACATGTCCCTTTAGTGATTGAGTTATGCTCTACAGCAAAAGGGAGATTTCCAAGTGGACCTTATCCAATCACAGGAGTCCTGAGAGTTTTCTCAGCTGATGGGCAGAGGAAAAGTCAGAAAGATTTAAGGCAAATCAGAGACATAAAGAGACCGGAACCCCTGACTAAAGGTGACGCAAAGAAATAGAGATTTGTATTTCTGCAGGAAGACAGCCAGGTCCGGTGTTCCAGCTCAGTGATCTCTTAGGACCCAGGTTTCTGCTAACATTTTGCTCCAGCATCCACTCCACTGCTCCTGTCACCTCTTATCCCTGGATCGTGGGAAAGGGCAAGGACAACGGAAACATTCTGGTGGGTTCACCTTTTCCTTTGGGAAGAAAGACCCTCCTCAGGGACTTCTACTATCATCTAGCTGTTGATCTTTTCTCTCCCATGTTTACCATGAGCTGCAAGGGAATCTGAAAGGTAAGTTTC